>NW_026517306.1:0-520917 GCF_026319265.1 Colletotrichum chrysophilum | reverse complement strand
ACAAGGGTAGGCACCTAACAGCGGTGAAGCAGGCCGGGTTAGGCGGCGTACTGCGGCAGAATAGTGGGTCCAACGGAGCCGGATCTCGGTAACTGCTCCGGCGAAGCCGGAGATATCAATCCGGGCTCTAGCCCGTGACATAAATTAACTATTAATAAGTTTATATGAAGATTTAATTAATAAAAAGTTATAAACTTTATTATAATAATTAAATATTATTAAATATAATATTAAGAGTTTTTAATTAATTTAATAGACTTTAAACTAAAATTTATAAATATTAAAAAAGTATTAAAATAAGTAGATTTACTATTTTTATAAGAAAATATTAATAGAATATAATAATATTAAATTAATTATAGCTTTAAAAACTTTATATATATATAAGAAGAAATAAATTTCTATTAATTACTTTAACTAATTATTATAACTAAATAATAGCATTTAATTCAATCTATGCATAACTAATTATTTTATAAATATTAATAGAAAACTTAAGTAAAAATATTTTATGAATAAATACTTTTAAAATAAATATAAATTGAGATGTAAATTTTTAATCTTTCTCTTTCATACTTTTAATTTTATCATAAATACTAATAATATAATAATTAATATAAAAATATAAAAATAGAAACTAAAGCTTTATAAATATAACTAGAGATAAATAAAAAAAACCTTTCTTTTTAATTTAAAGATTTCTATTTAAAAAGGGAAGTATAAGTTATGATAATACTCCTACCATCTCACTATAATATATTACTAACCTTCAGGCTAGAAACTATTAATATATAGGTCACTATACTTCCCTGTGAGCATGTAATCTCTCATATGCCCGACTGGCCCAGGCGGAAAGTCTGGTGACAGCCGCTAGATCGGGCAGGTGGGGCAGATCTTAGCTGCGGGGGAGCAGGGAAGTGGCTGGCGTCTTGCCCTAAAGGCTGGCGATGCTAATTTAGACTACATCACATGGGCTTGTGTAAGAGGCTGCTACTTTGAGGGTGACACTGATTCTATGGGTCGACAAAGCGCCATTGATATAAACCAAAGACGGAACAATGCAAGTGATATAATGGGGGTAATACAAGGTTCATGAAGTAGAAAAAGGCTGGTAGTGGTGTCTACAAGTACCTCCAGGAGGGAGGAATTGACCCAACAATCAGGAGTCATCCTATGCCGAAATTCAACTGTCATATCAAATATCCCACCGAAAATTTTGAAAGCCAGCTGTTCCTCAAGTCCCAAAGCTTCCAGGACAAAAGTGTCTTTGCAAAGGGTGACGTCAGACCGATGTGAAGCAAGTGCAGTCCCAATTCACCTTCCTTCCCTCCTCCCCCCCCCGAAAAGAATCTATTTCATCCGCATCCGCATCCACATCCGCATCCGCGCTAGCTGGTTTTTTTTTTCACACCATCTGACCGACAAGCTGGCCCAAACCTTCGCTCTGGACTTTCACATTCACTTACCCTTCCCATCAGACCTGGTGCCACCACTCACAGGCGACTTTCCTCCCCCAGATATCCTGCCCACATGCCATAAATTCCCCGACAGGCCAGCTCCGAAAATTTCTTCTCTTCTCAACCCACTCGGTCTCTTCCCTCACAGTTGCTTCGAGAGACACCCCAATCTTCGCACTTACAACCCGCCATTCGTCTCCATTTCCAATCAAGTACTTAATGAACGACGTTTCTGCGTCAGAAAAGACCAAATTACGGGCCAATTGGTGAGTTTCGCCGGAAAACTCCCTCTCCTACATATCCTTACGGTTCTCCAAATCTTGCATCCTGATCTGCCGGAGCGCGCAACTGACATTTTCGGCAGATTGAGGCGATCCCAGCTACTTCTTACTCCCACGACACAATCTTCCCTCCGACAAACTGTTTCTTTGCTTTTACACACTGCAATCGCAATGGACGACTCTGCTGGCGCGCCTGGCATGGACATCGAGCAAGATTGGGATTCCTCATCGGATGCTTCGACTCCGCGGTCTGATACTTTCACGAACACTCTTTTTTCGAACCCTGATTCGCCTGCATCGTTTGTCGACACTGAGATGTCTTTTCCTGGCACTGGTCCTGATGGGGAAAAGCAATCTCCGAAATTAACGTCCCCTAACTTTGGCATTATGCCTAGCTTCTCCAACCATATCTTCGTTGGGCAAACCGCTTATCCTTCAAGTCATCTGCGAGCTATGCGCGACGAATTGAGACAGGCACGCAAGAGAGAAGAATTTCCCAACACTACATCCAACGCACAAGATCCAAAAACCATCGTTGAGGACTATCAGTGTCTCATGAGTCTTCGAGATGTCCGCGGTGACCCTTCCATCTATCCACCACCCGAAAAGTACACCCAACTCAAGATCGAAATCGCACGTCGCATCAAGACTCGCGATGAAGCCGAAGGAGGCTCAACCCAACTGGAAGAGATAGACAACCGAGTTCAAAGTTGGATGGGATCAATCAACAAGGAAGCTCGAATGCTGGAGATTACTCAGGCCGCACTGCAGCGCAAGGGCATCAGTAACCCCACACAAGCCGACCTGGACGCCATTGCGGAGGAGTTCATGCAGATCGCCGAGCGGACGCTGCTTGACGTCGCCAATCCCCTTCGCATGAACGCAACGCGTATGGAAGGCAACATGAGTCGCTTCGACAGCCAGCTCAGCGGTTTTGATGGCGCAATGTCAGCACAATTGCATGGCATGACATCTCAGCTCAACGGCCTGGCATCGCTAAATAATGCTGCCAATACCTCGATCAATGCTCAAATTACCGGCCTGTCCAACCTCAATGACGCCGTCAACGCCTCAATGAGTGCTCAAGTCAACACACTCAACGATGTCTTAACCAATCTCCAGACCAACATGAGCAAGGCCGTTGGAGCCTCGGCAGAAGCAATGAATACTTCAACCAATGCGGTGAGCACTGCCATGGCGTCACAACTCAGTACCCTCAACACCATGCTGTCAACTCAAAGCAGCACGTTCGACGGCTCGCTGAACATGCTCAACACATCTCTGAACACAGTCACGTCCGACTTACAAAAGTTGACGGCAAGCCTACCCGACATCATTGCCGCTGCGACACAAGCAGCAGTTCAACAGCAACTCGCCAGTGCGTCAAACCAGAATGTCTTCCCCCAACACCATCACGTACCCACAGAAGCGCCACCCAGCTACATCAGGAATGCTGCCTCGACACAGTTCCCACCGACACCCGCCACTCCTCTTCCAGTATACTATCAAACCACCCAGGAAACAAATCAAGACATGAGCCAACAGGACGGCAAGAGGTTACAGACGGGGCGCGCGCCAACATCCGGTTCAAGGTTTCAGAAGTTTATGGTAAAGATCATCAAGATTTAAGTCTTCAAGGAAGGAAAAGTTAGAAGGAAAAGGATATTAGCATGGGTTTCTATCTTGGCTGTCCGGGCAGGCGGGCAGCTCTGCTGATTTGGGTCGGATAAAAACACATCTGATCACCGCACATTGGAAAGATCACAGAAATGATGGGAGGACATTGGTTTTGTAGATCATTGGCAGCTCTTCCCTCTCGATACGAGATTAATAATTTCATCCCATGCCAGACTTGAGCATCTTGACATCGCAAAGACATCGCCGGGACGTAATACGCAGAAGGAACGTAGACATGATTTCTGGGGGAGATTGGTCTTGCTCCTGGGATGTCTATGTGCTAATCTTTGGTCTTGTTCACTGACAAGCGATGGACGGAGATCGAGCAGCACTTGGCGACGTCGTTGCATGTGTCGTCGACTTCTTCGTCTTCCTGATGCCGGCCATAAACACCTGCTTCTCAAGCAATGTGATCTTGATTACAGCTACCACCTACCACCACTATTGTTTCCTTCTTGTTCGCAGACAACCGTCTCCAGGCATATCGCCTCCCAGGTTTACGCATGACATCAACCACAAGCGACTCTCGCAAGCCCCCAAAAGCAGACCAGCTGGCTTTTTCAACAGACTCGAACTTTTGGAATTTTGAACAGTTTCAAAAAGGCCGTCTGCTTTCTCTGCCGTCTCTACCGCCTTTTCGTATGCTTGACCCTCGTCCATCGTCTCCGGCAACCGTCTCTCGTCATCTCTAGGCGCTATCGTCACTATTCCTCATCTCTGGCTTTTGGGGAAAGACGAAATGGGAAAGAGTCTCCCCCAAAAACGCTCATACCCAATTTCCACCGGCCGTCTGATCTCGAGACAAAAGGAAAACTGGCAGTCGCGAAGGAAGCAACTGCTTCAAAAACCCAACATGCCTTCCCAAATCTTCCCAGCTACCATCTCTCACCTTCCTAACACAGAGATTTTCCTCCTTCCCAACCCGTAAAGCCCAAAACTCACCTGTGGGATCACAAACTTTCTCCTCAATTCATCAACCACAACATAAGTTTGTGAGAACTAAACTTCAACACCGCGATACGAAAGCTCATCAGTCATACCAAGCCTCAACACCACATGCAGGTACTCTCAATTTCTTTCTCACCTTCATCTGACTTTGGGATGCTTCTTTCACCTCCTAGCCTTCACCCTCACGCGAAAAAGGGCCTTTCACCTCACCCAGGCTTGGATGAGTGAGAGAACAATTCACCTTTTATTGCGCGACGTCTCCTTTCATCTCACGTGTGATAATCTCCGGACTAATAATTACTGGTTACAGTAATGGCTCCCGGAAAGCCGGTCTTGAAGGCCACGGTCAATTCATGTTCTGCTGTTGAGAACCACCACGCCAGCAATAAGCAGAATCAGAACAAGGCCTTGGAGAAGATCCAGATTCTAGCTGCCCCCAACTCGAAGAAGAACCCACTTGTTGATAAAGAGGCCGCCAACCGTTGTCCTCCTCCTCCTAGACTTCCTGCGACTCATCAACTCCCCTCTGAGGAGCAGAAGAAAGCTAATGGCCGATACTCCGGCCGGCAGCTGGTGCAGTGGAACCGTAAGACTCCAACCCCGGAAACATTTCAGTTATTTCAGCTAACAGTGATTGATACAGGTCAGCCGGTTGCCGAGAAGTTCTTGCTCGCACTCACCTTTGAATGCGAAAAGAAGGGCATCGAATTACCATGGGACGATGCTGCCCATAGGTTCCGGCCCAACGTCACTGGCAACGCGGCCAGACAATACGTCGCAAAGATGCCCAAGCGACACCTCGAGGAGGGACGAGTCGTGCCCCCACGAGGAAACCTCAGACGGTTCGACAACCGAGACACCCGGGGAGTTGTCCTGGATAAGGACACAGGCGAACCGCGTGCTGTCTCCTGGGACGAGGACATTGACGAGCCGGATAAGTTTCCCGTCGATGAGCAGACGGTCACGATGGAAACAGAGGAAGACGCCGCCTCCGCTCTGACCCAGGTAGGCCAACTGTCCTCATTTCGAGTTCCGTTATTGACGATAGCTAGCACCCCTCAACGGTCCCGTCATTCGAGGACTACTGGCAACAGGGAGCGATCCAGCAGTCTATCGACCCTGCCCTAGGAGGATTCCCTCTCATGGGAGATTTTGCCCCTATGGGAGGATTTCCTCAGATGGGAGGACCCCAGATGGGATTTCCAATCGCCCCCGACCATAGCTTCAACATAGAGACGGCGGCGGGCTCACAGCCTTTCAGTAGCTACGCCGAGCTTCCCAGCGCACACCAGCTCCCTTCGCAACCCGGCACGATGGCTGGTGTTCCCAATCTTGACTGGGCCGAGGCCTTTGGAAATGCCAACAACGGCAGCGAACTTCCTCCGCCTGTTCCTGATTGGGTAAAGTACATGGCCGAAGATATCCAAGACGATGATGGCGACTTTGGAAAGGGCAAGTAAACTTGCTCAGTGGAAGTGTCTTGGGCTAGGTGATGAAGGAACGACGAAAACGGCATTTGGTTTTTACTGGGATTGAGAGATACGCGGAATAATAGATACCCACGATGACTTGATAATTGGCCCAATTGACTTCTCTCCGAAATCTCGCAGTATTGCTTTCGTCGTGAATGATGCACACAATACATGGATGAGTTGATGATTTCCACAAGTAGAAAATTCTGAAATCATCTGCGTTTCGTACATTTGAAACAGCACCATCCTTCGAGTCCCCCGGGGGAAGATTGCATTCTCGTCCGCTCCAGATGTCTTCATTGCCAATCGAACGCTTTCAGTCATATTCCAAGATATATACACAGAGGGGCAAAGCATGCATCAACCCAATCCAGCAAATATTTGAGTTTGTAGTTATGAAGCAGCCCCCCTGCAAAAAGACTACAGCAAAATTCACCTTATTTGCAGGCCAAATTCTAGAAACATTATATAGGTATTTTAACTTCTACTTTCTACTAATTAAGGAAAGTAATATAGAAACTTTATATATTTCTACTAATAAGTAAAGCTTTATATAAAGTTATATATATATATATTAGCTAAATAGACTAGTAGAATAGTAATAATATTACCTATATAATATAAAGTAAATGAGTATAATAATATATATAGTAAAGCTAATCATATCAAAGTTAAGTAGATTATTAAAGCTTTTATAAATTAGAGATAGCTTTACTAAACCTCTTAGTAAAGTAAATACTATTATATAAAAGATAACTCTTTAACTAAAGAAGTTATCTTAAGAGGTTTTTATAACTAAAAGTATAAACGCTCTATTATATATAAAACTTTATATCTATTCTTTTTCTTATTTATTATTAACTTATAATAAATTCTTTATAATATTTATATTATATAAGGAATATAATAATATTAACTTTATATAAAATATAATTTTTAATAAAGAAATTACTATAGCTATTACTAAAAAGTATATAATCTATATATTAGATAAAACCTTTAAATTCATTATATATTTTTCCACAATCAGCAGTATATTATCAAAGTAGCATTAGATAGAGCCCTTAAGAATACCCTAAGAGGCCCTATCCATACTGCGATCAGGGCGATAGCTACTGCTGAAGGCCTCTAAGCAGAGGCTGTGTAGGTTTCTAGCCATCCCGAGGAGTGGCCCTTCTTCGCGCAGGCCCTCCGCAATGCCAAGGCAGAGGCAGCTCAGTATGGGAACATCCAGCAAATATTTACAATATAAACAATGCACTGAAAAACAAATCCCAGGTTTACATGCCATTGGCAATCATGGCATTGATAGATAATCTGAACGTGACGATCCGCGTTTGTCTCGCTCCATTCGGTGTCATGGTTCAGGCCATACGGCCAGATGTGTTGGCCGCCGAAACTAATCTTGGCGTCGTCGCCGTCCCAGGACTTCAGCAGAGGTAGAGCTGTCTTCCAGTCGCCGGAAGAGCACAGAGAGTTGAAGGCCGTAGTTAGGCCGACGCCGAGCGTGTGCGCGATCTCATGGAGTGCCGTCCGCTCGTCCATGAAGGCGCGGTCTGAACCAAACCTGAGGACACCGCTGACGCCCGCTTCCGCCGTCGGCACGCCCGGCGTGTATTCGACCGTGACGGACTTGCTTGCGGTGCCCAGCTTTGCGTGCCGGGCGACGGCGGCTCTCATCGTGGCTTCGATTTTCTCGTAGGCCTCGATCTGGTCGGATGTAGGGTTTGCTGCCTTGTCCAATGTCCAAGTGATTGCGCTCTGCGCAACAGAGACGGATGCGGCGAAAACGGCAAGGAGAGAGAGCTTCATTTTGGCTGGCTAAGAGGGTATTTCGGAACTATCAACTACGATGCAAAGGGATCGAAAATAGAAACTGAGCAAAGCTGGATGAAAGACACAATGGCGCTGATGAGATGGGAATCGAAAACTTGGTCCTCGACTGTCTCTTCTTATGTATTCGTCCGAAGCCCACGTCGGGGAAATAGGAGAATCTATGGGTATCTATCTATTCAATGCTCATGTCTAACCGAACCATACATACCTGCTGTTGGGTTATATCTATTAGGGTTGCTTGGTCCTTTACCATATCTGTACCTTGCTGTATATTGTACCATACATACCTGCGGTTAGGTTCCCAATCAAGTGACGATGCGGCTGACATCTCGAGAGGGGGGGCGTCACGGCACTCACTCGCCAACGTTTCAAGTACAGTAAAGTTGGAGCAATAATGGGTAGAAGTAAATAAACGTCTATGAAAAGAAACAGCTGACAATGCGTGACAATTGGATGCGACAGAGACCTGCAAGATGAAATAGAGTGTTCGGTCAAGTTAAGCTTGAAGAGGCTATCGGAGTGTCGATGAGTTCATAAGGAGTTGCCGAACCCCATGCAGCTATTCCCAACCAACAGCGAGAACCCATGTCAATAAATCGGCATTGTTCGCGGGACAAGACCATGTGCGGATGTGAGAATGGGACAGACGCCATTGGAAGACGGTGGAAATGCACAAGGTGGCGCTAGTCCGCTTTGGTCATGGCGCACCAATGGGGCCTGGTTTAGCCGAACGTCCGAGATAAATTTTTGGAGCCGGCGCAACAGGAAGCTTCTCCAATTCTATCGTCACCGAACCTTTTCTCCTCCTCGAACTCCTTGTGAGCGAAACTCTGCGCTTCAAAACGGCGATACGATTCAATCCCTAGTTCTGTATTTTTTTTTCTCTTACCTAGATACCCTCATAATAAGATCCAAGATGCACCGCGCTCTTACATCCCGCGCCAGAGCGTCCATCGCTTCCTCCGCCGCTACGAAGTCCCGCCCCGGTGCCGGCCTGGGCCAACAGCTTCGCTTTGCCCACAAGGTTCGTCTATATGCCTCGTAGTAGTACCAATGATATTGGTCAAGGTATACTGACTCGTCCTGTAGGAGCTGAAGTTCGGCGTCGAGGGCCGCGCTTCTCTGCTGGCTGGTGTTGAGACTCTGGCCAAGGCCGTTGCCACGACACTTGGTCCCAAGGGCCGTAACGTTCTCATTGAGTCCAGCTATGGCTCCCCCAAGATCACAAAGGGTACGATACAGCTCGAGGAAGCTACAGAATGAACGTCAAGCTGACTGTGAGTGCAGACGGTGTAACTGTCGCCAAGGCCATCACCTTGAAGGACAAGTTCGAGAACCTCGGTGCCAGACTCCTCCAGGATGTTGCCTCCAAGACCAACGAGACCGCCGGTGACGGTACCACGACCGCCACTGTCCTCGCCCGCGCCATCTTCTCTGAGACCGTCAAGAACGTCGCCGCTGGCTGCAACCCCATGGACCTGCGCCGTGGTATCCAGGCCGCCGTCGATGCCGTCGTCGAGTACCTCCAGAAGAACAAGAGGGATATCACCACCAGCGAGGAGATTGCTCAGGTCGCCACTATCTCTGCCAACGGTGACGAGGCTCTCGGCCGCATGATCGCCAACGCCATGGAGAAGGTCGGCAAGGAGGGTGTCATCACCGTCAAGGAGGGTAAGACTCTGGTTGATGAGCTCGAGGTCACCGAGGGTATGCGCTTCGACCGTGGTTTCGTCTCCCCCTACTTCATCACCGACGCCAAGTCCCAGAAGGTCGAGTTCGAGAAGCCCCTGATCCTCCTCTCCGAGAAGAAGATCTCCGCCGTCCAGGACATCATCCCCGCTCTTGAGGCCTCCACCCAGATGCGCCGCCCTCTCGTCATCATTGCTGAGGACATCGATGGAGAGGCTCTCGCCGTCTGCATTCTCAACAAGCTCCGCGGCCAGCTCCAAGTCGCCGCTGTCAAGGCCCCCGGCTTCGGTGACAACCGCAAGTCCATCCTCGGTGACTTGGCTGTCCTGACCAACGGTACCGTCTTCACCGATGAGCTCGACATCAAGCTCGAGAAGGCTACCCCCGACATGCTCGGCTCCACTGGCTCCATCACCATCACCAAGGAGGACACCATCTTCCTGAACGGTGAGGGTGGCAAGGACTCCATTGCTCAGCGCTGCGAGCAGATCCGTGGTGTCATGAACGACCCCACCACCTCTGAGTACGAGAAGGAGAAGCTCCAGGAGCGTCTGGCCAAGCTCTCTGGTGGTGTCGCCGTCATCAAGGTCGGTGGCTCCTCCGAGGTCGAGGTCGGCGAGAAGAAGGACCGCTTCGTCGATGCCCTGAACGCTACCCGCGCCGCCGTTGAGGAGGGTATCCTGCCTGGTGGTGGTACCGCCCTCATCAAGGCCTCTGCTCTGGCCCTGAAGGACGTCAAGACCGCCAACTTCGACCAGCAGCTCGGTGTCAGCATCGTCAAGAACGCCATCACCCGTCCTGCCCGCAGCATCGTCGAAAACGCCGGTCTTGAGGGCTCTGTTATCGTTGGTAAGCTCACCGACGAGTACGCCAACGAGTTCAACAAGGGCTTCGACAGCGCCAAGGGCGAGTACGTCGACATGATTGCTGCCGGTATCCTCGACCCCTTCAAGGTCGTCCGCACCGGTCTCGTTGACGCCAGCGGTGTTGCCTCTCTGCTCGGCACCACCGAGGTCGCCATCGTTGAGGCTCCCGAGGAGAAGGGCCCTGCCGCCGGTGGCATGGGCGGTATGGGAGGTATGGGCGGCATGGGCGGCATGGGTGGAATGATGTAAAAAAGTAAATGATGACCAAGTCTTGTATTAAAAACTCAAAAAGGGGGCATGGCACGGTGTTACTATTTAAAAAGGATGGATAACTGCGGCCCTTTGTACTAATCTCCCCTCTTTACCCCTTTCTACAGAGATTCCCCGAGGGGATTGAAGAGATCTGTATGTACAATAGCACTAGCAAGTTATGTTGCATGAAGAAACCAAATCAGTTAAAGATAAAAACACATGGGTCTTATTTTTTCTGTGCCAGAGCGAAGTCGTCGTCGTCGTTGCCGCTGCTCTTGTTGCTGTCGTCGTCATCTCTATCGTTGATATTACTTCTCCTATTATCGTCTGTCCTTATTTCTACCATTGTTGTCCTCAGTAGGAGGATTAAGTCAGTACACTGGACATACAGCTGCGCAGACATAGGAAGGCTCTCTCATTAAAGAAACCAAGCTAGCCAAAGCCAAAGCCAAAGCGACAAGCGAGACAACAAAGACATTGATCCATTCTCGTGCATTGTGAAGAGTGCACGGTGACGTCTGTCAACTGATAAGGGGGGCCTGAAGCTACCTAGGTAAGTGCTCTACAGTGGGTGAGAACAGCCCACAGCCACTACTTTAGTTGACTTAGGTTGTCGGTAAAGCTTCTTTTGGCCTGGAGCTGACAGGTGTCTCGAGGCAGCCATTGAAACGCCCACCTCAAGCTCACGGGCGGCGGGGAGCAGGCACCCATCATCATGCTATTGTGATTTTTATCTGGCAACCTGCTGCTGCAGAGCTACCTTACAATGAGAGAGAGAGAGGCGCATGGCTTCAATTGCCCTGCTTTTGGACTCCATCCCACCAAGTCAGCTATTGACTGCCGCCTGGGGGTGATTCGTCAACGCTCTGTGGCTGACGCAGTGTCACGTGCTGTGCTCTAATCTCACCGGGACAACAACCCCACCATGCGGGTGTTTTTCTCGCCCGCTTCCCCTCCACGGTGACCCAACTCACTCCGGTTCTGTCCAAGATACCTCACCAACCCGACGCAAGCTGTTGCCTTTCCTGCCACCACCACCATCCCAAGTGCAGCATCCCCCCCACGGCCGGACCACTTGATCTCATGTAGGCTTCCATTTCCTCCCTCCCCTCTGCAATCATTTTAAAAATTGCCTATATCCAATTTCCCGTCTCTTTTTTTGCTCCTGCTAATCTGCTCTCAGCCCACTTTCCCGCCTTCTCTCCTAGCCACACCCCCGCCATAAACCAGCATCATGGTGAGTACTAAAAGCTTCCAAGGATCAGCCGTCTACCTAGACACCAATCTAACCACCAACGCAGTCTCAATCCGGGTTCGTTCTCACCTTTCCGCAGAGCCTCACCTCCCGCGCCGACGACATTTGACGGGCGATTGAACACCGCTCGTTCGATGACGATCCCACCCGAGGCGGAGCAGGCCAAGCTGGCTCCATCCCCATTCCCGCGAAGAACCGCCGCAGTGCTAACCCGACTCCCCCACCAGAGCGACCGTCTCGCAGGAGTGCATAACGGCCTACAACGACCTTAAGCTCTCCAAGAAGTACAAGTACATCATCTACAAGCTGTCGGATGACAACAAGGAGATCGTCGTCGAGGAGGCTTCGGCCGATAAGGACTGGGAGAACTTCCGTGAGAAGCTGATTAACGCTACCTCCAAGACCAAGAGCGTATGCAATCCCTCGTTACCTCTCGTCATGAAGCTAGAGGCCAATGTTAACTTTGCATCAGGGTGCTGTTGGCAAGGGCCCCCGTTACGCCGTCTACGACTTCGAGTACAGCCTTGCCTCTGGCGAGGGTGAGCGGTATGCAGCCCCGCACCAACCGTCTTGGAGAAGCATCAGGAGCTAACCCGAGAACAGCAACAAGATCACCTTCCTTGCCTGGTCCCCCGATGATGCCGGTGTCATGGTCAGTTCTTGTCGCGCGGTTTATATCAATTCCTCTTGTCGCTAACACCCGTGCAGGCCAAGATGATCTACGCCTCTTCCAAGGAGGCCCTCAAGCGCTCCCTGACCGGCATTGCGACCGAGCTCCAGGCCAACGATGCCGATGACATCGAGTACGACTCCATCCTCAAGACCGTCAGCAAGGGCATGGCTGGTTAAATTTCCCACTTTTCTACCAAACTCCCCCCTTCCTTTCGCGAGAAGGAGCATACACTTTGGCGGTTGCAAGTCTTCCGGGACGACTGACGACGATCATGGAGAGTTTACGACGAATATGGAGAGCCTACCTTCTCCCCTGACGATTTCTGGGTCTGAGTGCTTTCCACTCCGCGTTTCTTTTGGGGCGTGACAAGTAAATTTCCAGATTTGGCTGCCCGCCTGGTCATACCAACCCATTGCCATAGGAAAACATCTCATGCTGGAATGCAGAGCATTCTTGTTGTTGCCCGACGACAGAATCACTTCTTTATTAGACCATTATCTATGCTTCAGTCCGTTTCCGTGATGCTACGTCATGATTTTGTTGCCTGGTAGTTTGAGCGCCACAGCGCCGACAGTTCCTCCGCCTTCTTCTCGTCCTTGAGTCTTTGCAGCAAGAAGCCCTTGAGATCGTCCCAGAACTCTGCCGTCTCCAGTGCAGCCTCACCGATCTCTCCTTGCGCGGGGTCGTTCGCGACGGGGGCGGCGGGCTCAGCCGGCTTGACCGCCGCGGCTCCACCAATGACCATGACCGAGAATTCCACCGTGGACTGATCCTCCGCGAGCAAGTCCTTCAAGACCTTGCTGTCCGGCACGGGCTTCTTGTTGTGCAGCAGCTTCATCTTGTCCACGGGTATGCGCGACTGCGACTCGACCTGCGTCTTGATGTCCAGGATCGACGTGTTGAGCGATTGAGATGACAGCTTGATATCCAAAGGCGGGTTGCGGAGAGACTTGAGAGAGACGGTGACGGATCGTTCTTGGCCGGGTGCGAGGCTCGTGGGCTTGCTCATCGCCTTGGGCATCTTGGGCAGGATGTACTGCACACATCAGTCAGCTAGCTCGCGCAACGTGCAGATAGATATATGCAACTTACAGGAGGGCGAGGAGGGAAGTTCTTGGGGTCCTCGACATGATCGGCCGACAGCTTGGCCGGCCGCGACTCCAAGGTCGCCAGGAACTGCCTGGCAAAGACCACTTCAGCCATGTTTGCGTTTGGGCGTTGGGAGTTTTTGCTCAAGCGATATTCGATAAAGGTCGAGAGGTCGTTGGTTAAGGTTTATTCTAAGCTATTCGTATGTATAGCGGAAGTGAGGTGAAGGTTAAAGCGATCGTCTTGGGGCGTCGTCGTCCTTGGTGTCGTCCTTGAGCTTCGTCCGGTGTCTCCTCTGACTAGGAGTAGGTACGCAAGGAGGGATGGCGGGGCGGAGGCAGGAGCTGGGGTGTGGAGCACGAGCGCTGGACGGCGTGGCTTTCCCTGATAGGGATCACAATCTTATCGGCGGATGGCCCGTGCTCGATAAAAAAAGTTTTGGAGGGACCATTCTAGCGCAGTAATTTTTTGGCGACCGTCCCGCCGGTGTCTGTTGTACATCCTCCATCACCATATACCCATTTCCCTTTCCCCCCAGTTTCGACACGAATTGACCGGTCAAAATGGGTGTCGGACGTCGCATGAAGAAGCAGGGTCCTCCCGAACCCCTGTCGGAGGCTCACTACGCAAAGTTGAAGCGCAAGGCCGGTATTCCTGTCGAAGCCGTCGAGGCCCCCGAAACCAAGAAGAGGAGGACGACGAAGCCCGCGCCCAAGGCCAATGGCGCGAAGAACAAGGAGGTGAAGAGGGGCAAGGTTGCGGTTCCCGGCGAAATGGCGCCCAAGGTCACCAAGAAGAAGTCAAAGAAGCAGGCCGAGCCCGACTCGGACGGGGAGATGTCTGACGACGACGACCTTGGCGACTTCAACGCTGGCGACTCCGACATGAGCGACGAGGCCGACGAATTCTCCGACCTGGACGCGGAAAAGCTCGGCGACGACTTCATCGATGGCTCGGACGACGATTCCGTCGTTGACTCCGACGAGGAGCGCGGCGGCGGCGGAAAGCACATGTTCTCGGAGGACGAAGAGGACTCGGACGGCGAGGAGCAGCTCACAAAAGCCAACATTGAGGGTCTCGCGAGACGGCTTGACAAGCAGCTTGCCGAGGAGGCGGAGGATGCGGAGGCTGAACTGCAGGAGATGGGTCTGCAGACAAACATTGACGGCGACAAGCCCCATATTCTGGACGACGAGGACGATGAGCTCGTCTCCAAGACCAAGACCATGCTTGCGCCGGATCTGCAGCTTCTGAGAACCAGAATCACCGAGAACATCAGAGTGCTTGACGACTTCGCCAACCTGCACGAGGAGGGCCGCTCGCGCGCCGAGTACACCTCCCAGCTTATCAAGGACATCTGCGCGTACTACGGCTACTCCGAGTACCTCGCCGAGAAGCTCTTCAACCTGTTTTCCCCTCGTGAGGCCTTCGCCTTCTTCGAGGCTAACGAGTCTGCTCGTCCCGTCGTCCTCAGGACAAACACCCTGCGCACCCATCGTCGCGATCTCGCCCAGGCCCTCATCGGCCGTGGCGTCACCTTGGAGCCCGTCGGCAAGTGGTCCAAGGTCGGTCTGCAAGTCTTCGAGTCCAACGTCCCTCTTGGTGCCACCCCCGAGTACCTCGCCGGTCACTACATCCTGCAAGCCGCCTCTTCGTTCCTCCCCGTCATGGCCCTCGAGCCTCAGGAGAACGAGCGCTGCCTGGATATGGCCGCCGCTCCCGGTGGTAAGACGACGCACATGGCCGCGATGATGAAGAACACCGGTGTCATCGTCGCCAACGATCCCAGCAAGCAGCGTGCCAAGGGTCTGATCGGTAACATCCACCGTCTGGGTGCGCGCAACGTCGTCGTCTCCAACTACGACGCCAGAGAGTTTCCCAAGCCCATGGGTGGCTTCGATCGTGTGTTGCTCGATGCGCCTTGCTCTGGTACTGGTGTTATTGCCAAGGATGCCAGCGTCAAGACCAACAAGACGGAGAGGGATTTTATGCTGCTGCCGCACACGCAGAAGCAGCTTATCCTCGCCGCCATCGACTCTGTCAACCACCACAGCAAGACCGGCGGTTACATCGTCTACTCTACCTGTTCCGTAACTGTCGAGGAGAAGTAAGTCTCATCCATGTCTCAGCCTACTACCAAGAAGTACATGCTAACGTACTCCCAGTGAGGCCGTCGTGCAATACGCCCTCTCCCGCCGCCCCAACGTCAAGCTCGTCGACACCAACCTCCCCTTCGGACGCGAGGGCTTCACCAGCTTCATGGGCAAGAAGTTCGACCCCTCCCTGAAGCTCACCCGCCGCTACTACCCGCACACCTACAACGTCGATGGCTTCTTCGTCGCAAAGTTCCAGAAGATCGGCCCCACGCCCGACAAGGCCGCCTCCCGCGACAGGTCCGGCCCCATCGCCGGCGAGCCCGTCGACAAGACGCCCATCACCACCGACGACGAGAGCGGCGCCGACGGCAACAAGGACGACTTTGGCGGCTTCGACGAGGAGGAGGACACCGAGTACATCGACAAGGCCAAGCGCAACGCCATGCGCAGGAGAGGTCTCGACCCCAACGCGCTGTCCAAGGAGAAGAAGGGCGGCAAGAAGGAGGAGACGCAGAAGACGGAGACCGCCGAGTCTTCCGAGGCCGAGGTTGAGAAGCCCGCTGAGAAGACGCCCGAGAAGAAGGAGAAGAGCAAGAAGAAGGCGGAGAAGAAGGCCGAGGAGAAGACGGAAGAGAAGGCGACGACAACAGAAAAGAGCCCCAAGGCCAAGAGTCCCAAGCAAAAGAAGGACAAGAAGGGCGGAAAATAAGTGGGAACGTTCTGTTTGCATAGGGAGGGAAAGTTAGATGATTTCTCAGTGTTATCTCTCTGTGGTTGTAGACGAGAGAGCATCATGGCGAGGTCCAAGGGTCGTCGTTGTCGAACCTATTTTGTTGTCGTTGCATTATAATTACCTATTACTAGGGAGTCGGAGCTCAAAAAGGGACTCGGGAAATAAAAAAAGTTTGTATGAACAATAAGCCGTTTGAAAAGCCTTTGCCGAGGCTGCCGTTGCATCAAGTGTCGTTTGATAGTTTGCCGTTCCAGAGTCGCCTTGCGTCCTGGCCTTGAGGCCATGTTCGTCTGTCACCGTTCGACTATTTTGCCATCACGATCACCAATGCCCAACCGGCCCGAGAATGAAAGAAATGGGATATTACTAGTCCAGTACTCCAAAAAACCCAAAATTGTCTAAGCAAAGCTTTTCATCAAACGTCTCTCATGTGCCAGCCAACCACCACCTTGATGGAAGTGTGAAGGCCTCTGCTTGTCCTTAAAACAAGAACCAAAAAAATGCAATCGAAGCATGGTACAGAATCGACGCAAAAAGCAATCCAGCCCTAAAGCTTCATAATGAACCCTTTCCAGTCCAAGCCTGGATGGTATCAGAGCCATTTCTTCCCATGGTGTCTTCCCTGTTGTTCATAGCGGTCGGCGTTCCCTTGCCGGACCTCTTTTCGTCATCAAAGCCGTATGTCGTGAGTCCTTCCACAACCTTTTCGGAGAGTATGTTATACAGAGGAATCCAGAATGTCGTCACCGGAATCGTCGTCGTAAATGCTGCTCGTCGTAACCTTCTCCCAAAAAACGCCTCCGTCGTAACTCGCCCGGCGTTCGCCAACCGAAGCCGGGGGTATTAAAGTGATATGCGTGAAACCAAAAAAAGAGCATCAAGTGCCTCCCGAAGTAGAATGCTGTTCGTGAGATGAGGTCTACTGGGCAGTCCTCTGATATAATAGAATGTCGCGAATCGCCCACCGCCATGCTTCGCGATCTCTTTCGCCGACACCCAGCCACTTCTCGCACTTCTTTCTCCACCTGTCTTCCTCTTCTCTCTGTCGTCGGATGAACTCTGGACCGACGTCGAACTCTTCGCCGACCAACCATTCATCCTTGACCTCGCTGACGCGACCGGGCTCTTTGGAGTCGCCCTGGTTGTCTTCAAGGTCTGGAATGTCTTTGAAGACGTCTTCGTCGTCATCCAGGGCGTTGAAGCCGTCCATGGGATCGGGGATCTCGGACTTGGGATTCGACTGGGGACCGAGCTTCAGCCAGCACATGTTCTGTGGGTCGAAGACCATTCCCCCCACAACTTGCACGCCCTTCGTATGGCTAATATTCGTAATTAAAGCCGGTCGGGGGGTAGTGGCTTCCTTATCGCGCATCATGTGAGGTGGTAGTGATGCTGTCGAAGGTGACGACGCGGGTGGTGGGTCGAACGCGTTCAAGACATTTTCGTTGCCTTCCCAACGGAAAGTGTCAGGGTTGTAAAACATGCCCTGGAGATCTGGGGTGGTGTTAGCATTTGAAATAAAGAGTGATTGATCGATGCACTTACGTTGTGGCGTCTTCTCTTTGTTCATATTTGATATGAGATGAGGTTTTAGTTGAGGAGGGTTCCTCTTCGTCTTTGATCGTACCGATGGTTGCGGCATTCCGGGGCTGAAAGTGTTCCTCGACGATGACAGTTGCGAGACGCGTGAAGACGTGAGAGGCGCCAGTGGGCCTGATGGAGCTCTTTGGGCAAGCGAGGTCTCCCGAGCAATTCGGCTAGCCTGGGTATCACGGGCAAAATGGGGCGTGTAATCAGACCTCGCAGGGGATGAGAATGGTGCCGGGGAGGGTGTGGTAGTCCGATCGGTCTGCACATTCTGGTAAATCTTATTGCGAAGCGGCGCCTTGACAGGTTGTCGGATGAATTTCGCCTCGGATTGAGCTGAGGTAGGCAAATCGTCGAAGGCATCCAGCTCATGACCATCGCCGAAATTGCGGGTCCGGTGAGGCTTGGTCATGTTGCGGAAAGAAGAGCTGGAGAAGACATCGTGAGTGATATGATCCGAATGCCGATTGAGCCTCTTGGGACTAGGTGAGCGCATCGTAGACCTTGAGAATGCCCTCGAAGTCGGCCGCAAGTCCAAGGCATTCTCGGAATCATGGCGTCGGAAGGTGCGAGAAGTTTTCGTAGTCACGTGTTGCGACTGGGATTGAGATGCCCCAGCAGGGAGGAAAGGTCGTCGTTGCTGAGCAGCGAAGCTTTCCACCGTTGCAGGGCGGGTCCTCTCGACTGGCGTTTTCGGTCGCGCCCCTGACTGTTGGCGGTTACCCTCAGTTCTCGAAGGTGGTCTCTCAAAACGAGAGGCAGTCGGCTTGGCAGGTGAGCTGGAGGGCTTTATGTTCATAGCTGGTAAAGACCTCTTGAATCTCAGCAACTGCGAGTGAGTGGTTGTCGGCTCATTCCGCAGCGATGTCGTGGATGTCCTAGAGCCAAGTTCTCTTCTGCGAGGAGTGGCCGGAAGCAAAGAATGAGCAGGAGAAGGCGTTGTGGGTGTAGGCATGCTGTGAACACTAGTGACTGAGGACTGAGATTGATGGCCGAGACGAGACTGAGACCTCCGTGAGCGAGAAAGGATGGGCCCGCCGCTCTCAGAAACAGGCTCCAGGGCGGACATTGTCCTCTCATGACTTGGCCGCGGCAATCGAGATGGCGTTGGCTTGCTTGAAAATGTGAGGGAGACGGCCGTCTTGGGGCGCGCTGGGCTTGGTGGTCGATTGTTGTTGAGGCGAATGTTACGGTGAAGTGTGAGCTTGCCGGGGTTGAACACATCGCCGTCGCCGACATCAAGGCCATCCAGCAGGTCTTCGCCCTCCACCTCAGCTTTTGGCGTCTTGAGGTTCGGTGGCTCTTCTTCAACCGGTCGGGCAGGCGAGCGGCTGAGCTTTCTCCTCTTCAGCCTCTCCTCGAAGTTGACAGGGCCAGTTGGCAGCACGAGTCCCTCAAACGTTTCATCCTCACTCTCAGCGGTGAACGAACTTGATACGCTGGGGCTCATGGCCGAGACGGACGAGCTTCTATTAGAGCGAGCGTCTCGTCGAGTGCCTCCATAACGAGTACCGAGGCTGCCCTCACCCCAGTCCAAGTCATCGGCCTGGTTTGATGGTGTCTTCGGAATGTCTTTGCGAGTAGAAAGCTTGAGCTTACCATCAGAAGGCAGCTCAAAGTCATTCTCGAAGTCGTCATCCAAAGGCTTCACGTTGCCCTTGGAAGGCGTCGGGGGAGTGATAAGTGAAATAGGTTTCGGAGGCCGTGTCTTCGATACTTTGATGGTCTCCGATCCATCGCCGAAGAAGTCGTCATCATCGTCGTTGTCTCGGAACTTGTCCAAGTTGATAGCACCCGATAATGTGCTCGTCCTCGATTCAGTTGACTCTCTGCGGTCGGTCGACTCTCTTCGGTCCAATAATGACGGGGCAAGAGGGGTCTTCATAGGCTTCGTCGGGCTGGTTTGGCTGGAGCCCCCGCTAACTTGCCTGAGCATATCGGGGAACTTAGAAGCGTCCTGAGGCTTGATGCGAAGTCCGTCCTTTGAATCCGGTAGCACCAAGTCGTCCTCCCAATCGTCCTGGATAATTTTCTTAATCTTTCTTCCTCCCAGTCGCTTGATGGTGCCGCCCATGAGAGCGGATGAAGGTACGTTTTTGGGTATGGGAATGCCGGCTTGTGTAGCTGCGGCTATAGCGTCCATGGTCGACTTCTCATCGTCGCCGGGAACATGTACATGGGTCTCCTCGTCAATGACCGATTCGAGTTCGGAGCGAAAGGACATGTGGGAGGACGCCGAATCACGACGTGGCGGGGCATTGGTGGTGGCGGTAGATGCGGTCCGGAAAGTAAGGTCGTCGGATTCGATTTGGAAGTCGTCATCGTCCCAGTCCTCGATGTCGAGGTCGACCGCCGGCAGGCGTGGCTTGAGGCGTAAGGGTTCCATACTTTGGATAAGTTGATTTGTTTTGAGTCGCGCAAAAAGAAATTGAGTTCAAGGGGGACCGAGTCGTTACCCGAAAGACTCTCGACAGCGCTGTTCCGGTCGTCAATGAAGCAAGATCATATCGTCAACAATGACAGCAGTTATGGCTCGTCGACATAATCTGGGGGGAAACGGTTGTTGTCGCAAGCAAAGGTGGTGTGTCGGGGAGCGTCGTGTGGTGCGCAACTGTTTTCTTTTTGTGGGAGGGCGTAGCAATGGCGTCGTGGATTGTTATGTGTCGGTATCGTGGAATTTTGGGGAATGTGCGATGTGTCGGCTATTGGTAGAATGTTGCCAGAGACGCAAACAGATGCAGACAAGAGCAAGTGGAGGTCGATCCAAGAGGACGGTCGTAGGGGTACTGTAGTTCGGTTCAGGGTGCAGTATCTCGTCGAAGGGTGACGTTGCGGAGTAGTAGAAGGAGATCAGGGCAGTCGTGAGGTCGGGGGGATTGACTGGATTTGCGTCCTTGTTGGACGATACTTGGGTGAAGCAAAAATGGCTGGGAAGCTGGGGGTCGATGGACCGGGCCAAACAAAGCGAGGTGGGCTGGGTCGGGTCCAGTCAGCAATGGAAAGGGTGTGGAAGGAGGTGGTGGGTGGCCCCCGGTGAAGGCACAGTGGGCGTTGCGTGGTAGTGTTGGCGTTCTGGTGTGGTGTTGTTCAGTGCCGAGTGCGGTGGTGTACAGTGTGAGGTGCGGTGAGTGAGCGCAGCCCAGGTGAATACGTACACCACAGGATGCAGGAGCACCGCGTGCGTGGTGGATGATGTGGTGGTGGGAGGCTGGTGTTGCGCTGGGGGGATCCCACTACAACTGGGCGGACACGCAGACACTGCAGGCAGTGTCGACGAAATAATCGGGTCACTTCCATTTATATTTCTCGTTTATGATCTCAGGATCTTCACACCCGACTCCTCTGTTCCTCTGTTACTGTGCTGTAGCATGGCGGATATCCTGCTTGTTGTTTTCTCTCTCTGCTTTGTTCGCCACTGATCTCCCCGGCGCATTCGAATGGGGGAATCGGCGAGGATGAACATGTGCGGATCCCAGGTTCCTGGGCAGCATGTGGCGGGACACCGGATGACCTGCACAGAATGAAGAGTGGGCAGAACAGGTGGGAAGGACGGGACGAGCTGCGCGGGACTCGCAACGGGGGCCCCAGGGCACCCAGCAGTGAATCATAATTTTTCCCAGGGTGCTCCACGTGATTTAGTGGAGACATCAGACGGTGAGCACCCTCATCGCGCAGCGGACTCCTTGGGCAACTGCCAGGGGATGCGGGGCTGGTTGCACCTGCACGATTTTGACGCGTTCGAGGCGCGCCTTGCCCTCTGCTGTCCGCCGGTCCAGGGACGGCAGGGCCACCAGGGGACGGCGCTGCACCTATTTGATGAGAAAACGAAGAGCACCAAATCATGGGCTGCAGACTGCACTCCATCTGTTTCACCATTCGACGATATTATTCCTGATACTGCTCTTTCGTCTGTTAAGGTTAAATGCGTTCGAGTACAGGCTGGGGATTTTTGCATCGTCAAAAATTAAGTAGCGAACTGCTTCGTGGGTTGCTGGCAGAGAGCTCCTGGGCTGTTTGTTTACACCTGCTCTGCTGTTGACAGTTTATACCAAAACAACCTACGTACTCCCGTTCGCTGCTTGCTTGCACTTGCCACTTCCTGCGTTCCATCCTCCGTGCCCTCCGTCCCGTTCCTGTACAAACCTAAAGCGGCAGCAACCTTGGTGCTCTCTCTGTACCTTGCATGAGGTACCGAGAACGTGAACGTTCGGCACTTGCGCTTGTATCAGGCTGCCTGAGGCGCCGCGTGGGCTGCCTGCCACTCGACGCACCAACAGCCAGCCATCATCGTCTGCCTGTCTGAGCGCCGCAGCTGCCTAGCTCCCAGCCCGAGGACCCTCGAGACCCTCGAAACTTCATAACCAGCCGTTGACTCAGACAATTGAATGCCTTCATGTTTGAACCCTTTGGCAAAAACAAGCTCACAGCTTTGCTGTCATCTGTTTACACTCCCACCGGCACCAAATTTCTCTCCGAATGCCCAGTGCTGTCTCAGTCTGACCTTCCCCCGCCTGTCTTACCTCTTGCACCTGCCTACCTTGCCTACCTAAGGTACCTACCTACCTTCTACCTCGACCACTCAACCAACCAAATTTGGAACTGTATCACGGTCCAAGCGGCAATACTGATCGTCCTCGGGGTCGACATTCCATACAGGTACTCTCAAAAATTTAATCACGCAGACCCTGAGACCTGACGCCAGAAAGAAAGAGACGAAACTTGCGAGAAGCTGTCAGGCTAGATCAGAGTCGTTGGATACACCTACTCCTTCCTCATTATTACTTCATTTCGGAAACCAGCTACGGCAATCTATCTCACTCATCAACAGCCATGGCATCCGGCCACGTTCTCCGGTTTCCCCGGTCGGATAAGGAAGGCGCTTTTGTCATCGTTCATGTCACGCCAACTCGTTCCAAGGCCTTGGACGTCAAATTGGTGGGCACCGATGGCGTGGAGCCCTATGCCGTCTCATGTGAGTTGCACGCTCGTCATCCCGCTCTCCCTGGCCGACGATCACCACGGCCCGGTTGGGTGGGTCTTGGCCGACGTTGTTTCATGCGTCGAACTCGTTCCTTGCCAGTAGCGAATTCTCGTGCTAACAAGCTGTTTTCTGCAGTGCGTCATGACAAAGTCGTCTCCCTTCGTGTCAAGAGCAGCCCCTGCTCCGACGAAGAATGGGTCTCGGTCCTGACTGCCGTCATCAGGCAAGAGCCGCTTGACGACGTTGAGGTCGTCGCTTCAGTCGAAGACGAGTCATCCGTCACTCTCACTGTTAGAAAAAAGGGGAAGGAATTTACAGTAAGTCCCAATAGCTCAACCTCATTAACAGCCGTGTTTTCGGAAGGCCTGGCTGACGATTGGTCGTTAGCAACGTCTCGGCGCCATTGAGTTAAGCCACAGCCCACGCGAGTTGATAGAGCTGTATGACTGGTGCGGCCTGTCTGCACAAACAGCGGGCGATGCGAAGGAGGCTCTAGCTGCAGCGACCGCTAAAGCCAGTAAGCTCGAGGAATCCGTGCGGGAGCTCAAAGCACACCTCGACGAGCTAATAGCGGCCAAAGAGGCCCATGAGGCGGAGCTCCTCGAGAAGTTCCGCGACCTGTTAAATGAGAAGAAGGTCAAAATTCGTCAGCAGCAGAAACTTTTGGCGTCAGCCGCTCCGGGGAAGCCAGCGGCCCCTTCCGTAAAGGAGGACCCAACGCAGGAACAAACCTCACGAGGCTCAGGCGCCCGGAGAGCTGCGGGTAAATCAAGGCCAACGAAGAGAAAAGTCGCGCCGCCGCCGGTTCAAGAGGATGAGTCTGCTTCTGAGGAATTCGAGAGAATGGATCTCGATGCCAATGCAAAACGCCCAGCCGAATTGTCTGATCAAGAGCAGAATACGACTGAAGACGATGACGCGACGGCCAGCGAAGACGAAGACGAGGAGCCGGCAGCTGTCCCGCCAGTGAAGAGAGCTCCTTCCAAGCAACCGGCTCCGGTCAAGGAAACCCCCAAACCAGCAGCCAAGGACGTTCCGCCGCCCAAGCGCGAGTTACCCTTTGCCAGAAAGAAGCAAGCTGCTGCTAAAGCCCCTCCGCCGCCTGTGGATAGCGAGACGGAGTCGGACGATGAACTATGAGGTCGAGAAGACGAGTGGCAACAGAGTGCAAATGAACAGCTAGATCGGCACACGCTAGAATGGAGTGTTCGAAGCTCCCTTGACAGTGCAGAGTACGCCGCCTGTTCCCCACAAGTGAGATCGAACTGGCCGGAGCTGTCTGCAGACGGGCAATCCTTTCTCGCGACTATCGAGACAAGACAAGTTGAATTATTCATTAAATTTATTGGCCCTAATACTATAGAATCGGTCCCCTGGAAAAAGAGTCTCGAAACAACAGACTTCAGCAAAGCCTTTGACTTGCATGCTTAGCGAGTGTCCTCCGGGTCGAACTTGTCCTGCCAGAATCCTCGGACATGCTTTGACTTGCCGGCCTCTGCAATCTCGGTTACCTCTCTGGGCGTCAACTTGATGGCAGGCAGATGGTTCAGATAACTCTGCAATCTGTCTTCCTTTGACGAGGTCGTGACAGTCACGAGGCCTTGGTCTAGGCACCATCTGAGTCCAATTACAGACTCACTGACACCATACTTCTTTGACAAGTTGGCCCAGATGGTCCGGACAGGACTGTCGACGTCAGAGGTGATCGGGGTCAGGGGTGCATAGACCGCTACGGCGATGTTGTTCTTGCGGTGGAAGTCCAACAAGTCGCCGTGTTGCAAGTGGGGGTGGAATTCAATCTGGTTGATGGCGGGCGGGGTCTTGGCGTTCTTCAAGATTACCTCGAGATCCGACTGCAAAAAGTTGCTGACACCGATTGACTTTGCTCGGCCAGATTCTTTGATAGCCTCGAAGTCAGCCCACTTCTGCTGGAGCTCCTCTTCGGAATCAGCAAAGAAAGGGGCGTGGATCAGATAGAGGTCGACATATTCAAGACCCATTTTCTTCAACGTGCGAGTGAAGGCCTCTTCAGTGTCTTGCTTCTTGTTGCCCGCGATCTTGGCAGTGACGAATAGCTTCTCTCTGGGGACACCCTCCTTCTCTGCCTTCTTGATGGCCGCGCCGAGCTCCTCCTCGTTTCCGTAGACTGGCCTGTCAGGGCGTGCTCAATGACGATGTTAAAGGGTCCCAGCACATACCTTCGGCACCATCGAGATGGCGGTAGCCCAGCTTCACGGCCATGACGGTGTTGTTGACAATCTTCTCATCGAACCCAGCGCCGCCCGTCTTGTAGTTGGCCGTGCCCAATCCATACGCGAGCTGCCGGTACGTCAGCGGTCCATCACACGTTGCAGTCTAAGTGTGCGGCAGCGTGGCAGCGATCAACCGGCACATTGGTGCATTCCCGCCCCAAGCGACCCTTATGGTGCTGACACACGGCAAACCGAGCTAGGATCCTCCCGCGGGCGTGGGCACCATGCCGCAGGAACAACAACAAGCGTCACTCACCATTGGGATCTCATTGCCATCATTGAGTTTGAGCCAGGGAATGTAAGGGACCTGCTTCGGGGGCGTGCCCGAGGCATCAGGCTTGAAGGTCGAAAGAATTGAGTTCATTTTGCGCTGCTGGAGCTGGGGACTGAGGGGTCGTGGAATGGAGTGATGACGAAGCCAAGATGTTGTTGTTGACGGCAGTCTCGAGCTCGTTCTCGTGAGGAACATACGGTCGTGTAGGACGTTGAAAGGAGGGGTAGAAGAGCTGAGTGGGTTTGTATTTCTAATCAGATGGACCTATGCTTCGTTTTTTCGTTCAGACGAGCCTGTGGAATTCACGTAGTGTATCAAGGAACGATGGGACGAGGGGACCAGACGATACCAAGCAAGCACGCCAGCCACATCTTGCCGGGTTTGCGTATTCCCCCTTCCCTCGCTTCGATAACATGCAGCGGACCGTCATTAACCGTCGCGGCGGATACTGCACACACTGTCTGGATTGGCCATTGACATCATCCGTACAGTCCTGGTTCGGCACATCAACACGGGGTCCTCGATGGAACCCTTGGCAACGGTTACCAGCCAGCCAGTTAAAGTTATCGGGTCTATCGGCATGCTGGACAGACAGGGGCGAAGCTGGACCCGTACAGTCTTGAGAAGCATTGTTTTTGACAAACAGTAATGGCATCAAGCTCGTTGAGCGTCTTGAGGTCCCTTCTGAAGCACACGGCAGGGCACATCATAGAACCCCACCTGCCCCGGCCCCCAACTGCACCTGTCAGGGTGCGCTGAAATCTCGCGAGCGCGGGGCTTTTGTACGCAGTTCTGACCAACGCCTGTGACGGCATGCCCGGAGCTCTTGCGTGACTTGACCGTCGGCCGGCACACGGGCCGAGGTGTTGAGAACAACGGAACACGACACCGTCGGACCTGCGCCGGTCACCGAGCAGGACTTGAATTGGTTGGAATTGCGGCTTAATAAGACGAACACGAAATGACGGACTCCGTGATCGGAAACGGAGTTGGGGCCGGTGACCGTCGAGATGGTCGCCGAGGTTCTCTATCCGGGTGCGCATTTCCAGTGGAGCTTAGGTCAGCACTCAGCATGGGTGTTCCCCAATCGCCACTGAGAAAGCTCCGAGGGGTCGAGTCTTCAACACCGACGGCGATGGGACGGCTTACACTATCATCATTATTAGCAAATTGCAGTATTCGCCTCTGAGGGGCAATTTTTCTTTAGTCCTCATTCAATCCAAGATACCCCAAATCCCGCGTTGCCTCTGCGGTTCGTCATAAAGGTCTTTAACTAGGTAGACTGAGTACCATCGCATGCGCTATTGACTTTTTTGTCGCAATTCGCGTATATGCTCTCGAGACTACTTTCCCGCCGAGCCGTCCCAAACGCCTTCACGAAGCCCCTCATGGCTGCACAGCTTTCCAACGGCTCAGCCACGACAGCGAGCGGCCACGGCCGCCTCCCGCTAGCTGAATTGCCAAAGACATGGCATTACACCTCCTCTCTCCCCGCCGACTCTACCTTTCCCACGCCTGCCGGCTCACACAAGACACCCCGCGATCAAATCACCCCGCGCCAGGTCCGGGAAGCCGCCTTTACCTGGGTGCGCCCCGAGAAGGCCGAGGATCCGGAGCTTCTCGCCGTCAGTCCTGCTGCTCTGCGCGACATTGGCATTAAGGAAGGGGACGAAGAGACGGAGGAGTTCAAGCAGACTGTTGCCGGTAATAGGTTACACGGGTGGGACGAAGAGAAGCTGGAGGGAGGATACCCCTGGGCGCAGTGCTATGGCGGATTTCAGTTTGGACAATGGGCCGGCCAGCTCGGTGACGGACGAGCCATCTCTCTGTTCGAGACGAGGAACCCGGAAACCAAGGTTCGGTATGAGCTGCAGCTGAAGGGCGCGGGTATCACACCGTACTCCCGCTTCGCAGATGGCAAGGCCGTTCTGCGGTCCAGCATCCGCGAGTTCATCGTCTCCGAGGCCCTCAACGCCCTCAAGATTCCCAGCACGCGCGCCCTATCCCTGACCCTCCTGCCCAACACCAAGGTCCGTCGCGAGACCATCGAGCCGGGCGCCATCGTCCTGCGCTTCGCCCAATCCTGGATCCGCCTCGGCAACTTCGACCTCCCCCGCGCCAGAGGTGACCGCGCACTGCTGCGCACCCTCGCAACGTACGCCGCTGAGGATGTGCTCGGCGGCTGGGAGTCTCTGCCTGCGCGCCTCGAGAACCCGGAAGAGCCGGCCAAGTCTTTGGAACCCGCCCGCGGCGTGCCTGCGACGGAGATCCAGGGGCCGGACGACTCTGCGGAGAACCGTTTCACCAGGCTGTTCCGTGAGGTCGCGCGGCGCAATGCGCTGACAGTGGCGAAGTGGCAGGCGTACGGCTTTATGAATGGTGTCCTGAACACGGATAACACATCCATCATGGGTTTGAGCATCGATTTTGGACCGTTCGCGTTCATGGACAACTTCGATCCCGCGTACACGCCGAACCACGACGACTACATGTTGAGATACAGCTACCGCACCCAGCCGACCATCATCTGGTGGAACCTCGTGAGATTCGGCGAAGCGCTGGGTGAGCTCATCGGGGCTGGAGCCGGTGTTGACGAGGACACTTTCGTCAACCAGGGTGTCGAGGAGAGCCAGGCGGAAGTCCTCGTTGGCCGTGCAGAGAAGCTGATCATGCAGGTCGGCGAGGAGTACAAGGCGCTGTTCTTGGCGGAGTACAAGCGCCTTATGACCCTGCGTGTCGGACTGAAGAACTTCAAGGACAGCGACTTTGACGACTTGTTCAGCGGCATCCTCGACACGATGGAGACGCACGAGTTGGACTTTAACCACTTCTTCCGCCGCCTTAGCTACGTCAAGCTTTCCGAGATAGCGGACGAGGCGGGAAGGAAGGAAGTTGCGGCGCGCTTCTTCCATGCCGAAGGTGTCACCGACAAGGGTCGTGCTGACGTCGCCTCGTGGCTGGACAAGTGGCGCGCTCGTGTCGTCGAGGATTGGGGCGAGGAAAAGGACGACGAGAGGGTGGCGGCCATGAAGGCTGTCAACCCCAACTTCATCCCCCGCGGCTGGGTCCTCGATGAAATCATCAAGAGAGTTGAGAAGGAGGACGAGAGAGATGTGCTGAAGAGGGTCATGCACATGGCTCTGAACCCATTTGCGGACAGCTGGGACGGGGCAGAATTTGATGGAAAGGTATACAAGGGGGACAAGCAAGAGGAGGAACGCTGGGTTGGGGATGTGCCCAAGTTGAAGAGAGCTATTCAGTGTAGCTGTAGCTCTTAGATCAATGCTACATTATGAGTAGTAATCCATTGCACTCGGGCTATGGCTGAGTATCAAACAATGACGTTTCGTTGATTTTCGTGACACGGTTCCGTGGACTTGTATGAGGGGATGTGGCTCGAACAATGTCGGTTCCCAGCGGTCTTTTGTGTAGTACAGACCGTGGGATATTTGCGACTTTGCGTCTTCTGTTTGCGGCCGATGCTATCTACAATCGCATAAGGCCCCTTTCCGAAGGCCGTGAGATTAATGGCGGATGTTGTTTAAGATTATACCTCTGTGGTATCCTCGGGTTGTTTTGTGGAAAGTCTTTGACATAGCACAGAAGCCTTCCGGGGCCAGCAACTTTCATTCACATTCCTGAGCGGCTTCTCTGATTGTGTGGTTAGCTTTGATCTGTCAAAATATGACCACCGCGCCGGTTGAGAGTCACCACACTGCTGGGTGCGAGGAGCAAGGGCAAAAAAAGTTCTTTCATATGGCAAAAGGCAGGGTTGAACCCATAACCATATTATAACCCAGCGAACAGAAGTGTCAGGGACTTCAGGGCGCAAGCACATTGGCCGGACCTGACCAACTGAGCCATCAACACCTCTGCTCGCTGTTGAATACCAGTGGAAGGAACCAGTCCTAAGTAGGTAGCTGCCGTCAGTTGAAAGCCAGTACAAGGTAAGAACCACCAGCCACCTTCCCATTTCATCCTGCGCTGTATATATATAAGCAAAGCCTTCTAACGCTAGGTATCCTCATCTCTGCCCTAATAGTACCATTACTATATTTGCCCCCATCTCTGTCCCCGTCTCTGTCCCCGTCTCTGTCCGCTTCGCCGTCTTCATCTTTCGTTAGTTAAAGGAAGAAGGTAGAGACTACTCATATCATTTCACACATCATCCTTGGCACGAAACCGACAACACTGTGTAGGAAGACTTCGTTAACTAATCATCAATTGCTTTCACATCAAGGAAACAGCAGGTTGAAGTTATTTACTTTCTTCAACTTCCACCCAACTCTACCCTCGCATCCTATTATGTACAAGCAATGCTCCCATCCCTGACAAAAGAACTTTCTTTTATTCTCTTCTCTACGATCGTACAGCCTGCCCCTCATGCTCCGTACGCAACCTGGCCCATCGGCCTGTCCTCCTCCATGCCTGGTGCCATGAAGTTGGTCTTGGGGTTGCCAGTGGCCTTGGCCGCAGAGCAGCGGGCCATTGTTGGCGAACTGAGAAGACACGTTAGTTTGGTGTTCGATTTAAGGCCAGGGAAATGGGGGCAACATACCTTCTTGAGATGACGTCTGTGAAATAAAAGTTGTCGATAACCTTCCTCAAAGGCGAGCCGGAGGCCTTGGTGCCCTTGTTCTGATCAACCAGCTGAACCTTGCTCAATTGCTGCAGAGCGACGGGCTCAACAACGTCGTAGGCCGCCAGGGCCGGGCTGACCTCAACCATTCTGTCACGGAGCTGGGCAACGTCGTCGTAGGGCAGGGGGGCGCCGAAGAACTCGCTGATGGCACGGATGATCTTCCAATCCGTCCTGGCAGCGCCAGGAAGGGAGGTGGCAGCGCGGGTCATCTGGACACGACCCTCGGTGTTGATGTAGGTACCGGCCTTCTCGGTGTACGCGGCACCGGGGAGGACGACGTCGGCAATCTGGGCACCGCGGTCACCGTGGTGGCCCTGGTAGACGACAAAGGCGTTCTTGGGGATGTCCTTCTCAGAGATCTCATCGGCACCGAGGAGCCAGACGAACTTGGGGGCGGTCTCAGCAACCTCAGCGGAGGGAGTGGTGAAGCCGACCTCGAAGGCACCGGCGCGGGAAGCGGCTCTCTGGAGAACGTTGTATCCGTTCCACTCCTCAGTGAGGAAGTTAGCGGCGTTCTTGTCGACGAAGGCACCAACGGTCTCGTAGAAGGTCTTGGCGTCCTCATGGTCAGTGACACCAGAGCCCACGATGATCATGGGGCGCTTGGCAGCCTGGAGCTTCTTGCCGAAGGGTCCGGCAAGAGCCGACTTCAGAGAGGCGTGGTCGGTACCCAAGTGCTCAAACTCAAAAGTAGAGTCCCAGGTCTCGCCAACAACACCGATCTCGAGGTCAGAGCGGAGCCATTGCTTGCGGATGCGAGCGTTGAGAACGGCGGCCTCGTGACGGGGGTTGCTGCCGACAATAAGGATGGCATCAGCCTCCTCAATGCCGTAGATTCTGGAGTTGAACAGGTAGTTGGAGCGGACGTCGACACCGTGGGCGATGGGCTTGCTTCCGTTGGGCATGTCAAGGGCCAGGTTCTCGGAACCGAGCTTGTTGGCCAGGTCCTTCATGGCAACCAGAGACTCAACCTCAGTCAGCTCACCGGCGATAACCTTGAACTCGTTGCCCTTGGGCTGGATATGGTGGTAGGCGTTGGCAACCTCCATAAGCGCAGCCTCCCAGTCAGCGGGCTCGAACTTGCCGTCGCGGCGGATCAAAGGCATGGTTAGTCTCTGGGTCTTCAGGCCGTCGCAGGCGAAACGGGTCTTGTCGTTAATCCACTCCTCGTTGACGTCGTCGTTGAGCCTGGGGAGGATACGCATAACCTCGAGGCCACGGGAGTCGACACGGATGTTGGAGCCGAGACCGTCGAGGACATCGATAGACTCGGAGTGCTTCAGCTCCCAAGGTCTCGCACGGAAGGCGTAAGGCTTTGAGGTGAGGGCACCGACGGGGCAGAGGTCGATGACGTTGCCGGAAAGTTCGGAGTCGAGGTTCTGCTCGAGGTAGGTACCAATCTGGATGTCGTTGCCACGGCCGAAAGAGCCCATCTCGGGGGCTCCGGCAACATCGTTGGAGAAACGGACGCATCGTGTGCAGTGGATACATCTGTTCATGGAGGTCTTGATGAGGGGTCCGATGTTCTTGTCCTCGACGGCACGCTTGCCGCCCATCTCGTGGAAACGGCCACGGTCGGCACCGTAACGCATCGACTGGTCCTGGAGATCGCACTCACCACCCTGGTCGCAGATAGGGCAGTCGAGCGGGTGGTTGGCGAGGAGGAATTCCATTACACCCTCGCGGGCTTTGTGTGTAATCGGGGAGTTGGTCTTGACGACCATACCGGGCTGTACGGGCCATGCGCAGGAGGCGATGGGCTTCGGGGCTTTCTCGACTTCGACCAAGCACATACGGCAGTTACCGGCAATCGCAAGCTTTCTGTTCGTATTTGTCAGTGGGGGGCTATCCCTCGGAATGGTACCGGTCATCGACTCGATCGGAGGATTTCGTACTCATGATAGCAATATCTGTTACGGAGTCAGCAAATGACGATTAAGATGGTTTTCGAGCGGCTGGACAAACCTGGGCACTGTTACGCCTGCCTTTTCGCAAGCTTGAATCAAGGCGGAGCCGGCTAGATAATCATAAGCAGGAGTCTCCGGAGCCGCACACGTTACTCCTCACCTTCAACAGAAACCTTCTTTCCGTCTGCGGATCATGTTAGCAAGGCCTATGAAGTCCAATTGGACCCTCGTCAGGGCGGGCGGGCGTACCGATTGTCAGCTCGACTTCGGCATTCCTGCGAGCTGTGGTTGCAAAAGTTCGCGAGGCATTGGCGGCCTGCTTGCCAGTCCGCCAAGCCGAACGTGCTAGAGAGTGCCGCAGCATCGTGTCGCCTTGACGGATTGAGACAGAGACGAGACGTGGGAGGGCGAAATGGTGGGAGGCGGATTGAATCTCACAATCGTTGACGTCGGGAGGGAACTGCTCTTCTGTCCCGGGCCATGGGGATTTGGTGGCGCTAGTGCGTAAATCGCGATTAATTTACATCGGCCGTGATTGGTCGAGCCGGCTGGGAGCTGTTCGGGGCCTGAGGCACCCATTGAACCCACCGTGCACCATTTAATCCTCGGGTAAAATTTCATCGCGAGGCGCCTCTTCTTCTTTTCCTCTTCATCAATTGTACACGGGCACTTATCGTAGGTGAGCTTGAGCGCCGCAAGGCTGCTTCTGTCGAGCCTTCCTCTATCTAGTAGCTCCAGAGAAACATTTTTGACGCCGTTTATGGAAGCATGGGAGATTTCTTCAATGACCGCTGCCTCTTACCGCCGGTCGTTACATACCATGATGACGACAAGATATTTGTAGACTGTACGTGGATTCGCTAGTTCATTGCGAAGGCTATGTACAGGTGCACACATGACGTGCTGTGATATTTGCCACATGTGTCGCTGTCATGCGTTGACGTTGACCTCGTTGCGGCGATGGAGACAAACATATTATATTCGGGCCTTACGTGCAGGTATACAGAGAGTCCGTCCTTTCCCGTCGTCCTCCTCGTCGATTACACTGGTCAAACACCACTCCTTCCAGACTCTTTCAACAGCTCCAGCGAGCTTGTTGAGACTCAAGACTGGGATGTCTCGCCTCCACTTCCGTCTTTGGTAGCACCTGCATCAACTTCCTTCTTGAGAGCCGCCCGATACCCGGCCAATATGTTCTCAGCGTGTTCATGATAGCCATAAATCTGAACGAGCTCCTGGCCCGCGTTGTATAGAGACCACTGAATGGCACCTTGCCTAGCCGGCAAATTTTCTGGTGGCGCGACAGGAGCTGTGTATGTCGTCTGAATTCGGCTGTGGTAAGCAGCGTAGTTGGCGCCAGGCGGCAACGGTGCTTCGATGTAGGCCTGCAAGACCTCCTGGTCGTGAGGCGTGAGAGAAGTGTCTGTCTCAACAGGCCCGTTCACCGTTTCCATTTTCTTCGCAACCTGAATGATGCGACGCCGCTCTCGCTCATAGACGAACATGATGTTTTCCTGCACCGCCGCAAAGTGCTTGTCCAGCTTGTCGATGGTCTTTTCGAGACGCTCGCCATTGGTCTTGGGTGCTTCAGAAGGCTCAAAGAGGGATTCTTCCAGTGGTACGAAAATGGCCATTGCCTGCGCATTGGCTCGGAGACTCGGGATGTATTCCTCCTCCTCCTCCAAGGGATTACTCGCCTCTCCTGCCGCGTTCGAAGGCGCATCGCCTGCCTTGCCTCCACTGCCTGCGTCCTGCATCCTGTCGACGAGTGTTCGGTATCCTCAATCCATTGAAGACAAAAGGGTAACTTGAGTTTAGTACGGTGGGTGCCGTGAGGCGAAAGAACCGGACTTCGTTCTTCGCCGGATTGGGTGGGAGTTGTAGATGGGGCGTTGAGGTTCAGGGAGGGTCTAAGTCCGCGCTCGATTAAAGCGTGTTTCTAAGCCAGGTACAGGTCACCTTGGGTTCCACGGCTGACAAGGACCCTGAGCCCAATGCACAACGCATAGGGAATGGGATGTTTCCAGCTCCTACATCGAGAGAACACGAACAAAATACGAAAGAGTACAGAAATAGAACTCTTTTGGTCATTTTTGCCACTCGTCGTGTCTTGGTCATTGTCGATTGGTTTTGCAGCGAGGGACATGGTGACAAAGTGCGACGTGCGTGGGAATCGCAATATGCGATGACAAAGTTAATTGGTCTTATTCAATGACGACTATCCTATTGACTATGGTATACTTGGATGGCTCTTCAAATGGCAATAATGGCTGCTGATACCGCCCAATGATGCTGTAATACTCTCGCTGAATCAACCCCACTGCTCGGCTCGGCATTTGTCCCCCGATGTGTTGTACAGAAATTTTGAATGTCGTTCTCGATTGTAGGGTAAAACGTCCGTTAAAGATGAACTTTTGGTCAGACTTATTCGGAAGCGGACTGTCGTGGGTTGTGGTGTAGGGAGATCGGCCCGATACGCCATGACCGAGTCGGGCGACGAGTTGATGTTCAAGTCTAGCGAGCCTCTCTGCTTCGTTCAGACTAACATGCCACTGGTCTTGCTCAGACAAGCGGCTGCACCCCAACGCGGCAGCAGGCCATGTCATCTTTCCATCCATCGTAGGATTTTGTACGCGGGCTTCTTACTTCCCACGCGAGTGTTGTCATCTGGACGGCAAGACTTTTCTCACGTATTCCCTCATCAGCTTCAACCCTGCCCGAACCAAGTCCTCTAACCGCCTGTCTTTCCGCTTGCGCATCCAGAGTAGTATGAAGGTTAATAGGACGATATCGATGGCGAGATGTTTCATGACGATCCACACGAACCACCGGACCCAAGCCATAAAGCTGCGCTGCTTTCTAGACTTCCACTCTCTGCCGGTCGTTATTTGCTCCCTCAAGGCGGCAACTTCAGCCGTCAGTTTCTCCAAGGCACGTTCCACGCTGCGCGACCAATTACTGCTCGGTACAAGTGCGTCGTCTTCTATGCCGTCGTTGTATCCCAACCGCCTATCGGAATCTCGCTCGGCGGCATCGTCTTCGCTCATGGGACTGAGTATCTTCATGGGACCCTCCGATCCGCTCAACGGTTGCAGGAACCGGCGGGACTCGGTGGTGTATCCCGTTCCTTTCGGCGAGGAATCAGTCGAGCTCGGGCTGTTGTTTTTGATCTGATTCCACACAAATTCAAGTTCCGCGACGAGTTCCTTCGCGTCCCTACAGATGGCGAGTCAGTGGCGGCCCGGTCGTGATGCGCGCTCGGAAGGGAAGGAGGCTGGGAGTCTTACGGCGTGGTCGCGTATTTGTGCATTGTCTCTATCAATGCCTCGATATATCGTCTCTTTGCTTCCGTGCGCGTCAAGCTCTTTTGAGAGTTCCAGGCATCCCACTTGTCCTTCTCGCGTTGCAGCTCGTCGGGAGGCATTCCGGAAGCCGAGGTCGGGCGCTCCATGACGCCATCGACATCTCCCTCCATCGCTTGCTTGTACAGGCCATAGAGTCGGAGTCTGTCTGACGGCGGGGGGCGCGAGGCCCCCGTTTTGGGGATCTTTTTGACGGTATTTAAGGCATGGACGAAGACGCGGTCTATGGGCGGTGGAAGAGCATGACGATACAATTAGCCGGGGAATTGCACTCCCCACAACGGGAGAAAACTAAGGGAAGTAAAGTTTTCTGGTTTGCTAAAAACTCACCCACAGAGTCGGCCATCTAGAAGACCGTCCTGTACGGACAGGACACCGAACAATTTCGATTTGGGTGGGTGGGTGAAGATTGGAGGTGAGGGAGTCGCGTGGATGTCCGAGGTCTGAGTCGGCGGCAGGGTCGGGTTGGGCTCGGCTCAACAACCGGGTGAGATAACTTAGATAAAGCGTACCAACTGCTTCACCTCCACAAGGGTGCGTAGCAGTGGCAGCTGAATTAAAGAGACAGGTGCTGGTAAAACGACAGATTTAGGAATCCAGCACGCTGACATGCATGTTGAGAGAGCTCCGCCATGGAGTTGCACCTTGGAGTCGTCAACGAGGAACTGGACGAGACGTGGTTGGCGGCCGCGGGAAAGGTAAGATAGTACCGGCTAGGCAAGTTACAGCGACGGGCGGGTACCGCCAGACAAGGTAGGCAGGGCAAGCTAGGTAGGTAGGTATCCGTTGTTCGGTACCGGCAATCAGCTGCTGGGGGTCTGGGAGGTGAGGTGGTTAGAGAGCAGTTCGCGCCGATGTTAGCAACAGCTGGAGCACCAGAGCAGCTAAGAAAAGGTGGTGTGCGAGTGCGAGTGAGTTGCCGGTAATTCTTTGCCTCGGCCGGTCACGCAACGACGCAACGCAAGCCCACGCTGCCACGCTACCGACCTCTCTCCACAGCAGCACAAGGACACTGGAGCACCAGCCGGGGGTGGGCGCGCGGGCCTGACGCGGGCTTGTCAGGGGTTTGCGTCTCCGAGATCCCGACTAGCAATTTAATCTCGCCCACCCCGCGTCGTGCTGTCCGTAGTGCGATGCCGCCTGGGTGGTCGGTCGGCCGAGACAACAAACACGTGAAATGCGGGCAGCCGGCCCAAGGTCGAGCACGTCTGGGGTTTGCGGCACGCTCCGTTGGGGAATCCCTCTGATGTTATGTTTTCGTCAATTAAATTCCGTTAATTGGCGCTAGAAGCCACTTACACCTGGCTGGCCATGCGCAAGCCGAGGGACGTCTGTTCTTCCTGTCCGGCCGAACGTCGTCTTTCGGCATTGCTGGCTCCTGGCACGCGTACACGCTCAGCTGCGCTATGACTGGCTTATCACGAGGGCGATGCGTTTTCGTCCCATATCAAAGTCGCAGAGCTTCCCACGACAGCCACATTCTCAGCGGTCAAGGAATTGAAGCATCAAAGTGTCTGATATCGGTATTGTATGTATTGGTATCGGGGGTATAAGCTATTTCGAAACCTGACCATCACCACATCCAACCGGCCCCATCACGCTCTGCAAAGTTCATCCAGTCAATCATGTAATGCCTAAGACTCCATCCCATCCAAGTCATCGCGAGCTTTGTACAAAGCCACCTTCTTATCCTGGTACGTCTTCATGAGCTTTTTGTTGCCCAGTGCAGCTGCGGCTGCTTTCTGTCCAGCCTCCTTTTTGTTCAGATCGCTGCCCACTCCAAGAAGTTTGTTCTTCTCGCCCCATCCATCCAGATACACGCCAACAGTGAACAAAGCCAGCTTCTTATTCAACTTGTCCTTCTGTTTGGCGCTGGGCAAGTCTTCATACCGAATGTTGATGCCCTTAGCTCCAATGAGTTTCGATAATTCGACTTTGGGGGGTAGCCTGGACTCCTGTGGTGCCGCTGAGCTTCCCAATTCCTTCACAACATGAATGTCTGGAGTCCTGTCGGCAGATTCAATCTTGTCCTTGATTGTCATACTCCAGAGCGAGCGCAGCCATTCTCCGGCCCGGCGAAGACCGTCTGCATCAGACAGGATGACAGCAGCAACATACGCCTCGAATAAGTCACCTCTTACTTTCCTGACTTCTTGCGGGTTTGCTTTCACCGCTATCTTGCTGTTCGGGTCAAGCTCAGCCGGGAGGATTGCTCTCTCGAAAAGCTTATATTGCGTAGAATAGTCGCCGAGGTTGGCATTCTTGATGAGGACTTCTCGTATCTGGGAGCACTTTCCGGTAGGCAAGCCTCCGAATGTTTGGAAGATGAGGCATGTCGATAATAGCTCCACGTAAGCGTCTCCGAGCCACTCGAGGCGGTCGTAGCTCAGGTCGCCCTTGTTCTTGACCTTTCCTTGATGAGTGAAGGCAGCTACCTCCAAGACGGGATTGTTGATCTTGGGTAGGGGTGGTAATGTGGCGGGAATATCTGAAGCGGTCCAAGGTCGGATGGCTGAGAGGGAAGGAATTGGAGGCCCATCGAGTGAATGTGAGTGTATGGTTTTCTCCTGCAGATTTGTAAGTCTGGCCTTCGTGGTACGGCATGGAATATCCCCACCTTTGACTCAATCTTCTCATTCTCAGGCAAAGACTCTTCTTCGCCAGCGAGATACTTGAACGACGGAAGGAGTTTTTTGCTGAGGCTTCGTAGATTTTGTAGCATGTCACCCTGAGGCGATGTCCCCTTGGGCGATTTGCTCAGCGCCTGGAGACACTTGATGAGTTCATCGCTGTGAGAAACAATCAATTCGACGGATTCGTTGTCCGTTTGTCTTCTCTTGCTGGGAGGCAAGCCCTCCGAATTTGAGCTGGGACGTTTGCTCATCGTGAAAATCGGCGCTTTGGGAAGGAAAGAGTTGGGGTTTCGGGCAATTCGTATCGCTATTCAAGCACTTTGCACAGAGGCTTTTAGTGCATAAACGAACACTCGAATTAGCGTATGGGAAATTTCCAAAATGAGAAAATTGATTCATTCGATATTTCAGATGCCATTTGAAAGCACTTCCAATCGTCAATTTGCATCCCTGTCACCCGAAGCGCGTCCGCCAGTGGGTACCTTGCCCAGTCGACCAGCCGGGCGTTAGGAAGAACGGGACCCTACCCGCCGCCCGCCTGCCTGGGGCCCGGTTGCAATTCAGCGGTCAATCGATAATCCGTGCGCACACCCAATTGGGCAGCGCAAACCAGCCAAGTGGGTCTGGAATTGAACGTCTCTGTCAAGGTCTTGCATATCGCGACAAAATTCCGATCCCCGTCATCGACCTGCGGACGAGGCAAAGATGAGTGTACCACGCGCGAGGTTGCTGGACCTCATGAAGGTATGTCACTCGGAGGAACTTATCGCCCGTGAATCTCGAGCTGACAGTCGTAGGCCCGATGCGAAGTCTTTGCGACAACATTTAACCCCGAGGGTGTCCGTACGGGCAATAAGATCCTGCGCCAACGGTTGAAGGGACCTGCTCTTGCTGCCTACTACCCACGCAAGGTTCTCACTGTTCGAGATGTTCAGAAGGAGTTCGGCCCTGAGCTCACGACTCTCGACTTGGAGGAATTGGACAGACTGGACCACATTGCTGGGTATGCTCTGGCTTGAGGAGAAACAAGGGATTTGCGCTGATTAGAGTTACAGGTTGAAGGCTAGAGGAAAGAGTGCACCAAAGAAGGCGAAGGAGAAGGGTAAGTCTTGCCGTCCACTTCGTTTGGTATCCACGCTGACAGCCTCGCAGTCGTCAAGAAGAAGAAATAAACGCTGCCCACGTGGTCAACTCTGCTGTACGATACCCTGAGCAACCGGCGAACAAACTCCCGATACCAACCTGTCGAAATGCTCTCGATTTATGCTCTCGATCTGCGGCGCAATTGTTGATATTCTTCGGAACTCGAATTTGCGTCCGCACCGCGGTCAAAGACCTCTGGGTCGTGCTGAGACATATCAGCCGCTGTCAGCCTGGCTTCCGGTGTATACACTCGGAAAGGGGTGACGAGATAGAGGCATCCAATGTATTATATATGGTGTATGTGAAGGTCTTTCATAGCAAGAGCTGCAATGCGTAGACCGATTTGAATGACTTCATGAAAAATCTCAGAAAGTTCCGCTTGCTGATAATCTTTACCTAGCCTGGGAAGACTGGCTGCCTTTCATTGTTTGTTCCGGAGGCTTGTATAGAGAAGAAAGGAATTCAGTGACGGCCCGAGGTCATTTGTCTCCAAACTAGGTCGAAAGCATGGTTGTAATTCACGAGGGCCTCACAAGGTGCTGAAATGCTACAGTCCTTGCACCCGCCAAATGGCCTTCTGGTACACCCAGGAATTTCACGTTGAGTGGTTGCCAAAACGTCAGAATATCAGTGATATTGAAGTAGTGGGGCAGTTGCCCTCCCGTTCAGCTAGCTAGAGCAAGACCTCGAAGTTGGTGCCTGCAGACCAGACGACCCGACTGCCACTCACTCGTCCCAAAAGAGGAGGATCATTCTCGGTTTTTTTTTTTGGCAGTCAACAATCGTTCTTGCCTCCTTCAACACCTACAACCGCCTTTCTTGCCTGAGAAAAAAAGTCACCTCAGCAACGCACCTCTCCTACCTCACACCCAGGTTGGATTTAGAGCCAGATATCTACTGACTTGTTGTTTCCCGACTTTGTGGAGGATTTTCTCAGTGAGATCTACCACAAATACCACAAGGAGGTACCTGTACAGTCCAGAGTGGTCTCCTTCCCCTCGGCTGCCTCTGTCGCTGCCGCCTTCCTGCCTCTCCCTACTTCCACATCTCGACCACCCCAAAAACAAAACTCTTCTCTCTCCCCTTCACCCTCACCTTCACCTTCACCACCACAAACCTCCAACGCAGAGAGGAAAATCCCACCCGCCCTCCTCCATCTGCAACCCTTGCAAAGGAATCTTTCTCATTTCTTCTGCCACTTTTGGGCAATACCCTGACTTATTTTCTGCAACGTATCGACTCCTCGATAAGACATCGTTCGCGAGCCCACCATGTCTACTCCCGACTCCGCGTACGCTACTTCGAAGCGAGGCTCGCCTGTTACCTCGATGCCCGTCTTCGGAGAGGAGTACATGAAGCAGTCGCCCGAGTCTGTCGGCAACGTAAGTTCATCTCTTCTGTCTATTCACTCATATCAGCTTGGGTCTTTCCGGGCCAATGACCGACCTCGTGGAAAAATTGAATACCACAGGATCTTTGCTGACGAACATCGAAAGGATCATTCGCTCGGCAACCTCAAGCCGGGTGTCTCGACCCTTGCTTCTTCCAAGCTGATCAATCAGAATGCTTTGAAGGTTGGTTCTTCGACCCGCCATCTGCTGCCTCGCTCACAGCGACAACAGAAGAAGACCAATCAGGAGTCGACCACAATTGCCGGCACGAACCCCATGGATATGCTCCTTGCTAAGCTTTCGGAGCAGCAAGCCGCGCTCGACCAGCAGAACGAGGCTCTGAAGAACACCGACGACACTTTGTACTCTCGTGTCGTGGACGTCTCAATTCCCTCGGCCAGCACTTCTGTCCCCATTACCCCCGCTACCGATACCTTTCCCAGTACTGCTCCCACAACTCGCCCCGCCAGCGCTACTCTTAAGGAGAACCGCGGCAATATGGAGGAGCTCCTTCGCCTCAAGATGGAGCTTGCTCGAGCCCAAACCAAGATCACCCGCCTCGACCACGAGCTTGCCCAGACACGTTCCGTGAAGCAAGATGACGAAATCATGCAGCCAACGCCGTCTGTTCGTTCTAGCATGCTTGGCCCCGAGAACAGCTGGGGTCCGAATGATGACAGCAGCTCGGATGCAGGTGCGCCCTCCGTTGGTGGCTACAGCCGTTCTCGTGGCATCTGGGCCAACGCCAGACCCCCTTTCTCCAACAGCGGCGCAGCCATGCCTCCTCCTGACTCTCAATCGATGGCAGGAGAATGGTACGGAAGTGGCCGTGGGGGCTTCAACCAAGGCTTCATGGACCCTGTTGGGCCTTTTCCCGCAGGAGACAGCTACCGCGGAGATCGCATGAACCAGGACACCGAGATGTTCTCCCGCCCTCCCAGCAGTCGCCGCAACAATCGCTATGAGAGCAGCCGCTGGCCTTCTCCTCAGCCGTATGGTGGCTCCAACTTCCAACCTAGCTACGGAGGCTTCGCCCCCTCACCCTCCCCGTTCGACCCCATGGCTGGCGGTATGGGAGGTCCCGGAGGCAACATGGGCTCCGGCATGTATCAGGGCTACAATCCGCAGTCCATCGGAAGTCAGCTTTCGCCCCACGCTACCGAATTCACCGCCGCATCTGGCTGGAAGAACGAGGTACGTCGGGATGGTCAGAGAAAGGGTGTTAGATCCAGCAGACTGACTGATCAACCCGAGCAGGCCATTGCTTCCGAGGGTCAGACTTACCTTCCGACCACTGAGCCTCTCAACTACCGCCGTTTGTTGGACCGCAATGTCAACTGCAACTGGAAGTACATCGTCGACAAGATCGTCTGCAACAACGACCAGCAGGCCTCTATCTTCCTGCAGCAGAAGCTCAAGGTCGGCACTCCGGATCAGAAGTACGAGATCGTGGAGGCTATCGTTGCCCAGGCTTATCCTCTCATGGTCAACCGCTTCGGCAATTTCCTGGTTCAGCGCTGCTTCGAGCACGGAACTCCCGAGCAAGTGGTGAAGATTGCAGAGGCCATTCGCGGCAACACCCTGAACCTTTCCATGGACCCCTTCGGCTGCCACGTCGTTCAAAAGGCCTTCGACTCGGTTCCGGAGGACTACAAGGCTATCATGGTTCATGAGCTGCTTCGCCGCATTCCGGAGACGGTCATTCATCGCTACGCCTGCCACGTCTGGCAGAAGCTTTTCGAGCTCAGATGGTCTGAGAGTCCGCCTCAGATTATGAAGTTTGTCAATGAAGCTCTCCGCGGCATGTGGCACGAGGTCGCCCTTGGCGAGACCGGCAGTCTCGTCGTCCAGAACATCTTTGAGAATTGCCTCGAGGAAGACAAGGTAATTTCAAGGCTTCATCGTATCTACTTCTTTGCTAACGAATGTATCTAGCGCCCCTGTATTGAGGAGGTTCTCGCCAACATTGACATCGTGGCTCATGGCCAATTCGGCAACTGGTGCATCCAGCACATTTGCGAGCATGGTGCCCCAGCCGATCGATCTCGTGCTATTGACCACGTCATCCGCTACGCTGCTGAGTACAGTACCGATCAGTATGCCTCCAAAGTTGTCGAGAAGTGCCTCAAGATTGGTGGTTGCGACTTTCTCGGCCGCTACCTCGACCGTGTGTGCGAGGGTCGAGTTGACCGCCCCCGTATCCCCCTGGTTGACATTGCTAGCGACCAGTACGGCAACTACCTGATTCAATACATCCTCACCCACGCCGGCATGCAGCATCGCGAAGTCGTTGCCGCTCACATCCGCAAGCACATGGTTTCTCTTCGTGGATCCAAGTTCGGCTCTCGCGTCGGCATGCTCTGCACCAACCCTGCGGTCGCCACCCGCCCTGGCCCTGGAGTCGGTCCTGGAATGGGCCGCATGGGTGGTCCCCCTCGCTACGCTGGTAGCAACAGCTATCGTTGAACTCTCTTCTTCCGGCCGTTTGCAGCTTGTCGCAATATTCTCCATATTGTCACGAGCCCTCCATGTTCTCTCTTTGCGTCACTATTGTCCCCACCCCTAATCCTCACACCCATACCCATACTCTGATTTTCATCAGCTCTGACGAAGTCATCGCACCACAGCATATGTCCGTGCTTACCAACATTTTCCTCGGCCATTAATTTACAGATCAGCTGTCATCCTACTCTCGACAAGTTATCACTTGGTCGAGTGCATTGGACACATCATGGTTATGGATTTTGCAATATGGAGGAGGTGCGTCAGTGTGACCTCAAAACCCCGTTCGGGGCGTTGGAGTTGCATCGCGAAACCCGACCAGAATGCTGCAGTCTATTCATGGCGGAACATCAAGTCCTCGAAACGTCTTTCGTCACAGCCGGAAGACTTGGAGGAGAAGAAGAAGATGAGCGGCTGGACCAGCATGGAATATCAGAACCAGAAACGCAATGATTGTATGTAGTATTATCACATTCCAGAAAGCTTTGGAGTGTGCTTCGGTCCAGATTGGACAGCATCTGCGGCAGTCCCTTATCAACATTAGGTAGTTTCGCTAGAGAAAGTCTTCTTACACTATTTTTGATGAAGTCTTGATGTAGTGAAAGAAAAGTTTATTTGCAATACCGCCTTGGCCCAGCAACCTACGCCGTGAATTGATGCACCGAATCTAACCCAACGCCGTAAGACAGTTTTTGAAATCCCTACCATCTACCACGGACTTACGTGTCCTTGCTTGACTTATCAGCCTCTGGTGCTGAAGTCTCATCAAGTGGAGGGAATTCAGCGTCGACTACAGAAGGCTGGTCTCCCGCTTCTGCATCTGTTGTAGTTGGTACATCCTTCTCCCAGGGTTTCTTTGGCACCGCACGCTTTCCAAATGGCTTGACGGACTGAATGATGTAAGTGCGAGGAAGCGTGGGATATCAAATCCCATAACGATTGAATCCAATAACAGATAACTTACTGCATCCCTGATGACAGTGTCGGGTATCTGTCTTATTCCTGGGATAGGAATGCCCTTCTGTAACATCTGGAGCATCTCCGCGAAGCCGACAGGATACGCTGGCTCGCCTCCCTCGGCGTCAGCCTCTACTTGCGGAGGAGCCTTCCGCTCGACGTAGAGCTCCCCTTTGGGAGCGGCGGCCTGCCATGACGGCGTGTCTTCTGCGCCAGCGTCGTTCTTGGGGTCGGGGTCGGTCTTGAGGTCATTGAGCTTCGACGTGAGGTCCGGCACGTCGGTAGCTGTGGTCGTTGCTGGCGACTGGGACTTGTATTCTTCGGGGAGGATGTCGGGTGGTGTGTGATCCGGGTGGCGGGCGAGCCAGTCTTTGTAGCTGTTGAAGTCGACTGTCACGCCTATGCGCGAGGCGTAGTAGAAGATCCGGGCGTGGGTTGCGAGTTCGGAGGTAGTTCCTTTGGGGTTTGCTGTGTTTGGATCGCCGAGGATTGCGGTGAGGCCGGACTGTCATGGACGCAGTCAGCTTTCGCCATAGGAAACGACTGGGCCGGCCGAAGGAGGGAGAGAGGTGCGGAATCCGGTGCTCAGTTTGCGCCGAGGGGTGGCTCACCAGGAACATCTTGTCCTTCTTCCATGGGTATGTGTCAAAGGCCTTGAACATGCCATCCTCGTCAGTAATTGCGCGAATGCGCTCTGCGCCTGAGAGCGTTGCCATCGTGGTCGTCGGGATGCGGTCTCGGTCGTGGCTTGTTTGGGCTCGTTGCCGAGGTGTAGTTGGAGGGACGAGAGCTTGGCTTTGGTGGGGGAGAGCTTGGGTGAGGTAGATGCGATAAGATAAGCGGGGGACATGCACCCCGCATTCGGCCCCGTCCGGATTTTGTGGGGGCTCGGGGCCGGTTCTGCATGGATGTGTCCGGCTTTTACTTGGACATCAAGTCACCCACCACCTTGTGAGCTGGCTATCTCGAGTCGGATCTTACCAAGATTGATTCGAAAGTTTTTGTTTTATAGCTCTTGAGACTTTAGGCAGCTTAAGATGTTGGAACTGCTTTTACCTTTTTTCTGTTGAAGCTTGCTATCAAGGCTTGCGAATGGATCTGGCTAACCAGGTAGAGTACTGCTGATATTTAGTTTTCTTCTGTCCTCATTTACTATCCTTTCAAGGCAAGAATCTCATTAGACACATTGTATCTGCCGTCGTTCCTGCTGTCGCCTCTACTTCTCAATGTTGTTCCTCTTCACTAGGAGAGCAAACTCATCAGGAATACATTCGAGAATCCGCCCCTCTGAACCACCGAACAGATGAAAGTTTCCTTTTGAACAGCTCTTGCCTTTTTCTCCTGGTAATGATTGTGAAAATAAAGTGCCTCGGAAAAGTCTAGAGCCCGATTAAGATACGAAGAGGAATCCGGTTGGTTCTTGGGCTTGGCGAAACTTGGTACGAAAGACATAACCTCAGGATGCTCAGAATATTCCACAAGGTAGCCCATTAGGCGACAGGTGACTCCGAAAGCCAACCACAAATTAATTTATAGACTTCGTGAAGCTCAAGGTATTGCCTTACATTGCCTTATATTCAGTTCTTTTCCACACAGCTTTGAAAGAAGAAAAAAAACTATCAACATCACTTACTTCTACCTTCCCTGACACCCAACAACAAAAGACCAGTTGCACTTAACTGATCATGTATCAACGTTCCTTACAACCGGCAAGTCTCCAAAGTCCAATCATGAATCCCATTTGGCTGACAATCTCGAGGCACTGCGCCAACTTGCAACGCCCACAGCTCGGTTGTTGCAGCAACCTTCCATCATCCTACCAATGGTGAGAGAGACCACTCGATCACTCACTACCTTGCGCGCATTCAGACGCAACTTTGCGTCTTTGCAGCCGCATACAAACATTGACTCGCCCATGCCGAGTGGAGCTAATCGATGGGTACACCATCATCCTCCCATGCCCCTGCGCACTTTCAGAAACCCTACACCACCTATCGCTCTGCACACGATGGGAAATCGTATCCCTCGCCTACAACAATATTACAACTTCCCAACAGCTAGACCATTCACAACGACTCAGCTCCTACAACCGCGTCCTGCCTTTCCAGCAGCTTCACCATTCTCAACCGCTCAGTCCTTACGACGTTACAACTTCCCAGCCGCAGGACCAGTCAAAAACGCTCGGTCATTCTGGCGACGTTCCCAATTTTCCGGGTGCCCGTTGTCAAGAAATCCTCAGCATTTGCAGCGGCGTCGTACTCGGATGGCACTTACGCCCAACACCAGGCCTACTCGTTCTAACAACAAACATGGCCGCCAAAAAAAGTGCCAAAGCCGACGACGGAAACACCCCCAGAGGAGCCCTTCTTGTACCGCTTAGTAGGGTATTCACTTGTTCTGGGCATTTTTACGCCAGTGGCGTACCTGTGGTATGAAATGGTGGAAATCGAACATGGACGCACAAAAAGTCGAAAGGAGATGGTATTCGAGTTCTCGTGCGTTGCAGCACAAATCATGGTGTCGCTGGGAATTCTCACCATGCCGTGAAATGCTATAGAAATCTTCAAGCAAAGGTGAACCAGGCAGATAGTGATAGTCAGTAGTGTCACATGGAATTTCGACTTCGCTGCCGACGTATCCTCTACTTAATTCCACGTTGGTAATTGTGGAATAATCATCACTAGTATCTCTGTAGTACATCATTCACAGTACCACGTAGTTTAAACTGACAGAGCTTTCGTATATCTTCATTGCTAGATGATCTAGTTCTAAGTCATATGTCACGATATCTACGTCTACGCTCACAATACGCAAGCGGGCGGAAACCCCCCAGGACAGGTCCATCTGAGTTCCTACGGAGTGTTTATGTTACGTGGACGGCCTGCAGAAAAAAAGGGCCGTCGAACTAGCGCTGACCGCAAAAAGAACGCGCCACTCCCCACGTTAAGAAATTGAAACAGCCAATATCGCAGACAGGGAACAGTGTGATCCATGGGGCATAAGAGTGTGTATAGCAAGGCCGCAGTATCAAGAACCGCTAATCGGGCCGCTGTGCAGAGAGCCTCCATCGTAAAGACGAGGTCCTATGTGTGTAGTGTGTAGCAAGATGGCTGGCCACGCAGGACCGCCAGTGAGTGGCTCTGCTTCCAAGCGGAAGCAGGCTAGAATGTCGTGAATGATCCGGGTAAAAGAGTAAAGAAAACGTCTAGAGCATCCCTGGCAAAGCAAGAAAAAGATGCCACACTTGACCACCTCCTGAGCTGAACGCCGTAAAAGCAACAATTGTTGCCCAAATCTCCCTAGAAGTAGTTGTGGAATCCAATAAACCCTCCGATGCAAAAGCCGATGATCTTTTCAAACGCCATGAAATGATGCTTTTAGTTGTGCTGGAAAAGGACGCTGATCGACTCGCCGTGGTGGACACGACGAATAGCCTCCGCGAAAACGGGAGAAACTGGCAATTTAGTCAGAAGCTGAGAGACACTCGAGAGCTGGGAAAACTCACCATCCAGGAAGCCAAGCTTAGGGCACACCTTCATGTGCTCGCCCTGGGGAACGGTGTTGGTCACGATAATCTTGTCGATGGCTGAAGCGTTGATACGGGGGATGGCGTCACCGCTGAGGATGCCGTGGGTCAAGAGGGCGTAGATCTGAGTAGCGCCGTTCTTCTTGAGGAGCTTGGCAGCCCTCGTGATCGTGTTGCCGGTATCAACAAGATCATCAACGAGGATGCAAACCTTGTCCTTGACATCACCAACCAGCATCATACTGGCATTGCGCTGCTCGCTGTACTTGGTCGGGCGACGCTCCTGTGGCAAGTTATGAGTCCCCGCACCTCCGTCTAAAGAAACAGGTCACCTACCTTGTGAATCAGGGCAAACGCCATGTCCAGCTCATCAGCAATGGCGGTAGCGCGCTTGGCTCCGCCAGCATCAGGAGAGATGACAACGGCGTCCTTGAAGTTGGGTATGTTCTGCTGGATGTACCTCTTGAGGAGGGGCTTGCCGTACAGGTTATCCACCGGCACATCGAAGAAGCCCTGGTACTGAGGATCATGGAGATCCATCCTGCAACCATTAGCAATTGCTTCGAAAGGAAGCAACGAAGGGCAGGTGTAAAGGACCAATTAAGGGCTTTTGTTGGAATCGGCATGAGCTGGTGCGCGAAACAGCGCGACACAGCAGAAGAAAGAACTTACGTGATCTGTTGTTTGTTAGCGAAGTGCTTTAGAGCCAGCAGGTTTTGGGCGCATCCTTCTTGGGTTGCGCCCGTGGATATTTTGGGGAATACATACCACATGGTCCGCACCAGCGCAAGCCAGCAGGTCCGCGACCAGAGTGCCAGCTTGGGCAACCCATTGCTTGTATCCCGGCTTCGATTGGAAGCCGTTGACCTGGCTCTGGTTCTCGTAGTCGTGGGTGGTGTAGCGGACCTGCGACGAGATCGAGTCGTGGTTGCGGCCGTGGCCATTGACCTTGGAATCGCCGTTGCCGTTCTTAAAGTAGTCGCCGCCATTGGCGCCATTGCTTCTCTCCTCGTTCAGCTTGCTCTTAGCCAGCTTGGAAGCAACGCCGTCGATGCCATTGGTGAGCCCAGCGGTGCGCGGAACGCCAGGAGCGGGGGTCGCGGGAACGCTCTCGAAGGTGTAGCCGTTCTTGGAAGGTTCTGAGGCGGACTTGGAGAGAGGCGCGCCGGCCTTCTTGTAGGGGACGTCGGGCTGTCTTGAGTAGGGGAACAAAGGCATGACAGCAGTGACTCTCTTTGCAGAGCCAGTCTTGCAGGCAGAGATCATGATGCAAAGATCCATGAAGCCGTCGTTGACAGAGCCGGAGGCGGTCTGGATAATAAAGACATCCTTGCCGCGCACCGAATCCTTGATCTCACAGCGAGACTCGCCAACAGAGAACTTGGTGAGGACGCGCTCGCAGGGGTTAAGGCCCAGGTTGTTGCAGACGCTGTCAATCAGCTCGGGGTGGGTGTTTCCACCAAGGATAATGATGTTGCGGACCATGGTGTCGCTGGTGTCGGGGCTTTGAAGATGGGGTATCGAAAAACGGTAAAATGCGGTCGGGCGAAGTCGGCGGAGTTCAAGCCGAAATGTAGCAGCTCTTGGGCTCGATTAGGGCGGAAGAATAGGAGCTGTATGTGCCTAGCTACAATTAAGAGCTTTGCAGGCGGGGTTTCGGGTTGGAGGTGAGGATATTGGTGGTGGTGGGATGTCGTGTGCGGGATGGAGAATCGCGAAGGAGCAGTGCCGGTCTCGGGTTTGCTTGAGGCGTCAAAAATATCTGCTAGTGGGGTGCGAGGCGACGTCACAGGTACTTGGAATGTGCCGAAGCCGAGGGTAGGCGCAGAAAAAGTTGTCCAGAAAGGTGATGCCAAAGGCTTGAGAGGGCAGACACTCGAAGGTGCGATCACTACAGCAGCATGACGAACAAGCTGTCGAGGAGAAGATTTGGAGGAAGGGGGGGAAGGCGAGGAAAGAAAAGCTGGTAGCGGCGGGGATACCTTTGAAGCTGGGGTTGTCGAGAAGTTGTAAAGGAAAATCTCTGAGTGGATAAGTTTGTTTGGGACGTGGATTGCAGGTATCGGGGTCGGGGTCGGGTGCGGTCGCCAACCATGTGGACTGGGGGAAGGTGGGTGTGAATGGGCTGCGTGGTGGGGTGGAAACGGGTGCTTCAGTGCTGGGAAGCGAAGGACACACAGGGTAGCCAGGTGCAGAATCCGCTCGTTTAGGTTAGTCCGGGCAGCTTGGTGCTCTTCATGACTCCGATCTCTGGCAGAGATTTTGCGCCAGTGGCGCCCTGGCCATGCACTGTGTTTCTAGTGGTTGCAAGGCCCTGAGCCTCTTTGGGGGCGGCGCAGGACGGCCGCTGTGGTACCTGGAGCGGCAGCATTGACAGCGCCCAGCCGCGGCAACATGACAGTGTCGGAAAAGAGCTCCGTACAGGTACCACAACCACCCGGACAGCATAATGGAACGCTGTGGTCGTGAACATGGGACGGGCGCGGGATACTGAGATGGGATGCGCCTGTAACTAGGTAGGCTTCTGCTCAGACAATCCTGACTGTGACGGTCTGAAGTCTGCGGCCCAGGCTCTTCGTTGCCTCGTGATTGCACATTCCGGTGATGCAGGTATGACAGCAAGTAAATACCTCTCGTTATTTCTGTAGACCAATCTCAGACACAGAATGGAGGGAATGAGAAAAACGAGAGGTGCAGAACTGCCTTAGACTCACCACCGGCGGCCACTGAAAGCCGCCAACGCTGTTCCCTGCGCTCATTGCGCAATTCCTAATCAGTACGTACCTAGCGACATTAGCACATGGCGAGAGTGGGGGACTGGGCAGCGTGATTGGGCAGCTTAATGCATCCTTTTTTTTCTTCTCTGGCTGCTCGTCCATTGCGCGGTGTCTCATGCAGGTTGCTGCAAATTGTGACTACCGACCGACCTTACCAGCGACCGCGGGGCAATAGCAAAAATATTCACGGCAACCCGCACTGCATATGTACCGTGCCGTCTTGTTCCTACTGTGCGGTGCTGTACGGATCCTAAACTCTCTCTCCGTTGCGTGAGGCAGACCGACCAGGCAGGTTTTTTTTTTTGTTCGATTTGGTTTCACAGCTGCCTTGGAGGTTGAACCGAGCTTACTGCCAGTCTCCGGTTTCGTTGGTTTCCTAGCTTGCAGACAGAACTCGGCCAAGAACCGTCATCTAGAGGGCCAGCCTGGGTGTTCAACGTTGTGTGACTCGACCTGTCACCAACCGGCCTCTCAGGTGCGCTTACCAGGTTCCATTTCGAGCGACAGGGACATTAGTCTAGCCTTGTTCACCTTCCACACCGACACGGCAATTTTCACAACTCCGAAACGCGACTTGCATTCGCACCTCTCGTCGACCGCCGTTGCCGGTAGCTAGTCCTGGTCCTCCCCAGCCAACCACCTCCTCTGTTCCCACGGAGAGCTCTTCCCGAGACCTCAACCCCAACTCCTACGCCAAGTACACCGTCACGATGAAGATTCTTGAGGCTCAGACGGCGGTCCTCACCAACTACGAGGTCTACAAGCACCTTACGGAGAAGAAGCTCGGCCAAAAGAAGCGAGGAGAGCGTCGTGGCCCTGGCAATCTCGAGACCCTGGCCAAAGAAGTGCGTTGCCCAATGACCAATTTTTGAATTCTTTCTTCAGAAAATGTCACTGAAGAAAAAATATGAATAAAATTGGGTATCTATTACTTGTACGTACGCCCATGACTGACTCATCCGCTCAGCTCCTGCAGTACCTGCGTACACCACCCAACCCGCTCTGCCAGGACCCCATCACCTACCACCCGGAATGCATCTCCCAGCTGTTGGAGAGGCTCCAGCCCTATGACCTCGCCAAGGGTGAGGTCGTAATGATTCTCAACCTCCGTCCCGCCTCCGTCGCTGCGTTGAATACCGTCATCGAAGAGATGACGGAGCGCTTCGACGAAGCCCAGCAGGAAGAAATCGTCAACATTATCGCTGAGGTTCTCGGATCGTTCCCCCAGGAGGCCGAGGAGGAGGAGGGCGGCGAGCAAGCGAACGGCACGGCCTAGGAGACCAACCCGGATCACTCTGCTGAGCCCAATACGGATCCTGACTACGTCAGGTCGCCGTCTCCTGTGCCGAGTCCTCCGACAGAAGACTGAAAGCCTTCACATGATGACACAGCCGCCTTCACTCTGTCCGCCCGCCTCACTGCGGGTTTTGACTGCCGTGGTGCAGATGTCTTCGAACGCCAACTTGATGAGCTCCCCGGTCATGGCAGAGCACTCCATGTACCTGTCTACTCTCAAGGACTGAGCCATCTGGTAGGCTTCTTGAGGATAGATGATGCCGTTGGGATCGGTTTCGGATCTTAGGTCCCGCTTCAGACCTAGGATGAGGATAGGCAAGCGGTCAGGTCTGCGGAAGGACAATTTGACCTCTTTGAACCACTGTCCCAGGCGTCAGGTTGTGAAGTTGTAAAGGGGTCAAGGAATGAGACAAGATAACTTACTAGTCTTTGTATGTTGATGAGACTGAGCCGCTGGCTTATGTCGTAGCACATGATGACCAGGTCGGGCTCAAGAAGCTTCCAGTTCTCAGGGCTATTTGTATCATAGAATTCCAACCGATGTGGTGTAATACCAAGCTTAATCTCGAATATGAATGGTTGGTCGATATCTCTAAGCAGCCTGATGGGGCCAGTCCCTTCTCCAGCACTCAATCTCCTATTCACGGCATTCACATTAGCGATGACATCCCATGTGGAGACTGGGCTTCACGGATACGCACGATAGGAAATACGTCTTTCCACATTTCTCATCTCCAACTAGCAATATCTTGATGGCATCTCCGTCCATGGCTGCGGTTGTCCGCGGGTTCGGAATTGACTTGGATGTCGTCCTGATAACGGGATGTCTGGAACAGATTGGCTCAGCTGCCGACCGGTCCAGACACAGTTCGACGCACTGCCCGCCAAACGGCCCCCCGGTCCCGTCACACCGGTCCAGACCTCCAGTCGAAGTGGAAACCAGCCACTGATGGACCAAACATCAGCCACACTCTGTTTTAATGGGCAAACTTTTTGCTCTTGAAAATGCCTGTTAACTGCCCCTCCAGTGACAGCCCGCAGCCCAAAATGTACCCGCATGGAGCCGGCCTGAACCCCTCCAAAATTTAACGTCGGAGTCATATGAAGAAGAGCAGCAGGCTTATGAGTCCCTTACACGGTTTGTTTTGGGGCTCAACTCTGCATCGACCGCCAAGCCAGAGTCTGCTGTTATTGAGACGCCTGGACAGACTATTATACGATTGCCGAAAGATTTTACCCGCCCACGCCCATCAACGCCAACGCCACCACCATCTCAGTCCCTGTCTCATCGCTCACACCCCCACACGATACCTGAGCACCTCACAGGCCGCAAAGATGGCCGAGGTGCCTGGAAAGTACGACTCATGGGAAAAGGAGCGTCTCATCTCCCGCATACGACACCTCGAGCATGAACTCGACAAGCAGAAGGCTGCAGCCTCCAAGGCCGTCGACGGGGCAGCTGCACCCCCGCCGGCAAAGAAGCGCAAGACGAAGAAGGGGATCGATCCTTCGCGGTATTCCACGCGCTTCATCGCCTTGAAGCTGGCGTACCTGGGCAAGCGTTATGGTGGTTTTGAGTACGCTGACTCGGCGGCTCTGCCAACCATCGAGGGCGAGCTGTGGAACGCACTCACAAAGGCGTGTCTTATTTTCCCCGAGGACCCGGCCGTCGTCAACTTTGACTGCTGCGAGTACTCAAAATGCGGCCGTACGGATCGTGGTGTGAGCGCGTTTGGTCAAGTTCTTGGGTTGAGGGTCAGGAGTAGCAAGCCGCTACCCAAGCCGGACCCTGCTCCGACGGAAGGGGATGCGGATACACCAATGGAGGGCACCGCCGAAAAGACAGAAACCGAGGAGGAAACCAAGAAGAAGCCCGAGGTGGAGTGGTCAGACGAAAAGGAGATTGACTACATCAAGACCCTCAACCGCCTTCTGCCCGACGACATCCGCATACTGGCGTGGTGCCCCTCGCCCCCGCCAGGCTTTTCGGCGCGGTTCTCCTGCGAGGAGAGACAGTACCGCTACTTCTTCACCCAGCCCGCCTTCGCGCCGACAACAGGCGTCTCCGCAGACGGCTTGAAGGAGGGCTACCTCGACATCGAAGCCATGGACGCGGCGGCGCAGCTCTTCGTCGGCGACCACGACTTCCGCAACTTCTGCAAGGTGGACGGCGGCAAGCAGATCACCAACTTTGAGCGGCGCATGTTCGAGGCGGGCGTCGAGGAGGTCAAGGACGTGGGCTCGGCGCTGCCATACCTTGGTCTGAGCTCCGCGGACGGGAGCAAGCTGCCCAAGGTGTACTCGTTCAACATCCGCGGGACGGCGTTCCTGTGGCACCAGATCAGGCACATGGTCTCGATCCTCTTCCTCGTCGGTCAGAGGCTGGAGAAGCCCGAGCTCGTGGCGGAGTTGCTTGACGTTGAGAAGACGCCGAGGAAGCCCAACTACGACCTCGCCAACGACACGCCGCTGGTTCTGTGGAACTGCGTGTTCCCTGGGGACAGGGAGAGTCGGACGCAGGAGGGCGAGAACGCGCTGAAGTGGGTGTACGGCGAGGCGGACATCGTCGAGAACCTGTGGACGTACTACCGGACGAAGAAGATGGACGAGCTGCTGGCCAACAGGTTGCTTGACCTGGTGTCGGGGCAGGCTCAGGGCACAGAGAGCCAGGCGAAGGGGAAGAGGGTGTTTGGTGGCGGGCCGTTGGGCAAGTTGGCGGGCGAGTATGTTCCGATTATGAAGAAGCAGTTGACGCCGACGCCGGCCGAGATCAACGACCGGTTCGCGCAGAGGAAGGGGTTCAAGAACTCTGAGGAGATGAAGGAGTCGAAGAACTGGAGGAAAATCATCAAGGATGCCAAGGTCGCGAAGAGGGCGGCTGCTGCGGCTGAAGCTGATGAATAAGATGCCGCATCCTTCTGAAGTATAATTATAAAAACAAATGAGGAAGAAGTTCATGATTTCATTATGGGAGCTCCTGTTCAGCTCTGCCATCTCTCGTCTATCTTGCGATTGCCCCCGCCGTAACTACCGCCGCCTTCTGCTTCCCACAGACAGCCTCTGACCCCTCTCCACACCCTCTCGACGATCTTCTTCCGAGGCAGGATCTGGGGAAACACAACGACTAGGTCCTCCTCCCCTTCGACGATGACAATCAGGTAGTACCGCACCTCAAAGCCCTTGAACGCCTCGTTGACGAGGACGTCCTGGATCTTCTCCGTCGGTATGAAGCGTGTCGCCGCGGCGTATAGATAGCTCCCGCTAGACGAGCTCGTCTGGATGCCCAGCCCGCGCAGAACAAGCAGGCTCTCGGTCTTATGCGTCCTTAGGAGCGTCGCATACGCCGCGACCACGCAGCCCGCGACCAGGACGGGGAGGGGCACCGTGTTGGCGGAGACGAGGCGCTGGGCCAGACGGCCGGGGACAGAGTCGTCGACGAGCCGGAGTAACTGCGAGAGCGCTTCGCCCGAGAAGAAGCCGTCTTCCGCGTACTCGTCTCGGTGGATTCGCGAAGTTCGCAGTGGCGTGAGGAAGGAAGCTGCGTTGGGGGACTGGACCCAGGCGGCACGCAGGAGGAGGATCGAGGAGAAGAAGACGAGGATGCGCAGGATGAGGAGGAGGAGAGAGAGGGTCCTGACGGCGAGGGTTGGCGGCGGGCGGGTGGTCACTGTGAACTCAGCCGTCGTGGGCGAGGGGCGCCGGACGTGGAGGCGCGGGGAGGTCGTGAGCATCTTGGGCGATGCGCCGGGTGTCGCGGAGGATGCAAGGTCGCAATTATCGTGCCATTGGTGTTGCGGCAGCTCTGAGAAGACGAAATATTCTCTGAGGGTAAACTCGACATCGAACGGATGCGCAATTGCAACTTTGGATGTTGAAGCTCTGAACGATCAGCTACCATTGTCCCCTGTCGCGCGCCTCTCAGCAGTGCCGTGGCACCAGCACCAGGGGGCAGCTGACGTAATGTCCACTCACCCAGCAGCCAACTGCGCACGTCCCACCAGCGCCAGAGGGTATATGGTTCAGAAAATTGGCGAGGGTTACCGGCTGTAATGGTCAAGTTGGTTGAAGGCTTTCATTATTCTTCTCCCGCTACCCCATCTCCATTGGAACCCCTTAGTGGCGCCCAGTGCGAATGCTGCGGTGGCTTCTCACTCGCACGGGTAACCTGCGATGCTGCGGTAGCCCTAAGCAATGATGATGACACTTGAGGGAGGTTTCACTCTGCAGAGGCATCATCACCGTCGCATGGCGTGCTGGATTACGACCGGTAAGGGCTTGGGGTAGTGGCTGAAGATGGAGATGTCAACTCCATTTCCTTTTTGATTTTTTTATGATTGATGTTGACGATTGTCGTCGGTCAGGCGAGACGATAGATGCATTATTATATATATATGTAAGTAAGTAAGTATGCACTTGCAATCTCTCCTGTCGGTGGCATCCTATATGAACGATTGATTGATTGTATGGTGGTGATACATGGTGCATCGCAGCGCTGCTTGCTGAAGTTCGCGATGCCTTCAGTGGGTGGATGTACACAGTGTTGCACACACATGGTTCGATTCATCCCAACATCAAGCTTTGTTTTATTTTTGCGCATATCTCCAGGGTCTAAATTAATCAAATCAGACGAACTACGTTCAAATGATATCATCCCTTGCTGTCTATGTGGTTTGGTGCACTGAGGTCAGCTTGAGGCTGGTTTGTCCCTGGACAGATGGGGGTGGTGCAGACGGCGACAACGGCAGAGACGATGAGGACGGCGCAGACGACCAAGGAGCTTCAGGAAACGTCGTCGCAATAATACAGCAGGTGGTCTCATTCAGACTTTTCAATAAATAATTGCAAACTCGATGTCAAATTGCATCCTTCTCAATATTCAGCCTGTACGTGGCCATCCTGAATCGAGCAACTACATACAATATCATCCTCACCGAAGGAAAGAGTCAACACTCCCACGGCGAGGGGGAAGCAAGAAGTAGAAAAATCAAGATGTAAAGAAACGCAGGCGGATAGATATCTCCCCTGCTCCAACTAGATGAACAAAGATGCCGTGGGGCAACATTGTAAGACGAACGTTTCCAGCACTTTTCGGACCCCTCCCCCTCCATCTTTTCCAATCTCGAAATTGAGGCGAGACAGCCGGCGTCGACCTGTCTCAAACCCCTCACCTTTTTCTCAACATAAAACTTTCTCGTATCCCCCAAATATCTCCCTCACCCCCGGCCTGTGTGTCCGTCCTATCACGTACATCGCCGCTCACGGTATCATGTTTGTCCTTTGCCTCGCGGCTTTGCCCAGTCCAAGATCCAGCCATCATCAGTCATCATTTGAGAAGGAAGAAATGGAAAAAAAAAAAAAAAAAAAAAAAAAAAAAACAATGAAACAAGTTGTAGAGAGGAAGGAAAGAAAAGAAGTAGTAGAATCGCTCTGCGCTCGAGAGAAAAGTGTTCAAGGATAGACTTGAAGTGTACAAAACGGCACTTTCTAATCGGGATTTTTTCATCTGTCGGCTTTCGTGGCATCGGAGATGATGCTGCACTACCGCGAATGGTCGTGTTCCTCTGTTGTCGAAAAGTAATGGTATCAAGGTTCATCGAAAAACGCCAGTCGCCATGCAACGAATCGAATCGAAACATCAGGAGGGGGTAAGTGAATATTAAGGTGGTGGTTGGGGTGTTTGGTAGGCTGGCATGGCCTAGATGAGGTCGCTGGCGTTGAGACCGGTGGGGAGCGTCTTTTGTCTCTGCGCGCTGATGGGAGATCTCAAGGTCTCACGACCATAATTGACGGGCATGGGCACGCTCTCGTAAGGTGCAACCTCGTAGTTGTCTTGTCTGGGACGCATGGCGACGGAGTCCTTGCGGCTGCGGCTTCCCGATCGGAAGCGGTCGGTAGCCTTGGAGATGCGGCCAGCAAAGCCGTTCTCACGTTCGCTGAAGCTGCGACCGCGGCTGTGGCCCTTGAATGCGGGGGCCGCCGGGGCCGGGATGACGGGGACGGCGGTGTCCATGGGCGCAGCGGTGGCGGGCTCATCATCGTCCATGACAATCTCAATCATACCAGAGCCGATGGCGCCAGCGCCGTTGTGGGCGGCGTACGGCAAAGGCGCCGGCGGCGGGGGAGGCGGCATGGCGAGGTGCTGCAGCTCCTTCAGCATGGGTGGAGGAGGCGGCGGTGGAGGAACGCTCATGTCGTCGTTGTCCTCCTGAGAGGCGCGCCTGGAGTGGAAGAGATGGACTTCTCCCGAGTTTCCTCGTCGCATCGATGGGCCGCGCGAGAGTGCACTGGGTCCGCTGGTCTTGGGAGAGGGTACGTCGATGGGCGGAGCAGACATGCTGCGAGGAATCATACCGCGGACGGGAGGCTGGTAGGTTGTCTGCGGGAGGAGCGTAAGAAGGTCGCCCTCCTTCTCCTTCTCGGGAGATCGCTGGTTAGGCGAAGTCACAGGAGAGTGTCGCTGCGCAAAGGTGGCCGGGATCGGAGGCACCGGGATGTTCTTTGCCTTCTCCTTGTCGGACTCGATGATGAGGCGCATAGCCTTGGGGGTTGCCGGCAGGCCGATGTGGACGTTGGAGCTGCGGGCGTACATGCTCCTATGGTGGACTGAAGGCGAGTCGGCAGTGTGGCTGCGGGGAGGGAGATCAAGGCTGTTCGGCGGCGGCTCAATGCCGATGGGGATCTGGTTGGGATGAGGAATAGGAGGCGCTGAAGGGCGTTGTGCCAGGGACTTGCGACGCTCCTCAAGCTCGCGGGCAGCCTCCTCCTTCTTTCTCTGTCTCTCATCCTTCATGGCCTTGAGATCTCCGGCATGCTCAGTCGACGGAGCACGCGACTTGGTCTGAACAGGAAGGACATCGCGGGGCTGCTCGATGTTCTCAACCGCGTGGCGACGTCGGCTCTCAGATCGATCACGTTGGGGGAACTCTCTGATAAGTTCGGGCGAAAGTGCTTTGCGAGACTCGACCTGGCTTGTGCTCCTGTTGTGTCTGTTCCGGAAGTTCTCTTGGGCGATGACAGCCAAGGCGAGGTCTTCCTCATCTTCGGATCCCTGGTAGTGCGCTGGGTTGGCGGGAAGGGGAAGAGGTGACGAAGGAGACCTGACGTGAGAGCCAGTGCGATCTTGGCTACGACCCCGGAGGTCAAGCGCAGGAGGGCGGTGCTTGCTTTCAGGGCTCCTGTGGCGAATTTGACTGCCTCGGCTTGAAGTACGGCTGGCTATCTTGCGGCTGCTACTTGCCTTCCTCACGGTGGCGGGATCCATGGACTCGGGCAGCATCTTAGGGGTACTCAGGTTGATGAGGTCCTCAGGCGACATGGGAATGGGCGAGGTAGGAGAACGCTTAGGCTTGGGCCAAGTACGATTGGAAGCTCGGCCACGGTCCGCCGAGGCTTCGCGGGAAGCCGTCTTGTGATTGCGGCTGTGCTCACGGTCTCGACCGCTTGAGCCGTCTCGTCTACCCTCCCGGCTTCCATGACGGCTGCGCTGCTTGCGTTGTTGAAGGCGTTGGGCGGTGTCGAGACTATGGATGTAGTCTTGCTTGCCACCAGTGGTGTTGCTACGGTAGCTTCTGCCAGCGGTGGAGTGAGAGTTGACGGAGCTGGTGACGGAACCGGGGCCACGTCGTCGAGAGGGCCAGTGAAACCGGGTTGAGGAAGAGATGGACTGTTCGGGGGAGAGGGTCTCGTTCGCCATGGGATTGTCGAGACCGTCTAGATCGAGTTGGAGTCCCTTCGGTTTGCGGTCCCGAGAGCCGTTTCGCTGGTGCAAGCTACCTTCCATCTTGACAATCATCCTGGCATCAGGGGAGGGGGGCGGGGGGTCTCTCGAACGAATGGTCAGCATCTTGTATTGGTCGCGCATCATCATGGGGCTAGCCGTGGCGGCTCTCTGCAAAGTCAGACCGGCAGCGAGGTTGTCTTGTTCGGCGGACGACATGCGTACGTGGACGGCTCCCCCATCGGGCTTGAGTTGCTCACGCGACAGGTCACCAGGAACCTCGCCGATGGAAGGGAGACGCTTGCGGCTGAAGGCAGAGGTACCGGACCTGGCGGAGTTTGGCGTATTGAACTGGCTGCGGTTGGGCGGTCGAATAAATGCAGTCGTGACGTCGAAGCCGCCTGGCGAGACAGCCGAGTCGGCGATGGGAGTAGGACCGGCAGCAATCGGGGTCTGGCCTCCATCAACCTGGGAGAAGAACTTTGACTTGCCTCCCTGGTCGCCGAACGAGGTGATGAGCTTCAGCGCAGAGGTCTTGGCGATACTCCTTTGAGGTCCACGATTGACACCAGGAGGTGAGAGAGGCGGGGACAGAATCTCAGGAATGTTTTGGTTGACATTTTGGTTGATGCTCTGGAACGTGACCTGGGCAGCAGAAGGAGAAGTCCAAGGTTCATCGGACTCGGCTCCAGTGCAAGCGAAACTGGTATCGGGTTAGCTGAGTGGCCAAAGTCAGTATGAGAAACACATACCATCGGACTGCCAGCTGCTGCTGTCCATGCATGACCGCCCATTCTCCCCACTTCTTGATAATGGATACCTGTCGTTCCCAGACAGCGGGGAAGAAGAGACAAGTCAGGATGAGAGCCTCCATGTACTTCTTATGGGAAACATAAATCTCGATGGCATCGCTGTGGTCTCCCATGCCAATTAGAATAGTAACAGCAGCGTGAACGTCCCCATGCTCAAGTAGTCTCTGGACGTATGTGCGCCCAAGTTTGTGCTGGGATGATTGGCCTCCAATACCGCTGAGAGCCAGCAGCATCCAGTCGGAAGATGTCATGGATGATGAGCTGGCTGCCAAGACATCGGCGTCAAGGTCCCCAAGCCACTTGAGAAGAAGGATGCGGGCAGGTGCGCCGCTCTTGTGCCGGCTCATCTCCTCCCGAATCAGGTCCTCAATCTCCTTGTTCCACCCGAAGATTGTGCTCAGCATTTGTTTGCGAAGGTCATCGTTAGTAAGACGACTGTTGTCGGACATGGCCGGGTGCTTGTAAGGAATGTCGCTTAAGCGGCTCCTGGTGTACTTGAAGAGGTCTACAACCTTGTTGTCGACGGGGCTCGGAATGACCTCGTTTCGCAGACGCGAGGGCCTGGAGCGGCGCGATCGGTATGAAGACATCGAAGTGCCGGTCAGCATCGAGGTTCCGCTCATTGAGTACATGTCCCGCTCCTGGTACGGCGCGGCAGACGATGGCAAAGAAGATCCGACGGAAATGTACGTGTTTTCAGTGCCTCGCGAGATGGCCGAAGAGGGATAGACACCGGGTGTCCGGGATCCGGAGTCGGAACCCTTTGACACCGCAGAAAGTCCCATGGAATGTCCGCTGCGGCTAGAAGCCGCGCTTGCGGAATCGGCCTCGTAAGGATCGAGCGCCATCTTGGGCCCCGTGCTGCCCGTCTCCTTCCGGCCGACGATGCGGTCGAACGGTGACATGTGATCCTCATCGCTTTCAGAGATGCCCATCTCAATGGTTCCGGAGGTGGCATCGGAATCAGTTGCAATGGTGGTAGACGTCTTCTGCGATTGCTGTTCCTCAATGGAGACGGGCGGTGACGGCGGCAACAAGTTAGCGGGGTGCTGGACATTGGCCACAATGATGGACGGAGTGTTGAGGTCGAACTGCTGTACGGTGTTGTTCGCGCCAAGAGTGAATAGACTGGCACCAGGGCCGTACACGGCCAGGCCTCTGACATGCTCAAGCGTTGGGATGCTGTCGTAAGTGACATGCTTAGTACGGACATCCCATGATAGCGTTTCCCTAAGGTGATGATTGTCAGTGCATACCCTAAGCGCGCGCGTAGGTCCATGTGGCGATTATGACGTACGAGTCAGAATATTGGATAATGCGGCCGTTCTTTGACCAACCCATCCAGTTGGGTCCAGCTTGATAGTTGTCAGTGCGCTTGAGGATTCGAACAACCTTTGCCGGGTCGTCGCTGCTGTACGACTTTGACACGCTCCAGACCCGGAGGTCGCCGTCGTGGGTCTGGGCCGCCAGCATGTCCGATTTCTGCCGGGACGATGAGGCGTGCCAGTTAAGAGTCACGATTGGTGACGGCGCTCTTGACGTGCCCAGATTGTGCAGAATGGTAAATCGTGGCTGCAAGGTGGCAACCAGCAATGAGCCATTCTGGTACCTATCGAGGGGTCAGTCTCATGCAGCCACGTCTTGGTGTTTCTGCCAAGCTTACCCAATTGCAAACGTTCGACAGTCTGCAGCCGGTGCAAGTGCCGTCACTGCAATTTGGTCAATAGTTCTCGAGGAGATATGTTCTGACGTTGTTGGTTCAAATAGAATAATGTTGCCCTGGGTGTTGCCTTTGCCCATGTTAGCTGTTACTCGATCCCCGAAATTGGTACAGAATACATACCGAAAGCAACATTGCCGTTACGCATCCATGCGGCGGTGGTTAAATGCTCGTATGAAGCAAATCGAGCAACTTCGTCGCCCGTCATGAGATCCCACACGATGGCGGTTTGTCCTGCATCGTAGCTCACGACCAGTCTTCCGGCCCCGACTTCGCTCTGGGTGTCAACGGCAAGTAACCGAACTTCGTCCGAGTGCCGCGAAAACCGCCTCTCGATGGTGAGGGTATCGTGGTGGCAGCAGACGATGGAGCAGCTTTGCGCATACAAGAACATGGAGGCCGTGGCGGCGCATGGCTCAAAGTAGCGCAAGATGTTTGGCTGCGGCATGTTGAAGTCTTGCATCTCATTGCCGCGACCTCTTGCTGAAGACCTCCCGGAGCTGACGGTGCCGGTTCGATTTCTCGCGGAGGCGGACATGATGGCACTATATCCTTTTTCGGATTTCGATCTGCAATCCGGTGCGATGTTAGCCGGCAAGCCGCATTTGAGGAAGACGGCATCCACATAACCATACCACCGCAGGTCCTTGCCCGCGGGGCGCCGCTCTGAGCCACTTCAACCCGAGAAGAGGGTGCATGACTTTTGTGAGACAGGTCTACTCACCAATCCGCGGCAATACAGCGCCCGTCCGGCTGCTTCGTGGCGAACCAAGAACAGTCGGAAAGCTACACCTCTTCCACTTCAACCATCACATGAAGCACTTCCCAATGTCCGTTCCCGGACCGGCTGTCCTTCCACGTTTCAGGGTTCCAGAGTTGCGAATGCTCGGCGTAGGCTTCTTTCGTAAAAGGCGGTATCGTCGGCTTGCCGTCGTGTTACAGGTGGTGGTGGTTGTGCCGTCGTGCTATGGCAGTGTCTCTCTCTTACGGCGCGGGGTTATTTCCTCTACGTCTCCAGCAGGTGACCAGGTAGAGAGGTAGGACAGGAGGGAGAGAAGAAAAAAAGTTCTGGGAGACGGGGTGTTAAAGATGGTTATAGGTTACAGTCTGTCGGGACGGTTTGAGGGGGGTAAAGACGCTATAGACGCAGTCGGAGGGTGTGAAGAGATGCAGTTGTCTCTTGTCGAAGGCGGCACTGTTGGTGGCAGAGCGAGATCTCACTGGATAAGGTGAGCTCGAGGGGGTGTGCCGGCGCTTGACTTGCAGGTTGGTTCTGTCACTTTCGCAACACAAGGTGTTGGTGAGCGATGACACAGGAGAATACCCTTTTGCTTGCAGCAGCAACAGAAAAGGGGAAGGAAAAACGAAAGGATCGAAAAAAAGGCCGATAGAAAATAAGAGAGGTTGCGCCTGAGGGGGGGTGGACGGGGATGTGATGGAGCCAAATAGGACGAGAGTCAAGCAACATGGAGCATGGCGCCTAAGTGGTGAAGATGGCTCGTCACTGGACGATCAGCCCTTGACCATAAAATTAGAGCTTTTCGTTGCTTTGGTCGAGGTGTCTAGGAGCGGATACGGTCCGGCTCATCTGGTCAAGCCAAGACGCTGCATGGCTCTGGAGACCAGACTGGGGTGGTCGTCGACGACGGACCCTGTCAGGCCAGTCGAGGGGACCGGACCAGGTGCGCAAGGTGCAAGCCACTGCGTGCCGAGGGGGTCAGAATTGGGGGAAATGCAGCAAGTCGACCGGGGTTCGAGGGATGGTGGAGATGGGCGAGGTGGCCTGGTTGGGCGGATTGTCGAGAGTCGAGGCAAGCCGTGTGTGTCTGAGCAGGGCAGTACATCAATATTTTGCCATAATTAGGTCTTTGGATGCTAGTTTCTCTCGCGAGTCGAGGTGATTCGAGTATTTCGCACCGAGTCTTCCGCTTCCTTTCCTGCTTGCTGCACTGCACTGCACTGCACTGCGTTGCGTTGCGATGCTGGCCTTGCTGGCATCAACACTTGCTGCTTGCGATGTTGCCCGCGTGCGTATGTGCACACGGAGGGACAGGAATATCAGCCTATCAAGTTGAGGCGAGGCGGCGCTCAGCCAGCTTGCGTTGCTTGCTGCGACTGCTTGTTGCGACGGCCCTGGCCAAGCCATGTTGTCCAGCAGCTTTCTCTGGACCCTGGCTTAGCAAGACAAACAACATAATAGATCAACCTCCGATGAAGAAGCGCATCGTCCCGTGTTTGGTTGGAAGTGACGTCTGGCGGGGGGCTGTTTCCAACAAAGCGTGTCTCGCTCTGGAGCTCTGCTGGGGCTTGTTCCCCCTGGATGATTTGACCTCGCATTGCCAAAGCAAGCAGCGATACCTAGCCTAGCAGAGGCATTGTTCACTGGGAGCGCCAAAGGTGCCTTACAGGCTGCTCTGACATGCGCAATGCGCGGTAGGTGCACGGAGGCTGCGTGTCCCGTCTGCGAAGCGTGAGTACTAGTGGTGCAAGTGGTATGACTCCCCTCGTCTCGGCGGTGGTCACAGTGGTGAATCCTGGTACAAGTCGCCTTGATTCGCCTCCTCAGCCATCACTAGTAGCTCTAGGATGGTCTCGTCGACGGGCTCGAGAGCCTATCGAATGCGTGGGCAGGGAGGCCGACGACGAAGAGCGGCGGGCGGGAATGGACAAATGCGCGTGGTTGGGGGAAGACGGAGCGAAGGCATGGAAGCAAGCAAGCAATCGATCAATCAATCGACGCAGTAGGCGGCGCAAAAATGGAGAGTAAGGTGGGAACAGCTGTCGAGCTCTCTGCTCCGTGAGGTGGTGACAGGGGACCGGGGTTGAACAGCTACGCGCCGAGGAAAGGGTGATGGCGCCTAAGGAACTTGCATGGGGCCAATCCGGAGCCGCATGTGCCTTGTGTTCAGCAGCTGCATTACATGGGTATCCATGGTCCTGCTCCTGATTGGTTCGTCCCTTTTAACTTCCCGTTGGACGCTCCACAGCGACCCGCTTTTCAGTAGTCGGTACGAACCGCCGCCGCCTCTGGTCGGCGCAACGGCGGCAAGCGCAGAGGTAGCCGCTACTTGTGGCTGTTTCCCGTCTGTGCCACCTCACGAACTTCACCTCATCCAAGCGACGACGGGCACAACTCACCATTGCTTCTTTTCGCTGTCAACCACGCACGGCACATCTCCCCTCCGTATGTGCTGCGTACCAGCCACCGCCGACCGACCCTCCTGTCCTACGTCTCGCTGCCCATCCCTCACCAGCCATTCGTCAATCGCACTCTCCAACATGGCCCATCAAAGACTATCAAACTCTTCATCTTACGTCTCCGATCGACCCCTTTGTGCCAGGAGCCACATTCGGAAGGACGCCACCTTGCTTCCTTCGCCATCGGCTGTGCCGGCGCGGGTCTGGAATCACCTCCCGCTGGCCGGCACATAGGCGGCCACCATCCATCACCGATCCCCACACCCGCTTCCACCTTGGACCTACCTGCTCGGAGCTCGTGCTGTGTTCCCCTCTCGCCCTGTCTTGTCTGCACACGAATGGAGCGATTCAACGGCCTGGCAACGTGCAATCGCTGCTGCGTGAAATGCTAGCCCACATCCGCGAATGCAGCCCCAAGACTATTTCCAGGATTGAGGCTGCAGCAGCACCAGCACCAGCACTGCATTCGCCTACCGTTGGCTCATCAACATCTGCGGGCCGATCACAACCACGACTGCTATGCACGGCACATGCCCCCAAGTCTGATGCGTATCAGATAGACGTCTGTACCATTCGCATCCGGCTCCAATTCAGCTCGCCCATTATCGTCTGTCTGCCCAGAACCAGCCTTCGTTGAACCTGCCTGTCATTGTGGGGAATGGGTCTGTATCTTGGTCCATCGCAATATCCCACCTATTCAATGGCATGCACTTCATTACATCGCCTTGATTCGACGAGGTGCAAAACCATGTCGAATGTCTCACTCGGTGCAAGACGAACGACTTCCACCGCATCGGCTCAACATCCTCTCCGACTTGCTTCTCCAATTCGCTCCTCTTTCACACCCTTTCGAACCGATGGGTCTGGCCGGGTCTTTTTCTTTAGACCCCGGATATCAATTGCACGCCGCAACCCCTGAAAACCGTCTGATGCCAGCCCAATGATGCTTGGAGTTGGAACAGCCTCGCCGTCTCCGGTTCCTTTCACGGCCGCTAATGAGATCCCACACCGCACACAATGGCACAGCATGCAACCTCACCGGCCTCTTCCCCGTGCATGAACGAAGTACACAATAAGGTATGGCTGCATCCTCACGACAGGGTTCATCCCACGGCCGCCTCATCGACGAAGCATTGAATGGAGCGACGGCCGAACTGATGCCACATGTTAGAGGTACGTAACATATCTTTGCCCTCCTCCACGTCCACGATGCTACGCCGGAACGGGTGGTCAACCCCCCCGCGGCAACCATCACCACTTTCACGCTACACCTCTCAGCTCGGGTAGCCGCTTCTGATGCGAATTCATCTTTGGGTCGTCAGGCACCCAACTTGACAGCGTGATGTATCTGACGTGCAAGTTGTACCTGACGTCTCGTCAGCTGTTGTCTTACATCCCATTCACTGAAGAGCAGCCAATTGACATGAGCAATTGAGCAAACTTTTCATGGCGCAATTGATCAATGGCATGGCACCGGGACCGGCGGGCCAGGCTTGCAGCCGGTGAAGAGCCCTTCTAGTGCCATCGAATCGACGTGCTTGTGGCGTTGCCATGACCTTTTGCAAACATCTCAAAGCTGCCAAACGTTCTTGTTGTCAGTTGGGAGCGTCTTCGCCGGATATTAAGGACCCCGAAACGACGGACAGCCACGATAATTTCTGGTAAGTGTGTGGTCTTGCTGGAAGCAACAGGGCTTGATCAACTGATCAGTGCCCAATTCCGACTCGCTGGTCACGCAGTCGGCGAACTCGTCGATTATCGATGACCAGCAGGCAGAACAATCCGGAGCCGGAATTTGACGAGTTTCCCTCCAATCGAGTGGTGCGTTGGCGGGCAGAGCTCTGGAACCCCTGTCATGTCGTACATTGCCTTGGTCCGGCAGCAGTTTGCTTTGCCGTTGAGCTAACCTTTCTAGCCTTCAAAAAATGGGTCGTTCCTGATCGACTTCCGCATTGCTACCGGATGTTGCCCTTCCCCTCTGTCCAGGCCGTATGTCAGATGTTTGTGATTTGATTTCTGGTCTGCGTGTTTAGCAGCTTATCGCTCATCAGCTAAGATCCGCCCATCACGGTCGCGGCCACCTTCGCCAATTCTGTCTGGCACGTCTTGGGCCGCAATCCTCAGCTAAAAAAAAACACTGATCGACGCTCGTCACAGTATTTCAGTATTCACGACACGCTATCCTGGACCCTGTCAATAGGATTCTGTCACCCAGGTCTATCGGAGCCGGTGTTGCGCATCTGGTTTGCTCTCGCGTTTGATGCAACAGTGATATTCATGCTCGGGAAGCCACAACGGGCATGGCTAATCAACTTGGTCTTTGGATGAGTCGCCTTGAGAGCTCTGGGCCCGGTGCAATTATGTGACATTCATCAAGAGCACCTGGGGACAGGTCCGATCTAGTCCTACAGGATGAAGCGATGGAGCATTGCAATCACATCTCATTTAATACACTCAACCACACTCAGTGACTCGAGACCTGACTGGTAATGCTCTCTTTCGAGCTACGGCTAAGAGGGGGAGGGGGGCCCTGGATGCTTGGCAGCTGTTGCCCCACGCACTGCTGCTCCATCTGACATTGGATCGCTCAGATCAACGTCAGGATCTCACACGCCAGGAAGGGGCCGAGGGGCGTCGAGGGCACCTCCAACTCCAAATCTCCCCTTCCAGACCACGATCGCCGGCTGCGCCTGTTCACTCAGCACTTCCACCATCGAGGCCGCACGACTTCTGCGTCTTTTGTGCTGCCGAGCGCGAGACGCCTAGCTGCTACATCGGCTCGCATTACCCTCGCGGCCGAATACCGTCTCTCCTGCGTCTTGCACCGGCTCAGCGGCAGCGCTAAGAACCAAACGATTGCGATCGCTTCTACGGATACAGAGTTTTGTCAAATCACACGACCTCGACTCGAACATCGCGCCTCTCGGGCGACACGGCAGTATCGATAACGACGGGAGATTCGAGGATACCGCGCAGGCCGCCATCTATTTGAGCCTACAGGAATGCTCGCGGCCGGGGGGTCACTGCGTTTTGTGTGACGAATAGGATGCTATAGTACTGCTTTTTCATCTTCATTGGCGGTCAGCCATCCCTCGCATACATGAAGGGCGTCACGTAATCATCGATAAGTGGCCCGTCACAATGCGGTTCCTGCGATTGGGACCGCCCGCTCATATATCCACAATGAGGGGAAATACCCCATACGAGGAGACTTCCCAGAACGTCAGGAGGGCCAAAGAAGGCCGTCGCCGACGGCCGCGCTCTGTCATTGTTTTTGCTCCCACGGAATGCCCGCATCCCGTGACAAAAAGGCGATGCGGCCTCGTCCTGGGCGTTCGGCTACGAATGGATGAGGGTTGCCTACTCAGATATCACCATAGGTGGTGGAAAACCTCGTCTTAGGACATCGATTGGAGACTCGACATGTCTCAGCGTATGAGTAACACACCACCTCGTGGCATCACGGAATCTGCGCCTCTGAAGGAATGCCCGTCTGGGCTCCTCGCTTACCCCTGTCCTGTCATCCCTCAGTGGAGCATCAGCATCTGAACTGACTCTCTCTCACTCTCAACCGCCCGAAAGAGGTTGTCAGAAGACATGCGAAAGCACAAAATCAGAGCATCTTATCAACCAAAACCCAACTTTTCTGGGCAACCCGCAGGGACACAAACAAGAACGACATCCCGGCCGGGTGTTCCTCTTTCCCCCAGAGCCTGTCTGCCCGATCACCTTTTGGCTGCTGCAGCTCCCCATCTGCAGAGATCATCACCGCCGAGCGAATCCTAGTCCCATCACACATGCTTCTTTGTTCTCTTCACCACACCGTCACCTCGTGCCCGACGGGGCCTTGGCCAACAACAGCAAGTTGATCCATCTAGTGGCTTGGGCACTACTCTATTTTTCGATTATACACAGGCCCTGCTGCTTACGTGCCAGAGAGACCGTTTTTTTGCTGTGCTCGTGCTGACTTACAGCTGTTGGACCCCTGAGGCCCAGCCGCCCTGCCACCCGCATGCGGTCTAGTCGCGTGTGATTCGGACGGCGCTATCTGTGACTTTCGCCATGGACCCGCAGCGAGACCACCCCGGTCTACGGCCGGCACGAGCCATGGGCACCGCGGACGACGGGCACGCTAGGGCTCGCGCGCGCGGGGAGAGGCGGCGGAAGGAGGAGGGGGGAGGTCTGTTGGCGGTGGTGGTGGCGGGCGGCGAGCGGCGACGGACCGGGGGTTTGTGCATTCCAGGTCCCCATGTGTGATGGGAGGTGAATGCAATCGGGCCTTGAAGGTTGGTGGCGTAGGGAACGTTGTTGATGACTTACATAAGTTCAGGTCTTGGATGTTGTCGTCTTCTTTCTCACTTGCGAGCCCATTGCTTGCTCCCTCGTATTCCCGTCGCCATGTCTCGGGAATTTTCTAGGGTTTTCCCTGAAGCCGTTGCATGTCTTGGAATCTGCGTTGTCTAGTTCACACACTGGGAGCAGCAAGAGAAGCAGAGGGGGCTGGGGGACGCGGGATGGAAGACTTTCCGTGGCTCGGGAATGACGATCTGTGAATCTTTGGCGGGAAGAAAGAGCAAGAGGATTCATCGTCCAAGCGGTGAGCGTGAAAGTGATGCAAGATGCATATCCCGCGGTCATGTGCCCTTGTCCAACGTACGAGGGTATTGGGCGGCGGCGGCGGCGGTTGGAGGGACCTTTTCTTTCCCCCTTGGGCTTGCGGCCTTTTACCTCGCCTTGATTGTTCGTGCCACGATGATTCCTGCCCTATTGCTTTTTCCACGTTAAACGCCCATCGTTGGGCACGTGGTCCTGTGCGACCCGTTTATCGGGAAGGTCGAAAAGCGTTGCCTTTTCAGCTTTGCCATTCGTGGGGCTGGCAGTGATTGATTGGCAGATATCGCACCTTATTTTAAAAATCGGGCTCCCTCCATGGACTTTTTCTTGACTGTTCTGTTCTCGTGGGCCGAGAACGGCGGCGCAAGGGGAGGGGGTGTAACTTGATTTTCGTGGGATTGAGGATTTCGGGCGCTTGGGTGCGTTGTTGGTTCTGGGGGCGATTGATAGTTGGCCTACGTAAGTCGGTGAGCGAGCACGTTGAATCCCCGTCTGCAGAAGAGTAGTGAGTCATGATGGACGGTGATATTCGTATTGACGCATTAGTCGCAGCAGAATTGATTGAATCTGTTGTTGTGTTGAGCCAGAGTTGTCGGGCTGGCTTTCTTCGCCCAGCCACCGGCTGCGATTTCAGCACAACTCGTTGTTCTTGGCGATTTGGTCTCAGTTGAGTTGTCAAAACCCTTTCTCGGATCTGAGTGCCCTGCTGGGGTTGGTGAAGTGCCATCGCCTCGCCTCCCACCTGCGTCAGTTGACATGAGACCCTGTTCCGGAGGAGGTGCATTAGAGGGTGTCGGGGATGGGGATGGGGGCATAACCGACGCCCGGCTTTCGATGGCCCGCCCCCGGTTCCGGGACATGGACCCGCTCCCGGGGTATGCGGGGCCGAGTTCAGTCTCAGATCTGCCCCGCCTGCCCCGTTCCAACGGTGCGAAGGTCTAATTTGACGACTTCTGAGACCGTCAAGCTTTTGTTGGAGGACTCTAACGGGCGTAAGGGGACGTGCGGATGAAAGTGGTCACGGAAAGCTTGAAGAGTCTTCTATTGAGGGTGGATATAATGTGAAACCCCAGGTGACTAGGCTCTAGCCGTGGCCTCCTATCTTTGCAGCTTCACAACTCCTCATATCCTGTCTTTGCCTGGGACCCTTTAACCATTATAACCGGTGTAGTTTGAGATCGTTGCGGCACAGAGTCCAGGTAGAGTTGACGGTAGGTTGCTGAAGCCTGAACCGGGCGCGAGTCAACTCGCTCAACCTCGGGTTTTTCTTTCCGAACAGAGCCTGTAATGATCGAGAAAATGCCTTTCTGAAGCAAAACGAGCCATAGCCATAGTGCCAAGAAAGTCTACAGACGGGTTTGAGTTCTGTCGTCTCAGCTTCGTTGTAGACACATAGGCAACACAACCTACTGCGCGAGCTGTCATCTCATCAAGCCCGGCGGGCATTTTTCATTACAGTAACATCAACATATTGGCGTCAAGCTGCTGCTAGAGCTCCGAGCCAAAGTATGTGCTCCGCAGAGTACTGAAATAACCATGCGAACCTTAACTTTGTCCCAGAAAGTTCATCCGGAACTTGTGTGGCTGTTGACTTGCCTATGGCGTATATAAAGCCGGCCGCCGACGCGATAACTAGCACACCAAGTCATCAGAAAGCAGCATCATCATCTTCACTTGCAATTTTCTATCACACGAATCCCGACGTTCACTAACCATGCATAAAACGTACCTCCTCTCTTCCATTCTCTTCCTCACTTCGGTCTTTGCGATGCCGGGCGAGTTGATCGAGCGCCAGTCAGGATGCTCAACAAGCACTCTCGCGGGCAAATGTACCATCCCTGGAACCTCGAACAACTTCTTCTGTCAGGTTGGCAGCCCTGCTTGCACTGGAGGGTTGACCACAAAGGGCAGCATTAAGATTACGAACTGCTCTGGGCAAGGGGCGGCTTGCACAGCGTCCGTAAGTCACTTACAATTGTCCGATTTTGAGTAAGAGTAAAGACTAAAAAGCTGCCAGCAACTGTGTTGCCCCCCGTCCAACGAGGATTAGTCAACACAGGATTCCGCGAAACTAGGTTTGAAGTAGAGGCAGGAGAAGAGAACTATAAACACATAGACTAAGAGATGAGCAATCAGCACCGGCTGTGAAACCAGCTTTACAACCAAGGATATGATAGAATATGTACCGACTCAAGTCAAAACGTATAGATACATATAGAGCCCCCGGTGCTTCTTTATAAAGTTTTTCATGCTCACTCTCTACGTACTGTATACCTTATCCTCTCAAGCTCGGCCATGCACTTCTGACACTTCATGCCGTGGAAAGATAACATATCCTCTGATAAGCTTGCTCAAACTTTCTTCAAGTCTTGGTTAAGTTAGCAAAGCAGACTAGTTGAATTATTTCCTGGTTTCGACAATATGGGACAGCTGTTTGCCATAGGTAATAAGTGGCCCTTTTGGTGGCTTAGTGGTTCTTGTGTCGCTATTCCAATCATTAGATCCACCACCGGGCTGCTTGCTGTTCACATCAGCCGTGCCAGCTTTCTGCATAAAAGCTGGCCAAAACCAACAACACACGCACTACCCCTGGGGGTTAGTAGAAAACCATACAGGAAGACATATGATCTCAGCTCCCGGGAGATAGCTAGCTATGTTTGCCTCAATCTTCGGCAGCCAATCTTCGATGAAACGAGTGTGAAAGGAGGGTATTAATTGGTTCCTACCAGCATTGTTGACGGGGCAGCCGAGCCACAGAGTCCAATCTCCCAGAGCCTCAAACTCAACCACGTCAAATATTTCAACTGCGTAAGGTCTCAGGACATTTTATTTCAGTAGTTCAATAAGAAAGAGCTATCCTGAAAAGTCGTAAGCATGAAATGGATGTCGGAGTGTTGCTGTGGGTGGAGCCTCATCGCGAGTATGCCCCGCCAGCCCTACTTGGTCCACATCATCGCACACCTCCACCACATACGACCATACCCATTGGAAAACTCGGGATCCCGTCCGCTCTCCCATAGATAAGCCAATGAGGGCTGGAGTAGTAGTCGGGTCGGTGACGACCGGCGAATGCCCGGTGTTGTATGTTTTTTGGTGTTTTGTTCCTGACTTTTGCTCTCTAGTACACCTATGCTGAACTACCCAGTGATAGCATTATCATAGGCATCAAACAAACTCCTAAGGACGCTACTGACAAGCCTGTTGTGTCTGTGCCGTGAACGTGGATAGTGAGCTGTCTAACAACAACTCTGGGCTAGTTCTGTTTTCGTGAGTTCCTGGATTCATCTCAACTTCCTCGAAGCCACTCGTGTTCATATGTTGTCGATTGCTTTACTCAAAGACCATAGACCTCATCGCCCTTTCAACCAAACCCATTGAGAACCTCAGTATTCCATACACTCTCCCATAGATAAGCTAGTGAGGACCTCACATCTAGACAAACCCTCAGAGGGAACTCAATAGACCCACAGACTGTGCCACAGCATTGCCTAGCCGAACTGATTCCTATTTACCTTCATCTCACATATGTTCTCATGCCGCAGCACTTATTTTCTGATGGTGTAACACACATTTGCTCATGTCGCAACACACCGCTATGCCTAGCCCTCTTGCGAGCTCTCAAGCACTCCGTCTCTTATGGAGGCTCTAGGGCCCATTGGCCGAGAGCATCTTCTTCGTGCGGAACTGGGACACTCAAGATCCTCCGCGCGAACTCTTCGCTACTTAGGACCTTAGAGGCAACATTTCGTGGCACGTCATCTCACAGGAGTCGCTTACGGAACCCAAGATTAAGACCATAAGCGTACATGTCGATGTCCTGAAGCGCTGGCAGGGCGAATGGATTCAGTGGAACTTGCAACATGCTAGTCCTGACGACGACGACGACGACTGCGTCTATGGAGAGCTGCTGGACGAACTTCTTCATGAGTCAGAGTGCAGCAGCAGCGAAGGAGACGACGACAGCAACGAGGGAGAGCTCTTGCGCTGCTGCGCCACTGACCGGCCAAAACGAGCACTGCTCCTCGTCATCGAGACGTCCAACACTGAATATATCACGATTTACGATTACGTCTCGGCACTACATCCGTGGCTCATGGGCACGCGGCAGGACATCACACGGGCTGACAACATGATAGGCGACAGGAAACCCGAGGAGTACGAGCACCTGGTGGTGGATATTACCAACCCACAGTATCTGAGCATCATGTACGAGAAGCGTTTTCTCGGTTGCAGATACACGGGTCCGCCAGTCCAGATACCCATGAGCCAGGAGCACGCGTACTTGCTGAACAATGTTTTGACGCTTGACGTTACTCCTTTCAGGAATATCCCACGTGCAGGGGGTGATTCTGTATGATTCTACCTCAAAAACGGCGTGGATGCGAAGATATATATACGCAGACTTTGGAAAACGAGACAAATTCCAGTTGACTGTGGCACCAAGTCGTCCGCCTTCCACTCCTACATCACGCTCGTGGCCTCGGGGCCGATGCCAACAACTACCGGACCACACACGAGGATTTTCTGGATGGAAGAGATCGAGACAATGGCTATGTGGCATATTGAATGGCAGTGTTCACATCTTTTCTCTCCGCGCATTCCCCTCCGCGCTTTCCACGGACGGCATGGGCGCATGACTGTGCTTCTCTCTACACCTGTTCCGGCAAATGAAATGCTTGGCGAACCATGACTTGGTAATGAATCAGGCGGAAGATGCTAGAACAACTTGCTCTTGGTGAGTGCCATGGATCAGTGAGAATGTTAACTGTACAACATTATTTTAATTGACTTTAGATGTTGCGTCAGGGTGACAGTTCCACACAAGACAAAAATGGTCTCCCGCACTCCTGCCTCATCTATTGAAGTCTGACTCGCGGTTTCTTTCAGACGTATGGTCGTCTCGAATTCACCTAGATTCCGTAAGTGAACTGGCTTGACATCGAGACATTTAAGGTCGATCCCATCCCCTCTTCCCAAGGCTTAAACTTAACGTCGTCCTATTCTTCGGCCCGTTCTACATCTTCCTCCCACCCAAACTCAACTTTCCAACCATCAAATCAGCCCTTTTGAGTGTTGATATTCCAGAACGTTTTGGTCACTTCTAATAAAGCCGCTTCAGCCACGTCTCCACCATGCACTTCAGCGGCTTTCTTGTTGCCGCCGCCATGTTTTCTCTGAGCTCCTTGCTTGTTCCCAAGTCAAGGTTTCCAGGTGAAGCTACTGCTGCTGCAGTAACCAGTGCAGCAACGTCTGTTTGATCGAAAACCTCGCCAGTCGCGAAATCAGTCCGGAGTCCCTATACTGCACCGAATCAATGAGGCTACTACCCTGCCGTGGTGATTGTATTTTGAAGATCTAAGAAAACACCTCGGCGGTCTCGTTAGGCACGGCTGAACTACCCAACCTTTCTACTATGGTCGTCTTCACCTGCAGCAGAAATATTGAGGACGGCCTGGGTTTGAAATAGTGCTTAAGAAGAATCGAAGTGGTTCAACCCATTGTCTTGTGTTACTGAAAACGTCAATTGTGGAACCTGTGAAGGTTAATCTCAGGAAGTACTTTGATGAGATTCTTTCCGTGGGTGTGTGATATGCTGCTGGCCCACGGATATGAGATATCCATAATGCCACTGGCTCTATGCAGCAATGTGGATGTGTGTGTCATGACAGGGACATAAGAAATCGCAGGAGGCACTGGCGAGCTTCTTGCGGAATGCGACTTTTCTTATCAGCTTAATTTCGATTGTCTTCTGAATCTCCTTCCAAAGTCAGACTAGAAAGCTATAGATTACGGCTGCGAACCCCACGCCTCCTCGAAACGCAGTCCTCGTATTCTTGCTGTAAAGGTATCAGGATATCCTTCACATATCTGCGGCGAAAGCCTTCATTGGCTAAGCCGTACTCATAGTCATCGGAGACAGGCCTCATACAGCGGTAGACGACCGAAGTAAACGCCCCGTACTCACGATCCTTGATTCTCTGTGTCAAGCGATCCGCAATCCGCAGCTCTGTAAAATCATCGTCTCCGTCGCTCTTTTCTCGAAAGCTTGATAACGGTGCGCCGTAGGTTAACTCTAGGAGCGCAACCGCTAAAGCGAAAAGCCTCGGATTCGGATGGACGAGTAGACTTTGATTCTTGCGCTCAATTGGGTCTGGTTTGAGCGGTGCATCTAGCTCCATCATCACAAAAAGACATGCCTGCTCCCGTTTGTCTACGTAGATGTCATTGATGGTCCAGCTGTCTCGAAGCCAAGGGGTGTCGAAGAGCTGTAGAACTCCAGTAGCAAGTGCGAGAGCTATAGCTCGCCTTTCCCGGGCAATGTTAGTACCTAAGCCGACGATGAGTCGTAGGAAATCTCAAAAATGCTCACCGACCTTTCTATCGTTGTCATGTTCTTGCCGCCTTTGTATGGCAGAATGTCTCCTACAGATTCCAATTCTCTGTCCTTGCACGTGGTGTCATGAACATGATAGTGCCATTCACCATGGGGAAGAAGTCCCAGACAACATCCCTTGCCGCAATTCTGCGTCAGAGCATCACATAGATTGTATATCTCGACCTCCGAGCTGCACGATCTCAACGGTTTAGAGAGGTCATTGGGTGAAAGGTCAAATCTTGTTTTTTTTGTGGTGATCTTAGGAGACTGAGATGGTGTTGCGCTTTCTGGTGTGCTAGATGAGTATAGGTAAGTATGTGAAGTTCATTTCCGTGACCATGGTTGTTGGTTCTAAAAAAGGAGGAGTCTTACGGAAAAGATACAACTGCTACATCCCGCCATAGTCCTCTCTGTTGAGAATGGGGAAGTACTTTGGGGTCCAGCCAAAAGGAGTACCTGAACTCCGGGACCTCTATTTCTGTTTCTTGTATTTCCGGTGGGCTGAGCTGAAGCCGTGCTTGATGACCATGTGTTAAACAGCCTTGAGAAACAGCCGATGTGAGCCTGTTAAACAATCTTTTGGTGTGCCCTTGTATCTCCAACCAATAATTCATGGCTGTCTGTGATGGTCGTCTTGTTCTAAGCGTTTCCTGAGCTTGTTCATCTCCCATAATTTTTCTCGAAAGATCCGAAATGTCGTCGGCTATTCTGCGAAGAAGTTCGTTGTACTTTTTTGAGCTCTTCCCTTTCTGGATGCTGGCCCAGTGGTCGATGAATGCGCTGTAGTCATCCTCAGGAAAGTCCTCTTCAGATGACACCTAATGAAGTCAGCCTTAGCCGCAAAAAGTTTGGCTTGTTAGCGGTCACTAACGCTCGCGCTGTCCCATACGACGAGCTTGGATCTCATTGTTGCGACGTGCTTTTGAAGTCTCGAAGACGACTTTTCAAAAGAAAGGAAATCGTCTGCCAATTTATTCTGGATCACGGTGTGTAGCTTTAAGCTGTTCCAATCACCATGACCACACATCAATTCGCGACAGTGCTGATCTGGCAAGCCTTTTACTAAAGCAACACAGGCCGCTTCCCATTGCATCCTGAAAGATGTTATATTCAAGACATCATTTTTGAATGCTGTATCATATTCCGCCGTAATTTTCACTTGCGCGATCTGTTGATGTCGTGAGCGACGCTCTCAGAAAGCACATGGGTCTGTATGATTCTTCTTACTACTGCCTGCTGAGAGGAACCAAACATATCATGGATGATCCGGAGATCTCTGAGTATGAACCCCAGGTTTTGGGTGAGGCTTGCGGAAGGCCTTTAGCCTAGCTCAAAAACTTCTGGAAACTATCCAATGGAGTTTATTTACCTCGCTGATAACTGCCACCTTTTCAACTCCCCTACCACCCGTTGAAACCCATTTTCTTCTGCAGAAGAAAACTTGACCATATTGCTGTGATCTGCGTGGATGCTCAGAGAATTGTGTCCTGGAAGCTGAGCTGAATCCTTCGGTACGACCAAACCGATCCCACGGAGAGGAAGTTCTTCGGAAAAACCCGGTGATCTCTAGGTTTCGACCAGATTCCCGAAGCTCTCTTACCATGGAAACAAAGTCGACTTGAATGCTCTCTAGTAGCTGATTTGTCGGTCTCTAATATCTCCAACAAAGAGGTGTTTGTGGACTTGACAAGTCCTAGTGCTGTAGCAGAAATGTTCCCCCACTTCGCCATCCAAGCTCCTTTGTGTGGAGTACCCAGGAAGATGACGCCCTTGGTACTGTTGAAAACATCTCGAAGGGGAGCCTCGGGATGATGTCGTGACTGTAGCAGTGCTTTTTTGCATACGAGACCTCCCAGACTATGCGCGACAAAAATCAGTGGACGTTGGGTGCTTCCATGGTTTGTTCGATTCATAGTTATGTCGTTTAGTAGGTTTGACGCATGATCAATAAGTCGATTCGAAGACGCGACTGATTTTGACAAAGGATAGGCGTCGTATCCGTAAGTCAAAATCCGGGCTTTGTCAATAACACCAGGCAGTAATGTCTTGATCCATGGTTCAATTGCCCCGCGAGCGGTCCAGGTACTTGTTCGATTCCCAGTTAGTCCATGGACAAAACAAATATCGACAGTTGCGTCAGCGCAAGTGTGCAGCTGTTGAATGCCATCTGGAAACGAGAGGACAGGTTCAGGCGTCAAATCCCCAACGCTAGGTCCGTTTACAGAGCCTTCATTTATCGAGGTTGTTGAAGAGTTCGACGCAGTGAAACTCTTGTCTGCGAATCTAAGCTTTTGCCCAAAAGTTGCAGAGCAAAGAGTACTCGCCTTTGGATCGGAGAAACCGCGACAAGCTTATTTTTGTTCCCATGTTTTGAACAGGGGGCTTGGAATCCAAGCTTGGGTCAAAACATTGGAGGCTGCGTTTGTGTGCAACACACGAGTCGATATGAATTACTGAACTTCTTCCGCGTGATTCTAGTACAGGAGACAAAACTCTGTGAGAGATGAAATGGCAGAGGCAAGGGGAGGTGACCAGGCTCTCCGAGGGGTACTGCGACCTTTTGCTGCCTGGAGGAAATCAGGCTGTCGGGCTCTTTGTGCCGTAGGTAAGCACTGAGGACTTGGCAGGAAAATTGTGATGAGACATGGTCAGTTAATGCCTGATGTGCGAAGTTCAGTGATGACCTGCATGTCTTGCATCGATTGGACCATGGTATCAACACCCCCGCACTTGCTTTTCGGGCTTACGGGGCAGGACCTTTGATCTGACATGGAAACGCGCACAATCATGTTGCGTGGAGTGCTGGGTCGGCAGACGACATGTTGCTAGCTGATGTGCTTGAGAAAATTGATCACACCAGTATTTCCTTTCGTTGTTCTTACACACGCTGCACATACGCGAAGGAAATATGTCGCTAGGACAGCTCCATGCAGCTTGTGACGAGCAGTTCAGAACGCTATGCGAGTCTTCAGACAGCTCATCTGAATTGCAAGCTGAGTTGCTTGAGGAAGCCACAAGATATGGCTTATGGGCAGGGAATGTGGGGGCTGGACATCCGGGCCAGTGGTCGCTGGATTATAGGCTACGAGAAGCCTCACTCTACAGAAATGAGGTACGGTGGAAATACCGCATATACCGCTTCAACTTTTGCGGAGCGTTCTGACGATGACTGACTTTGGATCCCGAAGGTCTCCCGAATTCTTCAGATTTTGCAGTCTCAACTTCAGAACATGTACGAGCTTGCGAATGGGGGACAGTTATCACACCAACCCCTCAGGCAGGAGCCTGATATTGATCGCCACATGGAGTCTGAACATTCAGGCAGTGAATCTTCGTGGGGACTTTCAGACACTGATTCTGTTGACAATCAGCGGAATGAACTTAAGGATGAAAGCAACTCTGGCGGCCCTGATGACGTTCAAAAGTTATTACAATCAATCCGCCTGGCCATATCGATCCTATACAAATTGCCTTTGCGAAGACCGGCGCCAATGGACCGCCTTCGACATGGCACGATAAGCGAAGGTTCTTGGTCCGAAGGACCTGATGTGAACTACGTCAAAGACAAGTTTCCCAACAGCCGACTTCCGGAAAATGTCATGATACGCCTGGGCAAGGCAATAACGAAACGTCGTCAGCTCCTATCTTACAGAAGAAGCCATCGCGACAAGCTGAAAAACGCAGCTGGCTGGGCAGATGGTGCTAGTCAACCAGGTAGCCAAGCTATGACGAAGGCCACAACGTTACACTCTGATCCCATGATCCCTCTGCAAGAGATTTACGAACCCACGCCTTCAGTCGCAGACTCAGCAAAAACGTCAATAGCCGCGAGTCAAGCTACGCAGGAAATCTCTCTCGAAGTGCCTCCGCGTCCACTTGACAAAGGGGGACAGAGTGCCACCACTTTCCAATGCAACTACTGTCAGCTGACCATGCATTTTGCTTCAGACAGCTCGTGGAGGTAAGTAGGCAGAAATATTCCATTATTTCAACGATCCTTCGAAGCAATGGTTTCCTCCTTTGTCTACATCAGTAACTAACGAAGAGTAGACGGCATGTCCTTGACGATTTACAGCCATTTGTGTGCACATTTTCTGAATGCGACTTAGACGACAGTCATATTTTTGACGCAGAAAAAGACTGGTTTGATCATGAAGTCAAGGTCCATCGGTTCGAATATTTCTGCAACACAACGGGCCACCAGAAGTATGGCAAGGCAATTGGTTTTCAAGAGCATCTCAAGCTCGATCATTCTCTGGACACAGAAACTTCACAGCTAGCGTTGAGCGTCTTTAAATATCCAAAAGGGTTTGCAGGAGGGACTTGCGACTTTTGCCTTGCACCCAGCAACAACCTGAAAAGGCATGTCTCAAGACATCTGCGTCAACTAGCTCTTTTCGCAATCCCACGAGATGACTACAACATGGAGGATGAGGATGCGGATGAAGAACGGGGGTCATCTTCAAAAAATGCAGCTACTTCGACTCAGGAAGATGAAACTACAGATACGAGCTCAAGGGTGCATAGCAACACCAGCGAATCTGCTTCTGGGAGAGAAGCCCGAGACCTCCTGGCTCGACGAAACGATGCGGACGAAGGAATCGAAGACCGCACTCAATTGCTTCGTATCGACTCGTCTCCAGGAAACAATGTGGGTGATATCGAAGAGAATTTGAGCTCGTTATCTCTTAAGCCTAATTTAGCTCAATCGCATATTGATGGGAGCGGCGGGATTGATACCGACATGTCCGAACAAGGGCTATTGTTGAAAAGCGAGATGGATCATCCCTTTGAAAGTTCCCGCAGAAGCTCAGGCGATTCGGATTTCAAAGGACTGATTCAACCCGAGACTGGCCCACTGAATACAGAGACCCTAGAGATTCCCTCGGATACCACCCTCGAATCCGAGACCAACAAGGACGCAGGTAAACGAGAGAAGCTACCCAGCATACCGGAAGCATACGACATCGCGGATGCGTCAATCATTTCAGAAAAGAGCAGCGAACAGAAATCAAAGGATAAGAAAGGAGATCGCAAGAAGTATCAACGTATTGTCAGCTTTGAACCTGGCCACCGAGGGGCGGGTTCCTCTCAGAGCAGTTTTCCTCAGGACTACTCTTCTTCTGACCGTTCTGCTCAGGCATATTTTGACCTTCACAGAGCCCACCTTAGTCTGAAAGATGAATTTGCAAAGTTACGAGAAGAACTGAGAGGAATAAATGCTGAATACACAGCTCTTGTATATACTGTAGAAGTTTTGGGGGACGATAAGGAAAAACTGGCAAGGGAAAAGCGAGCCTTATGGGATGAAAACTTCAAGCTTAGAGACGAACTGCAAATTCTTTCGAAGAGCGCAGGCAGCAATGCTCAAGCTCCCATTGAGGGGTCCATTTAGGGAAAACGGGTAGTACATCACATAGATATCCCATGAAAGTCCTATACACCGCAATACATCTTAATCGCCGAGAGTATGTATAAATGTGCTTTTTACATTGAACTGATAGTCGATCATTAACTTATAAAGTTGTAATCAAAATGGTCGCATTGGATCCAGACCCAAGTGTGGGCCAAGTCATATGCTCAGAGCACGAAGGAAGAGAGACTACATGGTTGCTTACACACGCAACATAACCGCTTAGATGCTCTCCACAATGCAATCCACCACGGAGCGGGACGCATCTCACAAAGCAGGACTCCCGTCTTTATCACATACCGACGCAGGCCTTAGCTAAGCCAGCATCAACGACCCCATTCTCTCTACGCCACGAAAATATCCCCCATCATCAACAAGGCGGTCCTGCCTGGCTTGTCCTACCAATACGGGGCTTTGGGGGAAATGAACTATGTGACCTTGTTGTCTCCTTTCGTACGTGCCGGTGACGGAGGCTTAGTCGGGGTTAGGAGATGCTTACGCCCAGCTTATGGCATTATGGATGGGAGATGGACAGCCCCCTCTGCATCTTCTCTCTGTGCATGGGTACCATCGGCGGATTTCCACCTCCGGCCATCGCTCCGGGCCGTTCGGCAGACTGTATCGTCTGAAGCCAATGAAATCAAATCAAAATGCCGATGAGGTTAGAGATCCGCCAAGAGATGAGCAGGAGGGCTGACTAACGTACACTCAATGTTTACTGCATCCTTTGAAAGCACATCAAGCATCTTTCCCGAAAAGGAAATTCTCGTGGGAGAAGCACGACAGCAGACAAGGCTGGATGGATTGCTGTTACACCGAGTCGGATTTACAGCATATCACCATGGAAATGCACCGAATGGGAAATGACGCATATGAGTGAGAGGCACGTGGGCGGTGACCGTTGGTAGAGACACCGGCCACGATGTCGATATTGCGGAGTATCCTCTGAACATGAGGATGGCGCCTGCGGAAAGGGTGCATCTGGGTATCGTCGAAATATTGTATATAAGAGAGATGTCTACTTATCTTCTTCAAAAGATATCCTCCTTATCCTCATCAAGCAGACAAAACAAGCCCAACTTTTCATCCCAACCCCTAGACTAAAACAGCCTGCTCCAGAACCAACCGCCTAACAGTCGACAAAATGAAGTTCTCCCTTACTCTCGCGGCTTCGACCCTCATCTCCGCTGTGGTAGGCGACGGTAAGTTGCACTTACAACCGCACGATCCTTCGCAGCCATCTAACACCAAATAGCCGTCCCCTGGGAGAGACTCAACAAGAACGACTCCATGCTTCTGGTCGTCGACATGCAGGAGGGACTCTTCAACCTCGCCCGTGACTTCGACCCGACCCTTTACCGCAACGCCATGCTGGCTCACTCCTCTCTGGCCAACATCTTTGACCTCCCCGTCGTCCTGACCACTTCCGCCGAGACCGGTAAGCCGACCTCTGCCTCTAGTCCAACCTGCCATCTCGGTCAAGCCGCTAACATAAGCAGGCCCCAACGGACGCCTCCCCCAGGAGATCCTCGACATGCACCCCACCGCGCCTCTGATCAAGCGCAACGGCGAGGTCGACGCCTGGGACAACGCCGACTTCCGCGACGCCGTCCGCGCCGCCAACAAGTCGCAGATCATCCTCGCCGGCATCACCACCGACGTCTGCACCACCTTCCTCGCCCTCTCGCTCCGCGCCGAGGGCTACTCCGTCTGGGCCAACGTCGAGGCGTCCGGCACCACCACGGAGATCATCCGCGACATCTCCAACGACCGTATGGCCGCCGCCGGCGTCCAGGTCGTCTCGCTCTTCTCCATCTCCCTCGACCTCATGCGCGACTGGCGCAACACCCCCGGCGCCAACGAGCTCTTCTCCTGGCTCGACGAGTACTACCCCGCCTACGGTTACATTGCCCGCGGACACCGCGCTGCTGTCGAGAATGGCACCGTCAGCGATGCGCAGAAGACTCTGCCTCTGCGTTAAGACGGTAAAGATTAAGGCCCTTTTGCTAAAGGGTAATATTGGGAGGATGGTATGATTCCCGGAAAATGGCAACAGCCGTCGGATTATGGTATTCAAAAGGCTTCCTGTGCTGTTCAATCTTCAAGTCTCTCATTTACGAGCCCCGCGGCTATTTCAGATTGATTTCCACATCAGGGTGATTGTTTCGCGACAGTCAGAAGCAGACGTAATAGAAGGCCTTCAAGCACTTTCATTGCATAGAGCTCAGCTCGTCCAATAACACCAACATCTCCCTTCAGGTGACAAAAGTGCAGTAGTCTCCCTTAGCCCCGGAGATCCGGCGATCATTACTCGCCACCCGACCGCTGCCGTCCACTCCTCCGACCTCTGCATTCCTAAAACGGCAAGTCAGGGGTCCCCAGCCCCGGAGAACGGTCCAGCGCGGTGTCCGCCAAGTGGGGCGCACCCCGACGCACACCATCACGGACGGGGATGACGGGCTGCGCAGCGGGGCCGAGCAAGGTCGCCGGCGGACTGGTTACCCCCGGTCGATCGGCGGACGGCAAGCAGCAACTTTGACAGCTGCTTCTGCCGAGGCTACATGCGGACGGATTTAGAACCCGTTTCTTTTCCAGCGAGACGGCCGGGGAAGGCCTTCCGTATGCGGGATGATATAATCCAAACCCTCCTGCCCGATGCTTCATCTCCGGGGATGCTCTACGCGGGACAGACATGCCATGCAATCGATCGATCGTACGGTTCCCCCTTGCGATCCGGGCATCGATGGCACACCCAGGAAGGGCTGTGCTGCTTATTGCTCCTCCTGCACACGTAAGAAAAGCTCGGATGGAGTTCGTGAACAAGGTTAGAGGAGCTCTCAGCTTGCATGCCGCACGCAGTTATTGCTACATGCCCGTGAACCTGCTGGCTGCACTACGCGGCAATCCAAACACAAACCGGGGAGAGGACGAGGGACAGCAAAACCTTGCTACATGTGCCGCCGCGGCCGCCAAATCTCACCTCACCACCGATCGATCAACGCGGCTGAAAGTCAAACATCAGACGTCGGCGGCGATCGTCATCTAGCCTCGGCGCAGAGCAATGTAAAGACTATTTCCTCCCATTTCCACATCCGCCTCAGCCCCGAGATTCCTGAGCCGACGCCAGAGATTTGCATGTCGGCAGCCGATTTTGAGTGTGGTCAGAGCGGCTACTTAGCATCATGTCCGCAACGGCTGTGCCTCGCGCGTGTGTGCTGCCCAAAAGCAAAACGCAAACATACAGTTTCTACCAACTGGCATTCTCCCCCCGCCAGTGCCCCTGACGATCCGGCGTTCGATCAGAGACACAAAGCGGTGGTGCATCTGCCAGCTAGCTTCTGCGACCGGGGTATCTGTCGCAAACGGGATTGCGGATGTAATGGAGGAGGTCTCGTGTAGTCTTGCTTTTCCCAGGTCCCATTCGTTACGTGAGACATGTGGGATATCGGAGCGGAGAGGGGAAGGCTAGACAAATCTCAAAAGAAAAAATTCCTTACCCAACGCCAAGGATCAAAGACATAATGCAAGTCTCAAAAAAGCCTTGTTGTGTCCCTGTCAAATTTTTACTGAATCTTCAATTATGACTGTCATGAAAAGCGGCGGTGAGACTTGTCGCATACATATCGATTGGGCCCCGAGGATGGGGAAATGTGATTGTTTTGTTGGCAGGGGTAGTTTGCTGCTCAGAGAGGAGGGGTGTGTGGTTTCAGCTTTCCTTTTCCTGCGCTCGCTTGCTTGCTTGCTTCTTCTTTCCTTCGGGATGCAGATGCTAAGTTGCTGCATGCACGATGAGGGGACGACGAATCGGGGCAGCACCCCAGGCACACCATACACACCGCCCGTAACTTGCAGCGCACGTAAGGGAAATCGTACAGAAGACACGCAGCAGGGCTGGGCTGGGCTCCATTGTCCACGGCAGGGCGGGAGAGATGGCATTTGACGGGTTCCAGGTTGAAGAGGGGGTGGTGGTGGGTGTGCAGGACGGACACGCACACAACACACACTTACACGCATCCACACACAACGCACGCAAGCCACATGTCCGGACCCCCCTCCGTTGTCGTGTCGTTGACAGACAGAGATATAGAGAGGCTGCGGCGGCCCGCTATCGGATGTGACCAAGGCCGCAGGACGGGAATGAGCGACATGCCGCCGCGAAATTGGCAGCAGCAGAAGAAGCCGCGAGAGAAGCAGAAAAAGAATGCGAATGACAGCAAGGGTGGGTTCGTATCAGGTAGACTGCCGAAAAATTTTCTGTATTTGCTTCATCCACTGGCTGCTGCCGTTGCCGCTGCCCCATCATCAATCATCGTCACCCGTCCCCCACACACAAAACAGTGAGTCACTGTGATTGCGACGGACGGCGATGCGCCGGGAGGTGATTGGAGCGCAGAACGGCGAGAGTTTGGCACGCGCCCGACCAGTCAGGTCCCGAGCGCCGCCCATGGGACGCCGTCACCCAGACCGTGTGTGCGTCGCAGTTGTCCTATGAGGACCGTAACACGCCGGAGACGCGTGTGATTAGCTCTCGAGATGCGCTGCGTCCGGCTTCCGGATTGTCGAACAGGACAGGACAGCCTGAAGCACCTACGGGTACGGAGGGAGGATGAAGATGGTCCAGGCCCAGCCAGAGTCATCCGTGGGGGAGGGAGGGATGGAGGGATCGAATCTCGCAGAGTGGTGGGCGGCATTGTATTTTCGGATCGCGAATCACGGCAAGGCCATTTTGGATTTGGCAATTACAAAGGGCGAGAGTTGTGTTGTGCGTGTTCGCGACCGTTGGGGATGACAGACTGCCCTACCAACCTTACCTTACTGCGGCAGTAGCTAAAGTAGCTACCCCTCTCCTGTCACCTGTGTGCCCCTCCATGAGATCCATCGCATCGCGAGCGGTATGAAATGCGCGACCCTGCGACGCCTACGCCGAGGGTGTGTTGGTCGTAATGCTGAGATTGGGCTCCTGGGTGATTGGTATTTCCCACCGCTGACGGAGGGGGCGTCCTTCGTACAGACTCCGTACAGTCGTTCCCCTGTCAAACGATACGAGACAACGAGGTTTGCGGTGCGGGTTCTGGGCCTTGGGCAGAGGGTGGAATGCACGAATGCACGATAGAGGGATCGCCCATCTCCCGCGGCGACGACAGCACCGCAGCCCGCAGCAGAAGAGAATGACTCTAGACCCGGTCACCGCCTTAGTGATTGCTGCCGCTTGCCTGCGTCGCTGGCCCTGCAAGATGCGGTCGTGGCCGGACCCAGGCCTTGGGTTCGCCGGGCGGTTGGGTTGGGATCGACTCGCTGGGAGATTACCCGACCCCCCGGGGAGCCGGAGACCAGCCGGTCACTTGTCATATTCCATCCTGCCGTTTGTTATTCCGGCGCTTGGTTTCTGAGACCTGAGACTGACGCCGATTTCATTTCGTTTTGTCGATTGGGCTGCAGAGTGAAGCAAGCGGCGCCATCGGGGGTGTTGGTTGCTTGTTTGTCTTGTGTGTGAGGTCATTTCAAGGGAAAAAAAGGGTGGTGGTCGTTGGGCAGAAACCAAAAGCAAGTTGTTGGTGTCCGTTATCTGATGATGCTCTCGCAACCAGTGCCAGCGCAGTAACGGGAACAGCAGACTGAGACTAAGCCTCTGGTGGGAATGCGCCGGGGATGATGAGAAGGGAAGCGCAAATCACCCAACCAACACCCCCACGTTTCCAAGATGGAGCACCACCACCACCGCCGCCGTAATCTTTATCAGTGTCCCAAAGAGGCACCCCCAAACCCCCACCGCCTGCCTCATCCTCAGGCGACGTGAATAAGCGCGGACTCGGAATCCGTTTTCGCCTAGGTATCGCAGTCCGTCCGTCCGTTCATCCCTTGGCGTTCAACGTCGTCGTCTTCTTTTGGATTCCGAGGTGCTCGTTCAGATAGGCCGGGGAACTGGAATCCAGGGCGTTGAGGAGCACTGACTATCAGCCACCGGCACCGGCGGGTTTCCTCTGCGAGCGGCGCTGTCGGCTGTCTAAAGATATACACCCCAAAGATAGCGTGACGGCCTTCGGACGGGAGCACCGACCCCTCCCGGGCCATTGTCCAAGCCCTTCCATACCAGGCCATAGTCTCCGTCGGGGACTGTGCAGAGGCCTCGCGAGGGCGCAACGTAGCTCTCACGATGGAAACGCGATGGAACTGGACTTGCCGTCTGCCTGTATCCCCCCTTCTCTAGGCGTCGTGGCACCGGCGCCCACTACGGATAGCAAGAGTTGAAAATAGCAATGCCAACGCCGGATGACAGCATACGAGAATGTTCCTCGGGGGCGGCCTTGGGTAGGATGGGGTAAGCAATACGGGAAACGCGATAACACCATCCCTCTTCCTCAGGGACCGGTCAAACCCCACGTTCTCCGGCGGTGATAATCTTATCGACCGGTCAAGTCTGTGCTGAGATAAGACGCGGTTACGGCGGGAGCACTATGGACGGATACCACCTCGCACTAAAAGAAGCAGGTAGGGTCCGTTTCGACAGACCTGCCGTTTTTGGCAGTTGCCAGACGCAGCGCAGAACGGTTTTTCCCTTCACGTCTCTCTCGATACGGTTGCGGGGATGTGTCCGTCCTTTGCGGGTCCCCGTCAATCGTGCATGTGCCTTCGGTTCTGAAGTCCACTGGCCCACAGCCATCAACGGCGGCTTGAGCTCCGTTTAACCTTCAACAATGCCGGACGAACCAACAGCCAACCATCCATCCACCCGTCCGTCCAGCCGGTTATCAGTCTCCAGTATTCTTCTTCATCAGTCAGCAAGCAAGCAAGCACGAGCGAAATGCGCGTATCCGAAGGTCAGGTCCCAGTTACCCGCGAAACGTGCGCACGACAACGACGGGTTTGGCCCCGAAACTTTGCAAGTCTTATCGGACGGCAGGCAGATCTCCCGGAGGTTCTGGACTGCTGTGTGTTTGTACGGATCACCTTGAAGCATATGAAGTGCCTCCGTCCCTTCAAAACGGACTCTCCATAAAAATCGATACGGCAACTGATCGATCTGCTGTTTCTGTTGGCGAATGGAGGAAACACACGCCGTGCATCCTTATTCGTCTTACGTCTTGGGGGCTGGGTTGGGTTGAGAACTAAGAAACCTGTTATCGGGTTGGTTGGTTTTGCAATGGGCACTAACTGAGACTTGACTTGTAAAGAAGCGGTTTGTCTTGTGTAACGCAGGTTGCTTCTCTCAGCCAACGGAAATAGAGAAGACGGACTCGACGGTGGCTTGACGCCATGGGTTTCAACTTCCATCAAAAAAAGAAGTCCTTTACCCCAGGTTTTTCTTTCGCTAGTCAGGACGGACACAAAGAAAAGCGTCTAGCAAGTCAGGCACGCCGCACCACGGGAAAGGGCCAATGCTTTAGGATGGGCGGAAAAGGAAGACCGTCAAGAGTCTGTGCGGGTGGCCAAACCGCGTGGGCTTCCCGTTCGCGATGCTCTTCCAGAAAAGAATTTCCAACTTCTCGTCACTCTTGGCAGGGTTGGTTTGGCTAGCTTATCGTCTTGCCGGCCGGGAAGAAAGTTGCCCTGGAAAACAGGGTGAAGGTTTTGTTCAAACCGGTGTCTCCAGATGAAGTCATTTGAAGTCATAATTGACGTCTGTCTTTAGGCTGATCATCTTGACGATTCGTGGGGTTCACGACTCAGTTTGGACCCTGACAAGAAAAAAAAATTAAGAATTTCACATGGAAGAAAAAAAGAAGCAGAAGGGATGCACGATGGCGTAAGGGTGTTGGCCTTTGCGCGAAGATTGCGAAGACTGCGCTTCAGGATGCTTATTTCGGAGCTCGAGAGCGCCTCTTCCAAGGTTGAAGCTCTCACCTTCTGCGCCACACGACTCATGAGCCACCGAGAAAGGTGCGGCCGGGACAAACACCGGCGGGGGAGGATGAGGAGGAGGAGGGGTGGTGTTCGTCGGACGTGCTCCGATGGTTTCCGGGGGATGTGGCATCGTCTCGGTGTCGTTTCGGTAAATGAGTCGCGGCACCGAGTCGAGGATGGCTGGTGGTACTTTAACCGTGTACCGTGTTGTGTGTGTGTGTGCCGCGTGTTGGGGACGTGGACCGCGCGCGCGGGGGGAGCATGCAAAAGAATTTTAAAAGAATTTTCTATAGGGTGGGTCATGAATCGCCCTTTTCCACGAATGATAATGCCGAAGAAGAGCCTCGGAGAGGCACCGCGTTTGAAAGAAGCAGAAGGCTGGGCGGACGGATGGATACCGCATGTCAAATTTGCATGCGGGCTCTCACTATCCTAGGGCTCTAGCTCTGGCATGAAGGTTTTTTTTTTTTTCTTTTCTTTTTTTTTTCGCATCGTCGCAGAGAAGGGCCGGTTGCGCCTGTGATTGTTCTCAACGACCGTCCTCTTTCGTGCAAGTGGTGTTTCTCATCTTCAGTGTTCCCTGCATCTAATCCCGCAAGACCCAGTTTCCATGTGGAAAAAATTTGCAGAGAGAGGAGCTCATCATTGTTCCTCCTCCTCCTGCTGCCGCAAGAGCCATCAACATCCACTGGGGAGCTCCACCGGGAGAAAAAGAGCCCAAAGGCCCGGCTAAGGTAAAGAGGAGTTGACTGGACAGTGGACACTGCGGACCCAGAGCCACGAGAGCTCACTCACTTCACTCATCACCCACCCCCCTCTCTCTGGCTCCTCGACCCGACGACGGGACGATCGCTCCCGGGGGTTGACACGTTTGGCCCTGGGCGGTCGGCCGGGGCATCCCTCTTTGTCAAATTTCCCAGTTCCCTCTTTGGGACGCAGCGAGTAGAGCATGGGTATGGGTATGGTGCATGGATAATCTGGACGAGGCCCAGGCGTCCGGGACCCCATCCCGGTGCAGGGACCCTTTTTTCGTTCTCCATTCTGACGGTCGAGAACGTCGCGCAGGACGCTCAGCAGAAGGAAAACGGTGGCCTGGTGGGGAAAGGAACCCCGTCGTCATCCACTTATCGGCTCGGTTGAGCGCAAAACCCAAGAACCCAGGCGGTCAGAGAGAGTCTCCCCCCGACGGTCGCAAAAGGGGGTGCATGTAAAACGGATATTACCATGACTAAACAATCTCCAGGGCCAGACATTTGGGAAGTTGGGATTTGGGAAGAAGAAGAGAGGACCCGCGCTGCCAAATCCCTTTGTGGGACCGCGGACCGCGCTGACGGACGGGTCCTGTCCTGCACAATTCACAAGCCAAATGGAAGAAGCTCGGCCGTAATGTCCAACGGTTCGTCGGTAACGGACGGAAGATCTCTGGGCTCTCTCCCGCGCGTTATCTATCCCGGAGCAATCTACCCCGCGTGCTGAGGTGCTGCTGGCCCTTTACCGCCTATGCGGAGAGCGTTTACCGCCAAGCTGCTTACCACCATTACGGAAACCCGTGCTCCGTTCTCTCCCGCACTTACGCAGCCCTACCGGCAACAAGATTACAGACGGAGGTTGGTGGTTGTTGCTCGAGTCAATGACAGCAGGAAATCAAGGTTCGGAGCAAGATCGCATATTCTCTTGTTGACGCAAAATACCGGTTTCGCAGAACCGAACCTAGACACACTCTTACAGACTGAGGGGGTTTATGATGCAAGCGACGCAAGATACCGAGACGCGCTTGTTTCTCGGGGTGTTCAGCTTTTGGTGAGGATGTGTTGTCGAAGATGATCCAGCGACCGGAAGGAAGAGTCAGGAATGCATGCATGTGTGCACTGGGACAGTTGGCTCCTCAAGTCGGTCAACGACACCCCCGGCTGACACTCTCCGGAGCCGCACGTAGATTGACCGCCAGAAGGGCACCCTTCGAAGAAAACACACCAGCTGAGGTCTCACGGTCGACAGCTGAACACTTGTGTGTGAGAAAAGAGGTGGCATGATATTAGCGATCTCTATCTAAGCCTACGCCACAATCTCGATTCTCATCTAGATAGACGGTAGCCTCTCTCCCCCAGGAAGAGATCACCAACTCGTGATGCGGGGAGATTGACTCAAACCTCGATATCAGATCATCGCGCATAACCCTCCAGGAGAGCTGATGCTCGCGATAATCCAAGACCTTGACATCTTCATCAACACCTCCCGAAACATCCCGTCCCCGCATCGGCGCAAAATCGCCAATCCCCTCCGCTCTTCCGTCATCGGCAGAGACATGCACGCCTATCAATCACGCATTTGCATTCCGGTCGGCTCCCCTCCCCAGACTTTGCTATCCTCGGCCGCCTCGGTAGATCACATCACCCATGGCATCCCGAGGTTTGCGCTGGTCAACGTCGCCGAAAGTGAACATTCACGGCATTGCAATGTAATTACACTCCCTCCCCTCTAAGCTTCCAAAGACGCTTCGTGATTTGCTTGGTTGTGGCTCGGTCGGGTCAGCAATAACAGCTCGACGGCCGTTGGTCAAGGATGTGGCGGACCCGAGCCCTTGGGATCTCCGATCCACCCCGATCCTCGCAAGCTGCAGACTTGTTGACGTCTGCTCTGCTCCCCCATCCCTCCCACCAAGAAGAAGATGGCGTCGGCCCAGAGCACTAGTAGCAAAGAGCCGACGGCGGGACGCAAGCGGTCGCTGGTAAGTTTACCGCGGTCTTTCCCATACCCGCCGCCACGGCCACGCCCCAACATCCCGACAAAACAATAACAACAAACAGGGACGACGAAGCTGTTCGTATTCTCGCGGTGCCGAGGCAACATTCAACTTTTTTTTTTTTTTTTTTTTTTTTTTTTTCGCCATCAGAGGCCGCCCGGTAGACGCAGCCACGCAGCAAAGGGCTGGATGACGAATGCCAGCCCCGGAATTCTTGTGGTTGTAAATCACAAATAGAAACAACGGACAAATTCCATTTTACGAACTCTCGGTATCCTGGGGGAGGGAAATACGGGGAAAGCCCATTTACGATAGGTAAAGGGTCTAGATTGGATGAGGCGCAGGCTGCGGAGCAACAAACGGCATAACAATGGACGGACTCACTCTGTGTGGGGAGGAGCGCGGAATGGCAGAGCCACAGAGAGGGCGCCCAGCAGTGGAGGGCTTATTCCCCCGACCGTTCCCGACCGTTTGAGGAGTTGGTCGAGGCCAACTCTGCGCCGCGGGTGATGACGACATTATTCGCTGTGGCTAATGAGGATAAACCTTCTGCCAGGCAGGGCAGAGGCAGGCCCAAACCAACACACACACACACACTCGACACACACTCACGCTGTAAATTAGAGCTTCTACTGCTGCTGCTCGCTGACTTGTCAGCACCAGCAGCGCGCGGGTGCGCACCAGCGGCAGGCACTTACCGAGTCGGCGGCACATGCTAACGGCTATGCTGATCAACTATGACTCTTGCAGCGGCCTCGAGATGACTCTCACAGATCAAGATTTCAAATGTGTGACGTTGTCGAGGCATGAGTAGATTGAGTTGTGCGTGCAGTAGTAGTCGCCGCTTCTTGAGATCATTTGTCACGTTCCGATGAGAGTGCATATTTTGTGGTGATGTAGAATAAGAATTCAAATGTTGGTGTCGCGCGTGGCGAAGGGTATCTCTAACTAAGACTAGCTACTAAATGAAGAAACATGACGCTGATGATATGATATTCCGATGCTGATCCAAATGCCCCAATAGCTCGATGCAGTCATGCAAGCATATACTGTGCTCCTTTCCCAAGATGTTCCTCCAAATCAATAGCGATAAACTCCATGCTACAAAAATAGTTGCGAGCCTCGATGGCTACAGCGGGGGTATCAACACGTAAGAGTAAAAAGACAAGACAAGAAACCCCGAGGCAGCGCGGCATGTGAAATGCCTACGCGCCCATGATGAATCCACAAGGCCACCCTCGATCAAATGCCGGGATCAGGTTCGGTTGCATTGCGACGAGGCAGCGCAGCCGACCTGTCCTCACCTGCCACACCTCTCCGAGGCGGATGACTCCTCGGTGCGTGGCCGATACCGCCCAGCTTGTGCTAGTGTGGCTGAGACACTGCTTCTGCGGGTCCCCCACGGTCGGCTTCGCTTGTGCTCCCCCCACACGGTCTTCCGAATCGCCCCGTGCTGTCAGAATGCTGGTTGTCGAAAGCCGATAGTGTTCGTTGTGTCGACTTCTCGATGGAAGCCGAGGATGAGATTTGCGTTTGGCGGCCGGCGACCTGGACCGTTTGAGAGTAGATAGATCGGGTTGGTGGTCGCGGCCGACACGGCTGCAGTTGAGCCGTCATTAGGAATTAGAGTTGGTTGAGGTATTGTGTAAGCGAGCTAGGTTGCTCGTCCGAAGAGCTGGGAGCTGGGCGCACCGCCACAGCTTGCTGAAGAGCTTCACTCGGCGATGGGAGCCATGGCGGAGGACTTGCTCTTGGGGCTCTTCTTGGAGCTGCTGCGACGGGCCTGCTTCTGCTTAAGGGCTTGCTGGCGGCGACGCTCCTTCTCGAGCATGACGCAGCGCATGGCCTCGCGCTGCATGGCCATCCGCTCGCGTTCCATCTCAAGAAGCTCGGCCTCGGTGATCTGGGGCGAGCGGGAGTTGGGAGAGGAGAAGCTGCCGTGGCTGGAGACGGAGTGGGCGTCGTCCTCAAAGTCCTGAGGGAAGAGGTCCTCGTCGGAGAGGTAAGAGGTCGCTCTTGGCTCGCCGTCAAAGTCGGCGAGGGTCTCGCGGCGGGGCCACGAAGGGAAGGCGCAAGAGCGGTCGTGGGCGAGCATGTTGCTGGAGCCGATGTCGATGGGGGCCGAGATGGACATGGCGCCCATGGAGCTGTATGAACCGTATGAGCCGTACATGGCTGCGATGTGTTGTGTGAAGAGTGGAGTTGTTCTTCTCTTGGGACCAGTTGGTCTTGAGTGTTGAGTGTTGATATCGACGATGATTTCGCGTTCGATGGAAGAGTGTGGGAGAAGGTGGACACGGCAGACTTATAAGCCAGAGGCGCGTCTGCCTGCCTCTGGTTTGGGGGGTGTGAAAGGGGGTGTGGTGAGGCCCAGGAGGTGCAAGGTTGGGCAGGGTAACGTTCCGAGGAATTTCGGAGAGTGGACTTTGCAAGCCTAAAAGATGGGGGCAACAGTGATTCCCGGGATCCCGAGGGGGTGGGAAAACAAGGCAGGGAGGCGGTGACGGAGATGGGGAGTGGGAGCTGACAGCGCAGGGGAGTCTGGGCTGGGCCTGGGGGGGTTGCTCAGGGCGGAAGCGGCTGCAGTTGTCGTTGAGGGGGGCGTGTCAGGGGGTGTCACCGTCCACAGGTGTGAGAGGTGGGCGTGCCAGTGGTAAAAACGCCGTAAAGACGGAGGGGACCTAGACACAGAGACAGGGCTGGGCGCGGGAGGAAGTCCGTAGTCCGTTTCTTTGCTGGGTGGAACGGTAGAGTCGGCGTAACGCGTTGGTTTTGGGTTGGACGGCGACCTTGGCTGGTGACTATTCTTGACGTGGCGTTGCCGAGGAGCTGGAGCTGAGCTGAGCGACCGACCGATTCGTACCTGTAAATACGGTGTCGGTAGGTACGGAAGGAAGGTTCTGAGTCGCTGAAAGTCCGAATTGTAGGATACGGGCGGAACGATGCAAATCCTGCCTTGCTGCTGGTGGTGGTGTTGATGTGTAATTCGGCGACGGCGGGAGGTTGTATGCCTGGTGACGACGACGCGGGCGACGCTGACTTGTGATGGTTGCGATGACGCTGATGATGCTGGATTTGCTGCTGATGCTGCTGATGCTGATACTCTGGTGGGAGAGCGAAACAGCAAGATGACTCGGACATGAGGGCGAAAGAGTCATGGATAATATAGTGGCAGCGCAGAGGAGGGCATCATGGCGCAAACAGAGCTGAATCGCCAGGTCGGGGGAATGCGAACGGACGGGCCAGAATCCGTGTGCAAGCGGTCGAGGTCGCGGACGAGTTCGTGATACGTACCTTATCGCAGGTATCCGTACGCAGGGAGACGACATTCCAGCTGGCATCTGCAGCGCAAAACACCGTTTCTGTGAGTCGCAGCCGTGTAGCTGATTGTTCCCCCACGCCGCAGGGACAAACACGGTCCTCCCTACAGGCTGCTACTGCACCTCCAAGCTGCTCAGGGCTTCCGAGATGCGCTGAAGGGAGACCTAGATAGAGAGTCAGAGTCAGGGACGGGTTGGGTTGGCAGCCAGCCTGAGCCAAGAGCCTGGCAGAATCTTGGGATGAGACAAACGGAGCGAGGCCGCATACGGGGAAGCAGCGGGAGCAACTCAGTTGCGGCAGAGCGGCAGCAGCCACCCAAAAAGCAACCAAGAAAACGGAAAAAGAATGAGCGGTGTTTGACCGCCTTGTCGTGAGGGGGGAGGTGTGAGTGAGGTGTGTCGGGATTGATTGGCTGCAGAGCAACCCTCCTCCGCGATGGATCATGACTCTTCCTTTTTCCCTTGGAGGGAAGGAGCCACGGAGCCCAGGAGGGACTCATCACAGTGAGGCAGGTCCATGGTCCATCACCTCTCAGGCCCCCCCCGGGCCCTCCATCCAAAGGTCCCAAGGCCCCAAAGGCCCCCGTCTTCACAGTGACTGACTGCTGCTGTCTCTCCCGGGGCCCTCTTCCTAGCGAGCCGCGGGATGCCTACCGCCTGGGGGCCCTGCTTCTCTTTCTCTTTCTCAGGCCTGGCTGCTCGGGGCCTCTGCCAATGGCTGTCAAAAACCGTCCCGACAGCGGCAACGGCAGCGGCAGGTCCTCCTTCCCGCCTCCAGACTCTCGTCCAGGCCCCCCAGGCGCAGTGTCCACAGCTTCTGGCCTTCCCTTTTCTTCTTCTTCACGGCGGGCCTTGATGGCCCTGTCCCCCGGGAGCACAATCTGGACTGCCCCGGCCCTCGGGCCAGCCATCACGGGCAGGTACTTGCCGCAGCAGTAGATTCCAGCGACCGTTAGCTGGACAATACAGAGTACCTCTGCGGATAAGGTAGCCAGGCCAGACCAGACCAGGCCTCGGTGCGCTCGGTGCATGTCCGTCCAGTCTCTGGCATCTAGGCCATGGCCCTTCTCTCGCTGCCCTTTGCGCACTATCTCGCGGCATAGCATTGCGCGGCTTGCGACTTGCGCGTAACTCTCGCAGGAATTCCTCGCCGACGATGCCAACCCCATTGGACATCCCCCCAATCGTTCATCTCTCGCTGAAATCGCAAACCTTCACCGAGTAATTCAAATGAGGGGGGCTCTGTCTGTCTGCTTCTGATTGTACCTGTCGTGTCAGTCATGTTGTCCACGTCGTTGGTTGTCGTACACCCCCCTCACCAGCTCACCTCAAACAGCTTCTTCAGGTTGTTGGTATTGCTCGCCCTGTTCTGCTTGTCACCATCACACACCCCCTCACTCCTCTTCTCTCTGAGGAGGAGCCGTGGATCGTCAGGTTCTAGCTTCAGATTATTCCCTTTCTTTGGGCGTCAATAGGCCCCCTCTTTCAAGGGGGGGGGGGGGGGGGCCACCGGGGGCCGACTGGGGAGGGGCACAAAAGGACGAAGCGCAATTGCGCGACAACAGATGCACTCGGGGAACCACAGCGAGAGGATGGATGCCATTCCATTCCGTCCCATTTGCGCACGCACACACGCATTGCCAACCAACCCAACAAGCAACTTACAACACTGAGGTGCGCAAGACTCGATGTGCGAGCGACCGGCGGTGATTCACCGCCGCCGGTCAACTCTGATGGATGGTTACGTCTGCTCTTGTTCCTGTCCCAACACCAAACACCGACATCTGCCCTACGGCCTTGTACTTGTACCACACCTGCAGTGGTCAGCCACCAAAATGAACCCTTCAAAATACCTACTGCGATACAAAAGTAGGTGTGCCAGCCCGTCTGCCGTGGCTGCATCCAGCACACCGTCCCGACTCCCGTCCAGGGCTGATGGACCGTCGAGTCGCTGTGTCTGGCACCCCGCGCGGCGCATCGCATCGCATCGCATTGCATCCGCGCCCATCCCGCTCCAGTCACAAACAAGAACGGCGAAATCGCACACACAAAATCGATTTCTTCTTTCTTTTTTTCCCAAGATTGCCAGACGGGAGCCAGCAAAAAGCAATCATGGCGTGCCCTAACCGGGAGAGTAGGGACGAAAAAAACCAATTCCGTACCCCCGGCTCACGGCCGTTGTCTCTCACTTCTCACCTGCCCCATCCAACCCGCTGCGCCGGGTTGGGTCCCCGGGGGTGTCTGTCTCAGGTAATTTGGCTGCTGTTGGTCTTTTGTTTTTTTTCGGCAGCCAATTTATTTCTTGCGAGGTTCATTCTTCCCGTCTTCGTCGACCTCGGTCGCATTTGTCGCGACCGCAGCAGTAAACCCCAGGCCGTGCTACCCCGGCATCTCATCTTAATCATGCTGGATGTGTCCCAAGCTGTGGTGTCCCAGGTGCCCGGAGTCAGGCGTAGATAGATGGCAAGGCCGGGGCAGGGCAGGACGAGGCGAGGACATGGATCCTGATCATTTGCGGCGCTTCTTCTTTCTTCCACGAGGTGTGCCCGTCGTCGTCGTCGTCGTTGTCGTCGTCGTCGACGACAAGGCTCACCGAAGCGAAGCGAGAGAGCTCGGGATGCCAGGGGGCGTGGGCGCGGCAGCCATCAATCACGATCAAACCCATTCATCACCGCAGCAATGGCATTCATCGTCCGCCTCGGGACAGGGCAGCAAATGCCAACCCCTCAAGCCACACCACAAGGTTCGGGATGATTCAGGGCAATCATTCTTGAGAATGCGACTGGCTTGGATGGATGGCCCGGATGCAACGATGCGACCGAAGCAGTTTGTCTCCCTCCTGTGCAATTCCGTCGCATGCCCGAAATTCCTCCATTCCTCCAGACAATCACCGCCATCACCACCACTACAACTTGTCGTATCCGTAGGCACCTACCTACCTTACCTCTGACACCCCTGAACTGCTGAAGCGAACCTCCTTCGTACGAACACGCACATCCATGATCCCGCATCCGCCTATTTTTTCCACAAGATGCGACGACGATAAACTTACGAATCCATCCGTTCGTACAGGATGGGTTGCGTTGTCTATTTCTCGCTGAATCCGAATTCTGACTGACTCTGATTGCCTTGCTTGCTGGATGCTGGCTGACTAGCATGCCCCTCCAACGTCCAATGTTTCCAAATTCGAGTGTTGACACCTTGGCCGTCTAATGACAATTCCCATGCCAATACTGATGCGATACGACTCAAACACCGTTACAACACAGCAAGCAGCAGCAGCAGTGGCAAAGGCAAACCTGGGGGAGGGGCGGTGACAGCTGCAAACTTGTTGACCGCCTTACACCTTGATGTAAGGTAAGGTATCCGTAGCTACCATATTGATACGTATTCGACAACGACAACGACGTAGTGTATCCGTACGGGCACTTTACCGCCCTGCGCCTGTACAACCTTACTCTCACCTCTTCCATGCAGAGCACTTTTCATACGCTCGGCTACTTACCATTGAACAACATCCCTCGCTCCGCAGCGAAATCCGGCCGAGGTGACTGGCTGGGGACTCAGCCCGACCCGAGGCGACTGCTTCCCCGGCCTGACTCAGACTGGGGGTGGCGCGCGCCGGATTACATACTGCCCTTCCAAGACGGTACCACCACCACCGCCGACCTTTGTTACCCCGGATCGCCATGGCTGTTGGCCGTCGGTTGTTGGTGGGTGTAGAGGGTGAGGGTGAGGGTGTGGGTGTGTTGGGACGAGAACGGTGGAAATCACTTCCCACTTGCTTTGTTTGACCGATTATTTCTGCCGCTTGCCTGCTTACCTCACCTCAGCCAAGAGAGATACCGAATCCGCAGGCAGAAGGAACAAGCAGAAAAGCCGTTGAAAGCGAACGAATGCATGTGTGTTCGGCTTGTGCCTGTCTTTGCTTTGCTTGTGTCTCTTCCCCGCTACCCCAGTCGCACAAACACCCATTGACCATCAAACGGTGAGTTCGGATTGGGCCTTGAACGCAGTTTGCGACGACGGCACCACCACCAACAACAGCCAGCCACCCACCCCGTCTCTTGCGCTCCCGTCTCTTGCGTCGTAAGCCAACCGAAACGGAGCGTTGGTGATTCTCGCATTCTGGCCTCTTTTGCCAAATGAGATGGCAAAGCTGCCTTCTCGCGCCGTGACTGGTCCCCTTTCGTCAACGGCATTATCCCATCCCGCTTCGGCATTGTAGGGAACATCGGATATCCAGCAACGAAAACCGCTGGCTCGCGATATCGCAGTCACAAAAGGCATGATGCAGACATGCAAGGGAAAGCCACATCAATGGCGTACGCAGGGGCAAAGCAATCGGATAAGAGTCCCTTTCGCCTCCGGGTATTGGGGAAGCGGAAGACAGGCAGTGGCCCGTGGGCGATCGACTGGGCGGCAGGCAGGCAGGCAGGCCAAGCAGGCACATCAGATTCCATGGAATGCTGCACCCAACACACAGTTCCTTTTTCGTCCTTGTTTCATGTCCATTAAACAAGACGACCTGAGGCGGGTGATGGAGGGGAAAATGGGCGACGGATGCTACTCCGACACATGCCTGACTGACGGGCACCAGCGCGACGGCTGCATTCGAGTCGCATCCGGTCCGTGCCAGCGACGGGACTGAGTCGACGATCAAGTGCAAAAGTTCAGATTGAAACGCCGGCCCTGACATTTGCGAACGCGCCCTTTCCCGTTCCATTCACGCGTGGCAGTATCCGTGGGCCGTACACCGTACCTACGGAAAATCACACACCGGGATTGCAAAACTCCACGACACGAAAGCGACTCAGCGAACGACAGAGAGGGATGGACGGAGGGAGGGACGACTACACACCACGCAACACGGGTATCGACACCGAAAACGAACGCCACACCGAAGAAACAAACCGCCGCCTACGCCCTTCAACTGAGGGAGGAAGGCCGCGTCCAAACAAGCGTCGGCGACTTGCTTGGGCCTGGCGGTTGTTTGTCGTCGCAGGGCCTATTTTGCCAAACCGCAGGTGAAGCCCGAGCCAAATCTCTTTTTGCAAAACATTCCCAGCCAAGCCCATCGCCAGCCATCGCAGCCATCGCCGGTGCCAGGCGCCCGGTCGGCCGTTCTTCTTTCTCTTTGCGGATTTCGTGATTTTAGCCTGGAAAGCCCATTTGTGATCCCTAGCTCTCCCCTAGCTCCCAGCTCTTCCCGCTTGCCCGTCCGCGGCAACCTTGCCCCGGCCGCCGCTGCCCCTCCCCTGGCTGGCGCACCGACCGGGAGAATGGGAAAAGAAAAGAGGCCAGGCGAGATTGAGAGCTTCTAGAAGACCGCCGGGTCCCCTTGTCCAAAACGCGAAAGCTCCTGAATGTGATTTTGGCCGGCAGCGGCTTGCGGGTCCCGGAGCAGGGGGTACTCTTCGGGTCTAGCTCCTCCTTCTCGATTGCTTCCTTCTTCACGTTTGTTTTTTTTCCATGTGGAGTTCCTTCCCAACTTTCCGGCTCTTGTTCGGCTCCTCCCCAGCCGGATTAGTTACCCGGAGAGACGGAACCAGATTGTGCACGGCCCGAAACGGCTGCATAATTAAATTCCAGCGCGACGGATTTCTCTGGATGCAAACGGTAGAACTCGCGAAACGGTCGAGTGGTGGGTTCCGTCGTCCGGCACAGAACGTTGAAGATGCCGCAAGCGCGCTTGGGAGATTGAGTATATTGCAACCGCACTTTCCACCCTCTGGCATTCGAGAGACTCAGACTGAACCTTGATATTGGAGAGAATCAGGCTGCATACGGATATTGTTTGGCAGAGAGGGAAGCGGGTTAAGCGGGTGCACTGCACTGCGAGAAGACGTGTTCGCTTACCATGCAACACGATTCGTCAAGCTGCGAGTCTTCAGTGGTTGATACACCTGCGACCAATGGAGAACCTTCATCCGTCATCACGGTCCGCCTTGATTGGTGCGAATGCAAAGGGATCTTCAACAGCTTCAGCAGGCTGTGGACAATTATCTGCAGGGACTTTTCGTAATGTTACTTACGTCGGGCTGATCTGATAACAGCTCTCTCTCATTGAGGGGCGGCCAAGAGGAAATCCCCGCCCAACCCCTCACTCGCGAGCTGTAGACGGGTTGATACTGAGAATGGGTTGGAAATCAGGCTGTAGATGCGTGTTCAATAAAATCACTAGACCAAGTCGCCGCATTCCGCTTGCTGATCTGCTCCTGCAGCAACCACTGATATTGCAAACTTCAAGTCTCACGACATCATGCCGGTCCCGTACGAGATATCTGAAGCCATCCGGCACAAGAAGGCACAGTACTGCCGGTTCGCCGACTCCAACCAATGGCATCTCTTCGACGGCATCGCCCTCCCTGACGCGACCTTCAAGTTCTTCGACAAGGAGGGGGCGCTCGTGAAGCAGGGCGACACGGAGATGACTTTCGACAACCTCGCCGCGTTCCAGGCGCACTTCAGCAAGACGAACGCGCACATTGACGCGGTCCACATGGTGAACGCCGGTGAGCTGGATATGGTCGCCGAGAACGAGGTCAAGGCCATCTTCACGGTGGTCTACCATGGAGGCGCGCTGGATACGGAGGATGGGCTGCACTCGACCGGAGCAGGGCATTACCACGAGGTGTGGAAGAAGGTTGGGGATGATTGGTTTCTGAAGAGTTTGTGGATGAAGAGGATTTATTGGAAGGTTCAGGTGATTGCGTGAGATTGAGGGTGAGGTGTTGAGGATTCTTATCTTGACTGTTTTCGGTTCGTCAGGTTTTATTCGGGAGGATCGTGTGATAACTTGCTTTCAAACGTTCAATACGACAACTATCATGATCAATCTCGATGATCTGAGTACAATTCTCCTTTCCGGCAAATAGTAAACATTCCCCAGTGTCTGGAGGTAGAGAAGATCGGGAGATCGCGATGTCGCGAGGTTGGGCCCGTCTTGGTGTTCGACGCATGCTCGATCTGTAGTCCAGCAGGTGTTCAGTATTGCTGTATTTGTCTGGAACTGACGCATTTAGCCACATGGGCAATGTTTACCCATTCTTATTGAGCCGGTGCGAGATCACCCGAAAAAGGTTTGTGACATCCCCAGATGTTTGTAGTCTTCAGTATCGCCATCATCCTGGAGACACCATTTCACAGAAAAAGGATGTATGATGAAAGCCATTGGTACAGAGTGTGATATGTTGAGACATTCAGTGACATACATCTTTTGGCAACTGCCTCAGAAGTTCTGGGCTATTGGATTTCTTTACAGCCTAAAATTTCGAGAGCGAGAAAACCCATATCGTTCAATTTGCGAACATTGCGATATGGCACGCAGACTGATGCCCTCGGAAGCCCACAGAAGTGAAAGTTGACATTTATAAATCAAGACCAGAACTAGCAAGATGACAACCGAGACTAAACCCAAATCAGACTCTGCCAACAACATGTCTGCCTGTTGACGTCTATTCGATATCAACCCCACGATACTCGAAATACTCATTGAATTCCGGATCTCCAAGCAGCAAGTGGGCCAGATCCTTCTCGAAAGAGATGGCAAACTCCGGGCCCTCGTCTGACTCCGGAGAAGGGTCGCGAGGAGGATAAATCACAACGACACCCTCAGTCACTTGGTCCATCAAATGCCTGTAACCGGAAGGCTTCCCGAAGCCGAAATCCGCAGACACAATGTTGGCATCACGGTGATCCGTGTGTAGAATTGACATTGGTGGAAAGGAATCAATCCGGATGTTCATAGTCGCCTTCTCGCGCACCAGCGCAACCTGCTCGAGCATCTTGTCCAAGCCTTCCTGGGTAACACTGTCAGTCAATTGACGGATATATCGAGCCACTCTCTCCAGCGGCCACTCAGAGATGAGTTCCTTCGCGGTTGGCTGTTCGACCGGCGCACTGGCGGTGGCCGCCACGGACATGACGTTCTGCTGGATGCGAGCTGGCAGTGGCGGGGAATGCATTCGACGGCGCATATCGACAGGCTCGCACCAAAAGATCTTGGAGTCTGGGTCCGTCTTGAAGGTTGGAGCCCGTACACGCACCGTATGCCGCCAGAGGAAGGCGGCGAATGCATCGTACGTTGATATCCACGTGCCGTCCTTGGGCTTGGCGAGCTCCTTTAGCTTCGATGCCTTACTCTTGGGTAGATGATAGAGGAGATCGACGCCGCCTTTGTGGCCTGGATGGCGCTCTGGAGGGGGCCGACCGCTGACTCTGAGCTCCTCAGGGGGATCGGGCTTGGTGAGGCGGGACAGATCGTTACAAGCTGGATCCCAAGAGGGGAACGGTGTGCCGTGGACGATGGCGTAGCAATTTTCTGCCAGTTGATGTGTGAAGCCGGCCCAGCCCATAACATCGTTGGCGTAGTGATGGTTGTGCATGTTGAAGACAAGGCCTCCCCGAACAAAGTTTGCTTTGAAAGCCGAGATTACGGGGCTGTTGTCTGGGTAGGCTTCAGGCTTTTCGCCGTATGTCATGGGCTGGACGCTCCAGAGCCTCTGGTCGCCAAGTGTGACGGCGTTGTAGTTTGCCTGGTGGATGTCGTCGAAAGATGGGTATTTCGTGGCGTCAGAAGGGTCGTCAAGCCACTGGACATGGAAGGCTACGATGCTGTCCTTTCTCTTGGTAAAAGAGTGACCGCCCTCGGGATCTTTCTCGATGGAGCCGTTCATATGCCGTGCTTGGGCGAGGGTCCGTTCGAGACCAGCCTTGAGGATTTCGACAACTCGAGGCTTCGCCTCGTCTAATAGCCGGAAGAAAACGGCATAGTTGCAGTAGACTTGCGCTGTGAGATAGTCGAGCGTAGAGACTTTGAATTTCTCTTCTTCGGGATCGTTTTCCCACCCGCAAGGGCGAAGGTGGTAAATTTGTTGTTTCGCCATATTTTGCGTGAATGGGTTGGGGCAGGTCGTTAGTTCTCTCGAGATTTCTTACCAAATATGAACAAGTCGAAGTTGTGGAAGATCATATGTAAAATCAAACGGCATTGGTGTTTGTATTGGCAGCATGCGTGTTATGCTACATAGCCACGAAGCAACCGCAGTCTACCTCCTTGCTTCTTCGTTGGCTCGGTCCAATGCCTACTCTACTCGTCTTCCTGTACAGATGCAGACTTGCCAATGAGGAAGGTGTCAAACTGCACCAACACGGCTTGAGTGGCTAATGCCTTCAATGACAATTCAATATTTACGACGATCATGACCAAAACTGGAATTTTCTGGCATGTACCTGGGGAATGATGGCCTATTTGGGCGGCTGGAGACTCCTGAGGGCTCACGATTGATGGACATCGCAAGGCTGGCGAACGGGAATAAAGTGTTGACTCCGCGATCCCACTCTGAGTGGATGTTTGTTGGTCACCGGTCACCCTAAAAGAGTTGATGCCAACACTTGGCACTTCAACCCCACTTCATAGGCTCATGCAGTACTGACAGCATGATTTATTGTTCACTTTCAATGGTACATTGGGTCTTTTACCGGCGCTGATAGTTACGGAGTGGAATTCGTATGTGGAGGCGTCAACCCCTCCAGGCGTTGTCGAGATGCATATCACTTGTCTCAGAAATTGTTCCCAATATTTGACATCATACGAATTAAGATTTCAAGTAGAGTGACAGGTCCCCATCCTGTCTGGGCTTATAATCATTGGTTGACCAACGTGAAGAAAGTTGGTGGGCCCATCAAGAAGGCATAAAAGACTTCGCAGGAAGATAATATATACTTCGGATAGAGTAATCGACACAAAATAGATATGAGTAGCGGTGAGGAGGTTGAGATGAAGCCAGTATGTCATGAAAGCAGAACCAGTTTCCTCTAGCTTCAGGTGTAACATCCATTGACACGATATCTAAGCCTTAGATACTGGATCTATTTGAAATTATAAAGGTCAACGCATCGTCCAGATTCATGTCTCCCGCTTCTCCAAGCGACGCGATGAGGTTGACTTCACGGCCCCCGAATTCTTAGAATGGTATAACTTGAGAGATGCAGACGGGACACCGAAGAGGGAGATTTACCGATGCACACGATATATCTACAACTCATCCCTTGGGTCTATCAACTTCCCGACTTGCCCGTTTGCAGACGACCCAGTCGCCTGTAATTCCGCCGGGGTCTCTGCTGCGCAAGAATCCCTTGGTGTTCAAAATGCCTCCGTTCGGGTGGTTGATAGCCTCTTCCAAGGCTCGACCGGCGGTGTGCTTCCCCTCGGCTTTGGCGGCATCTCGGCCTTCAGCAACGTTGATTTTGAATCGTGGCCATCTACTACCAAATACCCTCACTTCAACTGTACCCTATCACAGCAAGGTCTCTCTGCAGAAATATCCTGCCACGAAACACTAGACACGCCCATCCAGTCCGAAACTCTCCAAAGTATCAACGTAACAAACTCCGCCCAAAACGCAAATATGCTGTTGGTCAAGTTTCCCGCACAGAATGACTACTGTGACTCCACGCATACCTGGCTTGTCCCGAGTCTAGGTATCGTGGCACCCACCTTATGCCAACCGGACGAAGAGACTAAGAAGTATAAGCTGTTTCTGGCGTCATTTGGGAAATATTCAGCACTACCCAACATGGCGTGTTCGATCGAACCGATCATCACGAAGAACGTTGTGACCTATTTTACAACCACCACGACAGGAAAGTGACCTCATCGATTCTGTACTCAGTCTCAATACGACAGGGGAGAACTCAAGAGACTTTTCCTACCGAACCGCAATCGAAGATGTGTTACGTGGGATCGTCGAATACGAGGGCAGTACATTGCGTATCTACTACTCAGCGAATGAGGCAGCCGGTCGCAGCACTTTGAATGGCACGTATAATGTTTTTCGTATGGGGTATCACCATACGCAACTCACGTCTCTTCTTACCCTGCTCCCATTCATCGCATATCTGGTATTTGTCTCAGGCTGGTATACAATGAAGGGACTTAGGACTGGTGTAGCGATTGACGATACGTTCGATACAACAGACAGTGCTGCACTGGTTAGTGCAGCAGCAGTGGGAGCTTCATCCGGAAAGCTTGACTTGGGAACAATGAAGGAGCTTGGAGAAAATCATAGCCTGGTTCGGGAAGTTAAACTTAGGTACACTGGCAGAAAGGGATCAGTGACCGCTGAGGTGGCGGAGAGCAATGAGGTTTCTAGCATAGATGCGTAGATAATGATAACATTTAGCGCATCACTCTGCTGGCGAGATGAAGTACCACTGAAAGCTGCCGACATTGCCTATGGCCTTGGCTACTGTGCTGAAATTCACGTCACCATTCACTTGTGTGGCTATCCTCCCATTCAACTGGGAAACACGTCTTCACGTGTACCAAATCCGATGACCAGACGAACAAGGCCCCATGGCGGCGGATATCTCATCTTTGACAAAGTTTACGTCGCGGCAGCATGTTCTTTAGTGAATACGCCCCCACGGCCATATTCAACTTGTATAGCCTCGTGAGGACTTGATGAATTGTATGTCTTTCGACCTCGTCTACTCCAAACGCCAGACGAAACATGAAGATGATATATGGGAACAACAAACGGATGAGTCTCAGCGAACGGCCGAGATGATAACCGGCTCAAGCCCCTCGGTGCCGAGCGCCTACGCGACGCTATATCAAAATTTCCCATGCAGAACCTTCCACGCAACCGAAACGCCGTGTACGCCGTCTGTGTCGAGATGCAGAGAAGAAAGAAGCGCCGCCCTTAGCTCCTTAAGGCTTCAAGCCTGTTGCGCATCTGGTCCATCATAGCCTCGGCATCCTCCTCTTCCTCCTCGGTCTCGACCGGCTTGGGCTCCTGTGCAACGGGTACGGCGGGGAGCTGTTCCTTGGGCATGCGGTCCTTCAGGATCTCTCCAAGAACCTTATCGACCTCACCCTCGGCCTCCTCCTCTTCCAGCTCATCCATATCCTCTGGCAAGCTCTCGCCAACCATCTCCTCGATGATACCAGCCTTCATCAGCTCCGCGCTCAATTCCTGCATCGTGCCAGCCAATTCGGGTAGTCGGATCAGGCGGTTGACGTCCTTCATGACGCCAACGCTCGCGCGGATGCTACCCTCGATCTTACGCACGGCAAAGGCTTCGTTGACCTGCATCTGGACGCTGTTGAGCTGGGCCTTCGAAGTAATGAGTCGAGAGCTTGTTTTTCGTGCGCGGATGAGCTCGCGGGCAAAGTCGCGGGCTTCTTTTTGTGCTTGCTTCGCCCGCGTGGGGTCTCGTTGGGCTCGCTTATCGGCTTGGACGATGAGTTGCTTCGTCTTGGCTTCGACTTGTCTGACTTGGTTGATGTCGCGGTCTAGTTTGCGGATGTTGGAGCGCATGAGAGCATTGCACTTTCGCAGCTGCAGGAGAGGAGTCTGGTCAGTGCCTTTAGTATTTCGTCGGGCGGTAGAGCTGCCGTACCTGTTGCTGCGGATCGGGCTTGACGAACAGCGATTTGAGGGTCTCCATGATGGGCTGGGCGGCGGACAATGGCCGGTGAACGCCGTCAATGTGTGGAGATTCAGCTTCGAGGCGTAGGTGCGAGCGCGGGACTGATGGATGCGTGATGGGCTGTTGCCAGCCTCGTCTGTTGGCGGGTTCGATAAGCGCTGCCTTGGGTCTGGGAGCGATGTGTCGTCATTCCCTGGGTCGCTGCCTCAACTGATACGGGCGGTAGTGGGGGATTGTCGTCACGTGGAGACGCTGCAAATCGTATGCGCGTAAGAAGGAAAGTATGATACCGGGGCGCGTCCGTGGTAAACCAAGCGAGTCACCAATCGGGGCGAGAAAACCTTCGGCTCACTCTGAACAGGCGGCTTGGCGGAAAGCTCGAGAAACAAACTTGGGTCTAAGGTTACAGCTGCTGCTGGTTCATCCTGTCGACTTGTCACATCTCTCGGCAAGTGCAGAATTATCAGGATTGGGTTGTTCTGACGCAGCAAGTGACATCTCCATCTGATGGTATTCTACGGACACGCAGAGGAGTCCAAGTTGGCAGGACACATACCGCGGTAATCCGCCTCGCCCGGCAATGTCGTATGCTAGCAAATGAGGCCCCGAGGTGGGGGACCCACGATGATCTCACTGCACTTTAGATCTGATGGGGAAAAAGACGAGATGAAGCTTGATGACAAGCACGTTCTGTCTCAGATGGAGCAAACGGTAGTCCGACAGCACGGTACCACAACAAGGCACTTCATGAATAGCAGGTGAATATTTCGCGAACGCCGACGAAAGTAGCAGCGCAGAAAACAAAGCTGTTTCGTGTGTGTACCGTGTTTCTCGCATGTTGCGCCTCACTCTGAGCTGCAGCAAGCACACGCACGTCCAGCGAGCCAACCCAACTCAGTGCGATGGCATGCCTATTTCGTGGGGTTGCAAGGGGGGCTGGAAGTCTACCGCAGCAGCAGCGCGCCCAGCCAGCACTGAGATGCCTCTTCCAATTGCAAGCAAACGTCAGCAGAGAGGGGAAAGAGCAGGGAAGGAGGTACTTTCGGCTGAGCGGGCCTCGCCCCAGAGATCGAAGTACCTGGCAGCCGCTGGAAAAGCAGGCGCGAGGCTCAGCCTGCAAGTCCAGAACTTCAGCCAGGTACCTGGCGCAGAATACGGATACCTAGACGAAAAAAAGCGAGTGAAGGATCTGACTGGCAGGCGGAAGGGCATGAATGGCAGACAGGCAAACTGGAAAGAGCGCGCCAGAAGAGGGGAAGGGAGTGGAGGGGATAGGATTCCTAAGCGTACAGTGCGTTCAGCCCTGCCAGGGTCCGGTCCGCAGCGGCCCAGTGCAGCACTACTGACCTGAGTACCTAAGGTGAGGTGACTTGCTCAGGAAAGGTACTGCCAGCCTAGGTAGGTACAGCTCGTGGCACTTGGTGGGCTGCCGTTGCCTGCTGCTGCCGTTCCAAATCTTTCGAGCGCCTTCTACAATTGCCCGTGATCCCCTAGGCGGTAACTACAACTGGAACCCACCCCGACCTCACCCCAACACCAGGGCCCAGCCTTTTCCAAGCGTAGCCTCACAAACCCCTTCTTAGCTTCCACTCTCCTCCCCCTCGCACTCTCCGATCTTGCTCCTACTTTATTTCACACCCCTACCTACCTTACACTACAAGTCAGTCCTCCTCTGTCACAACAACAAACCACCTCACGTGTTAACTCTTCTCCCAGGCTATATTGCAACTTCTCTTGCGATATCTGCGAAACGTTTGCGCACCCGCGTAAAATAACTACCCCTCATCCCCCGTCATAGCTCCTTACACGAATCACATCCACCACCACCAAAATGTCCGACACCACGGCAACTCCTGAGGGTACGTGCAAAACTTGACTGTCGCATTCGAGGTGCCAATCACCGCGCCTTAAACTCCGACAGCCCATTTACCGACTTTGCCGTTGTGTGTGCGCAGCAAGCTAACAAGTCTTCAACAGTTCTCTGGGCCCAGCGCTCCAGCTCCTCCGACGAGTCCAAGAACTTCGTCTACCTGACCATCTCCGTCCCTGATGTCCCGGCCTCCAACCTCAAGCTCGACCTCAAGCCCACCGGCCTGAGCTTCAAGGGCCACTCCGACTCTCTGAAGCGGACGTACGCCCTCGACGTTGAGTTCTACGCCGAGATCGACCCCGCCGAGAGCAAGATCAACCACACTGGCAAGAACGTCGAGCTCAAGCTCCAGAAGAAGGAGCTCAAGGAGGAGTACTGGCCCCGTCTCCTGAAGGAGCCCAAGAAGGTTCACTACCTGAAGACCGACTTCGATAAGTGGGTCGACGAGGACGAGCAGGAGGAGGCTGGCGAGGAGGACTTCTCCCAATTCGGTGGCATGGGTACGTGAAAAAAGCTCGAACCCCACGGCGAACCCTTCTGCCCCGCGGTGGCGGGGCTCTCCGCCGATTTTCCAGTTTCCGAGTTTCCACGTTGCTGACATATGCATTTGCAGGTGGCATGCCCGGCATGGGCGGCGCTGGCGGCGACTTCGGCGGCATCGACTTCTCCAAGCTCGGAGGCGGTGCCCCGGGTATGGAGGACGTCGACGACGACGACGAGGATGACGATGACATGCCCCCTCTGGAGGGTGAGGAGGACGACAAGGCGGCCCCGGCCGCCGGCAAGGCTGCCGAGAAATAAGCTGGTTCATTATTCCCCTCTTCACCTGTCGAACCCACTTCGAGAGATCGACTTTTCCCGGTATCAGAGCCCAGCTCCTTGGCAAAAGCAGCAGGCGTTTTCGGCTCTTACTTGCGGGACCGCGGAATCTACGCTCTAGACTCATGACCTGAATGTACTCTTTGATCAAGATGAAAAAGAAAGATGTTATGTGTGATGTGTGTTTTGGGGGGTTACGGACGAGAGGCAGAGAGACAAGGCATTCGGCGAACAGACATGACTGTTCTCTGTCTCTTCATCCAAGGATTTTAGCTGAGGCAGCATTCGGTTCTACCTGTACTAGGCCATTGCGGATGGTGTCGTCTGGGGACTAGGCCGATTCATCAAGTCAATTCAGCGATCTTTCTCCGCCCATTCTGTTCATGTGTGACTTGCCGAGGCAATGCTTTTGGGCACCTACGTGATGACGTCTGACCTGCTGTCAATATTTACAGTCTCACAACAGGCTGGAAAACTCTGCGACATCAATATCAATGATATTTGGCAGATCATCTACTGAAGACCGACGTAGGCCTCGCTTGCTGGCATCAGTCTTACGAATCTCGCGTCATCATCACTTTCAGAATCACTCAGATTTGAACTCATGTCGGGGGCTCGGCGTTTTGTGTATTAAAGTCGCTCTGACTTTGGGGTTTGTTATAGTACATGCCCTGCTACCGAACAACCGGGGCGAAGCAAATGTATATGTCGGTACCTTGTCAGTTCTTTCGAACCGAGAGCACCATTTTGGTAGTTTTGGGTTGTGCCGAAAGGCTGGGGAGGCAATCTGTAAGTTTGAAAACCAATGCGTGTCAAAATCAAAGCCAGAATCCCGTAGCCTCCACTCGTCTACTCCCTTCCACCATTCTGTTGTGAGAGTTTCACGAAACGCGCAAAAAGGAAAGATCAAAGGCGCCCCCACGCGTTGTCCTTCTTCGACTTTCTCAGTACCTGGCATTCGTGGGCGTATCCGAGGCCAAGTTTATGCTCGAGCTCGGTTTACATGATGTCCTCCTCCATGGCGGCATCGCCGTTCGTGGCAGCCGGGGCGGGAGCCGCAGCATTCTCGTTGTTAGCGTTGCCAGACTCGAAGTAGTCAGCCATCTCGGAGTCAAGTTCCTCCTGGGTTTTCTTGGCGGGACGACCAGAGCGGGCACGGCGTGGCTTCTTGCCAGCCTGAGCATTTCCAGCAGCGGGACCCTTGCTGGCATTGGCATTGCGCTTGTTGATGGCAGCCGACTTGGGCTGAGCCTTGGGCTGACTGCGAAGCTGTTAGTATCGAGCCGGGAATGATTTGCTCATACTCTACTTACGAAGTGCGCTCAGCAAGAGTCTTGGAGGGGGGGATGACGTTGGCAGCTTGAGAGGCACTGACAACAATCTCAATCTGTCGTTTGTTAGGCGGGTTCATGAATAGCAGCATCGTGTGTATCACGTACCTTGATGGGGCGGTTGTCGACGAGAAGACCGTTCAGCTTCTGGAAGGCCTTGCTAGCGCCATCCGCGTCACGGAAGGTAATGTTCGCGATGCCGCGGCTGACGGAGTTGGGTCCGTAGGAGATTTCTACCCTCTTGATGGGTCCAACTGAAGTGAGGAAGTACTCCTGATGGAAGTCGATGTTAGTTATCCGCAAGCGCTGTATATCAATCACAATCGTCGTCTTCTGAATCCGCGCCGGGCAGGGCAAGAAACCGAGAAATCCAAGAATCGCCGGAGCATGGGACAATGGAAGCGAGCAGAGCAGTGAGCGTTAGTACGCGTGTCAGCGTCCATCCCCACAGATGCCCAGCAAAGTCAAATCGTCTCGCGCGAAGTCGCCGTCTTGTCGAAGGGTATCACCCCAATTCGGAAAAGAAACAGTCGCAGCTAAGTCTCGGAGCAGTCGGCAATGGCACCTTCGCCAATAGGCATCTTTCAGCCATATTGATCGCTCGCACAAATCCCCCAGATCCCGCTAGAATTCGAGTCATGCTAGGTCGGCGTATCGATAGCGGTGAAGCTAGATATTGGAGCCATCCTAGCCTGTACTGCGCTGATGCTCACTGCTGTGCTCGCTGAAAGGGCTTCATCTCGTGTTGCTTGCTATGCTTTGTGGACAGCATTCGCGAACCAAGCTGTTGATTGAACATGACGTGACTACCAACGTCCCATTTGTTGCAGTCTGCGCTATCAATCTTCTGAGGTGCTGACCAGGCTACCCGAGATGACGATTTCATTGCGCGACCAGGGCGTGCTCAACTTCCGATGGGCTCTGCACCGTATCTCAGGAATTGCAGCATCGAGGAAGGAGTCTTGCGGTATCTTGACATGTTCCAGCTGGCAAGTGGCAATGGCCACCATGGGTTTCATCTCGCTACGGCGCCGGTAGGGAAAGAGGACGGGCGAGAAAGGACAGGTCGAACAAAGTCCGAGGGCTGAAGAGCCTATCGGCAACATACCTTGATCTGTTGCTCGGAGACATCCTTGGGCTGCGGAAAAGTCAGTAGGAGTTGGTAGCGATACGGGCGTGCGACTTACCAGGTTGCTCACGATGACCTTGCTGTCACCAGAGCCTTGCGAGGGCTTAGCGGCGTTGGGCTTGTTTGCGGCGGCACGCGCAGGCTTCGATGTCTTCTGAACACCGCCGACTGGGGCAGCGGCCGCAGGGCGACCAGTGGAACGGCGCTGGGGGCGACGACGGGGACCGCCGGAGGAGCGGCGCTGAGTGGAGAGGATCTCGTCAAGAGACTGGTCAAGCTTGCCAGACATGGTGAATGTGGATTTGGGGGACGTTGGTTTGAGGGTATAAATGATTTTGCTGCGATGTATTTGCGCAGCTGGGTCGGTCGCTTCTGACGAGTAATCAGGCGATGGGTCGCGATGCGATGCGGTGTGTGGTGTTTTGAAGGAGAGGATCTAAGTTTGACGCGTTGAAAGTTTGCGCGAAGAGCTTTCTGGTGAGAAGTGGTCGGTCCGGAAAAAAAGCAGTGAGGAATACAGAAGCTGCGGAGCAACAGTGGTAGCGCAGCGATGGAATGAAAAATTATTATGTGAAAGTCGAAGTGGTCGTGACGGTGGTCGAGATTTATGAGTCTTGTCTTGGGAAAGGAGAAGTGGTTGCGGAAGGAGGATGGAACAGTCGGGCGCGGGCGAAAAGGGAAAGGAGGCAGGCACGCGGGACAGTTTGCCAGCGGAGCGCCTGAGCCAAGCAGGACCAGGCTGCGGCGCGCCTGACAAAAACAAGAGGGGCCTGAGGCGGAGGCGTGATTGGATGGGCCTAATCTAAATTGGGAAAGACCCGCTTGAGCTGTTGCCTTCCGACCCAGCGGAGGAAGCAACGGTCCGCATCTAAGGCCGCACATCCTTCAGCTGGACCTTACGCGGCGTCCACCTCATCTTACCCCTCCGCAAAAGCTTATCTTACCCCCCCCTATAGACGCCCTATAGGTTTAAGCCTATTTTAGGTATAATACTAGTATTAAGAGAGATCTTATAAATATATTAGTAAATAAAGTTTAAAGTACTTTTTATATTATAAAGAATATATAAATTAATAAATAAATAGCTTAATTTAAAATAAAGTATAAATTATAATCTAATTATATTTTATATAGTTTCAAAACTATTTTTGATAATAATTTCTTTAAATAGTTTTATATATAGATAGATAATTATCATAATATTTTCTATTCATAGCTAAATAATTATTATATTACTTATTATATACTTAGTATTAAATGAAAATTATATATATATTATAATAAGAATAACTAATAATATAGATATTTTAAAACTAATCTTAAAACTAAAATATTAAAGTAAAAGTATTTTATTTAAAAAAAAAGAAAGCTTTTAAGTTTATACCTAAAAATAAAGAATAATAAAAACTTACTATTTTTAAATAAGAACAAATAAATTAACTATAGATATATTTTTTTATAATATAATATTTGCTAATAATATACAGTTAATATTTTAAATATAGTTTAAAATATATTAAAGTTATAATATAAATATAGTTAAATTATATTTTAACTTACATATAAAGAATATATAAAAAGAAGGAGAAAAGTTATTATTATTCTTTTTCTTAAGAAATATAATATATTCAATTATTATTAAAATAGTATTTGTTATTCATTTTTCTCTATTTTTTAAATCATAAATCTAAATAACTACTTTCAATTTAAAATAAGTTAGTTCAAGGTTATTAGTTTATTTTATTAATATATATTTATTCTTTTTTTTATTCTTTTTTAGATTTATATTCCAAATTTAATTTTAATATAATTTAATAATTACAATTAATAGTTTAATATCTCTCTGAAACTATTAAACTTATTATAGCCTCCCCTATTATTATAATCTCTTTTATTAATATAAACTTATTTAGTAATATAAATAAAACTTTATTAAATTATATTTAAAGTATAATTAGATTATATTAAAATTTAGGTTTTATAGAAATAGAAATAAATTACTTTTTATTTGAATAAGATATTTTATAGATAAAACTATAGTAATAATAATAAAAAGCTAATTTTCTATTTTAATATTATTAATATTTCTCTTTTTTCTAATTAGAATATAATTCTAATATAATTTACTTAGTAATAATTTAAAAATCCTATTATATTATATTATTACTCTTTTATTTATAGTTTAAAAGAGAGTAATATTAAATTATTCATTAACCTATTTAAAAACTAAAAAGATATTAAAAGTTATGTTCTTAGTATTAAAAAAGCTTAGTTCTTCTTTAGATAAAACTAATTAAAACTTTATTTAATTATAATCAGATTCCTAATAAAATATAATTAATCTATATTTTAGAAATAATATGTAAGTATTTAAGTTAGTATTTAGCTTTTTAATAAATCTTATATTATTTTATAATATCAAAACTTATCTAAGTCTCTCTTTACTTTTATAGAGGTTAATTAAATTATTATTAAGCTTAGTTATTACTTTTAAGAAATAAAAAGTATGATAATTTAATTAGATTATATTAATAATATATTTCCAATATAATTAAATAACTTTAACATATTTTTATTTCCTCTCTTTTTCCTCTTAAGTTAATACGTTAATAATAGCTCTTTAAAGCTAAAATAAACTTTAATACTAAAATAGTTGTTGTTAATACTAAATATTAAGCTTATTTTAATATATATAATATATAAACTATAAGCTAGAATAAGTTTTAAAACTTAAAACTTAAAATATATATATTTATAGAAATATATTTTAAATATAATATTAATATGATTTAATTTATTATTAAACTACTATAAATTTTAAAATGAACTAAAACTAATTAAAACAATATTAATAGCTAGTTATATATATGATTTAAGCAAGTAGAGAAGGGGTAAGATAAGCTTTTATAGAGGGGTAAGCTGAGGTGTTAACCAGACCTTACGTAAGGTGTAGGCGCACCTCTACAACTTAAGTCTTGGTGCTTGCCCAACTCATCAAGCTTGCCCATGTTCATGATAGCAGCACCATTTTGGCCTCAAATTGTATGCCCAAGGCCACATCACTCTAGTTTTCTGAATTTGACGACGTTTTGTGTTCGAATCGTCTTTGAAGCAAATCCGAGGCAGCTTTGCTTCAATAGCTTCGAGGAAAGAATGTGTAAAAGCTGTATTGTTGAAACCGACGTTTCTTTCTCTACATTTTGGTACTACCATGTGCAAAAAATCTTACCAGTCTCTTTGGTTAAGCGTGTCATCCTTGTGCAGGGGCCATGCTGATCTTCTCCGTATCGTTACAATTTGACCATATGCCCGCAGGCGAAAATGACAGTTTTTTGCATTATAAGGCTGACGGGTCGACGAAGGAGCAGCTGACAACACCATCTCAGGCGGCGTACCGCTAGGCTAAACAATGTCAGTCATCCAGGGTTTGTCACGTCAAAGTTCCGAAAAGGTTCCTATGCTCAAATTTGTGCTTGAAATATGTAGACCATGCGACATCTGCTGTCGCAATAGGTATATCAGACCCCGTCGTCTCATGAAGTAGACTGCCGTGAAGCGTTCTATCGCTGCTGTGCCTTTTGCTTGTAGTTCTTTCACACATGGAGGGTCTCTGCGGCATCCTCTGTCCGCAGCATCCTACCATCCCCCGATCTCCTGATGTGATGCCTCGAAATTGGACGTCGTCTTGTACCGCACGACGCTCGAAGTAACGTAGATACTTCAAGAAGCCGCCGCGGATTATCGTACAATCAATTGTTTGTTCCTTGCTCTATGTCCCGACTGGCGGTAAGCCGACATTATTTATGAAGAGCCCTTGACCTTGGCGGGCTTCTCTTGGGTCTTGTCGTTTTCCTTGGAGTTGACCTCAACGAAGTGGTAAAGGATGATCAATACCATGGCTGCGGAGCCAAGGAAGATCGCAAGGCGGTAGAGATCGTTGTCGGAAATCATGGTGGACGAGGAATTGGCTGCGCGACAGCAATAGGGGTGTACGTCGAGGATGGTAGCTTTGGAGGGTAACTGTTCCAATGGGTCAGCTCATTTTCCGTCATCCGGTAAAGCAATACGAAGCAGGTCCTCTTGACTTACGCTGAGATTTTCCGACTCGAAATGCGACGAATTGACCAGCTTCTACGACGTGTTGCTGAGAAATGGTTGCGCCGCACACATGGGTTTGAGGTTGGTGTTGAGCCGAACGGGACAGGTAGACAATTGGAGCTCGCCGCGCTAAGGCCTGCCGCCGAGTGACAATGAACTTGGGTCCTCCGCAGTAAGTGAGGTACGTAGACGGTAGCGCATCCCAGTCCCGGCGTGAGCCAGGCTTCCTTGACGCTCCGCCCCCACCAACGCAAGCCCTTCACGTGACCCGCCCACTGTGACTTGGACTTCTGACTTCATCCTGCCTCACACTCTGCCTGGATTCCTCGAGAGCCGACTTTTTTTGCGTCTTGTCGATCGAAGCGGATCCTGCCTTCCTCGACACATCAAGGCAACCATTCCTATCGAGACCTCCAAAAACCTCCAAACCCGACCGACACAGTCCTTACAGAAGCCTCCGGGCTGCCCCCGCCACAGTTTTCTAGACCCCGTCGAATACCCCGCCAAGATGCCTCCCAAGAAGAATGACAAGGGCGCTGCCAAGAAGCCGTCGGCTTCCAAGGCGGTGGAGGACAAGACCTTCGGCATGAAGAACAAGAAGGGTGGTGCCGCTCAGAAGCAAATTGCTCAGATGAACGCATCTGCGAAGAACGGCGGCAGCGCTGACCAAAAGCGCAAGGAGGCGGAGAAGGCGCAGAGGGAGAGAGAAAAGAAGGCCGCGGAAGAGGCGAAGAGGGAGTTGGACCTCCTCATGAACAAGCCTGCTCAGATTCAGAAGGTTCCGTTTGGCGTCGATCCCAAGACTGTCGTTTGCATTTTCTTCAAGAAGGGCAACTGCGAGAAGGGAAAGAAGTGCAAGTTTTCCCACAACCTAGACGACGAGAGAAAGACAGAGAAGAGGAGCTTGTACACCGATACCCGTAAGGACGAGGAAGAGAAGAAGAAGGCAGAGACGTCCGCCGACTGGGACGAAGAGAAATTGCGCTCGGTCGTTCTTTCCAAGAAGGGAAACCAGCAGACAACGACGGACAAGGTCTGCAAGTTCTTCATCGAGGCCATCGAAGACGGCAAATACGGATGGTTCTGGGTGTGTCCAAATGGAGGCAATGAGTGCAAATACAAGCATGCTCTGCCACCAGGGTAAGTGAAGTCGACGCAGAACCCAAGACCATGACTAACCTAACAACCTGTAGATTCATCTTGAAGACCAGGGAACAGCGTGCCGCCGAGAAGGCTTTGATGGACAAGTCACCCCTCAAGACTCTGACCCTCGAAGACTTCCTCGAGTCCGAACGACACAAACTTACCGGGACCCTTACACCCGTCACCCCCGAGTCGTTCGCCAAGTGGAAGAAGGAGCGCATGGACAAGAAGGCTGCTGAGGAAGCAGCCAAGAAGGCCAAGGAAGCTACTGGTCGTGCTCTGTTCGAGAGCGGCAACTGGCGCACAACAGAGGACGACGACGACGCCAGCGATAACGACGACGACGACGGTGTTTGGAACCTGGAGAAGCTGCGCGCAGAGACTCAGGCTCTGCGGGAGAGGAAGGAGGAGGAACGATTGCTGGTGCTCAATGGCGGCGTCTTGCCTCCAGCAGCGGATGCGGCTCCTGGGGCATCTGGTTCTTGAATTTTTAACCAGCGAGACAACCAAATTGTACACGCCTGAGGCGGCGAGCATCACCACGAAACGGGCCGATTCCGAGCACCTGAAGATCAGGTTATCCGGCGGCCATGTGGATGTGACGCCAAGCCACATGGCGGAACCGTCTAGGAACCGTCTACTTTTCAGCCCTAAGATCAATGAAGTATGACTACGTTCGCGACGTGCACACCACGTTATGAGGACCGAAATCGTGAAAGCTTCCACATTGAGAGGGTAAGGATGAGGGTCGCTAAAGGCCCCTACATACGCCAGACTAAATCTGTTGATTACTTCTCAATTACAGCGCAGGTCCCCCTTGACCTAGCTACAAGCACGCTATCTTAGAACTTCTCAACGTACGGTCTGATGTCAACCTCTTGCGTGAAGGCGGACCGGTGCTGTGTGTGCAGAAACCAGTAAGTGTCGGCGATCTGGAAGAATTGTTAGCTTGGAGTTTAGCTAGACAGATCGAGCACACGTACGGCCTCCGGTGATATCTTGCCGTCTTCCACGCCGTCGTTGACCTGGAACTCCTTGCCCCATGGCGTGTCGATACCTCCGTCGATGATGGCATGAGCCACGTGCACGCCCTTGGGGCCGAATTCTCGAGCCAGGGACTGACCCAGAGCGCGCATTGCAAATTTGCCCGCCGCAAAGGAGCCAAAGTAGGCAGAGCCCTTGAGCGAGGCCGTGGCGCCGGTGATGATGAGAGAAGGCGGGTGCGGGGAGTCTGCGACTGAGTCCAAGAGAAGAGGCAGCGTCTTCTGGGCAAAGGAGAAAAAGCCCTTCCTGCATCCGAGGTCAGCACGCTCACTAGCTTCGAAGGTGACATGTGCACGTACGGAGCGGCATCTAGACTTGTGTCAAGGTCCTTCTTCGTAAGCTCCAGGAAAGGCTTGCGAGCGAAGCCTGCGTTGACGTTGTAAATGGCAGCGGCGAGCCTGCTACCAGGCAATTCCTTCTTGATAGTCTCAAATGCGGCATTAATGGCGGTCTCGTCCGTCGCATCGGCCGTGATACCAATGGCCTTGCCTCCAGACTGCTTAATCTCATTCACAATGTCATTGTAGCTCTCTGGCTTGCGGGCGAGAAGCACAACAGGGTAGGTCTGCGCAAAGCGGACGGCAGCGGCACGGCCTGGCTTAGTCGTCAGCTTTACTATTCAGGCTCGTCATCGTAAGAATTGTAGATTACCTGTTCCGGAGCCGGCTCCGGCGATGATTGCGTAGAAGGACTTGGACGCCATATTTCTTGGTTGTAGGGACTCGACTATCTGTTCTAGGCGTTCAATGACTGGGGTCATTCGTTGGATAAGCGGGTGGTTATCGAATCGTCAGTTGCTAAGGCAGCTCAACAATTGTAAGACTGGCGAAAGCTCAGTGAGGGGTGAAGCATTTATGTCGATATGGGCTTCAGGCTAGACGCCGCAGCCCGGAAGGGGATTAGACCATTGGTCGGATGCATGACGGCATGTGCGGAGGGCCGAACGGGACGACCGATTAATAATACCCATCTCCTCCCTCCGGCTGCTCCAATTACGGCCTCCGATCCGGTCCGACCGAACACAATAGAACTCAATTCAGAGTTTATAAGCCCGAGATTCATGATTACAGTCACTCAATTCGATTTCTCATGGTCTCTTGATGTTCTCCTGTCACGATGGCTTACATGTGCGATTGAAGGCTCGCTCCATCTACCTGTCAGGTCATGATTTTCGGTGGTAGATGATGCCATGGCCAATTTGATGCCAAGATCCCCAACTGAATTGCATGTCAGTTCCATTTGAGCAGTCGTATATTTGTAGATCTTAGAAAGACGTTGTTTCTGGAAACAGATGAGCCTATCCGTAGAGCTGGAGAGCTGTCGCAGAGCGGGTGCAAACCGCAACTCAACCCGATTAGGTAACCCCGCTTATTTTTCCAGTGTGAGGCGCGCTGTCTACCTAACCTGCCAACGCGTCTTCACCTCACTCCATCAAACCCTTGGCTCAACGTCCTTCACCTAACGGTCTTTCAGTGAGTCTTATTGCTCAGCCATATCATTTAGTCTGAATCATACCAGGTCGTCTCTCGCCTTCGGCTACTCTCAACTCCCCAGAATTACCCCTCCAACTCATTTGATCCAAAATCGGTAGACTCTACGAGTTCGTCTGAGCTGTGATCCCTGGATCTCTCAACTTTGCTCAATTGCAATCTCACCAAGGTTGCCAAGATGCCGCCCCCGTTGCCTTCAGAACCGAAACCAAAGTACGGTATTTCTCGTAGTCACATACCTCTGCCTCGACAAGGCACGCTCGATGGATTCTTCAGCCGTCGTTCGGACAGCAATTTCCCACCGACCAGAACACCTGCTGCAGCGAAGAAGACATCCCCGGCAGAACCCGCACAGAACTCGAACTTCGCTGTCGTCATCAAGTCCAGTCCCAGGAAACCCTCGCGAACAACTCCAACAAGAACGGTAGAAGATGATGCTGACGACTTGGTCATATCCGACCTCTCTCCTCAATTCAGGAGGCTCGCAGCTCAGGCGGCTTCAAGCGTGAGCCTGTCCAAACCGGCCTTGCCAGACATGGACATTGATGAGCCGGAGGACGAGGTCGAGGCTGAGGCTGAGGCTGAGGCTGAGGTTGAAGCAGTGTCATCCGGCACGACTCCTCAGCCGCAGCCAAAGAGACGCGGCCGACCCAAGGGGGCTCTCAATAAGTTCCCACGGGATGCAGGAGAGGGACCAAGGAAACTACGCCCGGACAGGCCAAAGGCAGGTCAAATGTACGCGGGAAAGCAGAAGCGGCGTGGTCGACCACCAAGGGCAGCTTCGCCTCAACCGAGGGCCATCTACGAAGGTCTGAGTCCACACTTCAACGTCTACATTTGCGAGTGGGAAGGCTGCGTGGCTGAGCTTCATAACTTTTTTACCCTTCAGAAGCATGTTGCTGTAGCACACGCGAGAAACCCGCCGTATCGGTGCCAATGGGCCAAGTGCGCCAAACAGCAACCGCCTCGCGACTTCCCCACATCAGAAGACCTCGAATCACATATTGAGGATCTACATATGCTTCCTGTCGCCTGGCAGGTAGGGGACGGGCCGCAGGTGTCAGTCAAGCGATATGCTCCCAATGATGGGACCGAGCTTCCAGACTACCTTTTCGACGAGGCGGGCAACCAGATCACACCGTCGATCCAGGATCAGCGAGAGGAAGATTTCCTTACTTGGCGCAACAACAGGCGAAAACTCAAGGACCTTCTTCTGCTGCGAGATCAAAACCTGCCCAGTGAAGAAGAGGACAACGGAGCAGAGGACATGCCGGTAGACGAATGATGTGGCTGACCGTTGCACAACGTGACACATTTCGTCGTCGACAGCGACAAAAGGCATTGTAACCACAAGACGGGCGAGTTAAGCATGCTAGGAGGAACCAAGCTTCGTGGCATGGTTTCGGATGAGGGTTGACCGACTGCGCCTCCCTAGGGATAATGGGCACGTCAAGACAACGAGGGTGGCCGTTGCATTTTAGTTCCCCCTGGAAAAATTGGTCAGACGGGCACATTCGGATACTGGGAGAGGCCGCTCTGCGGTTTTCCACTTCCACTTCCCCAGACTGTGCGGTGGGCAGTTCGCCGGGGCATCGTGCTGACGGGCGGCGGAAGCGGATGCGCCGGAGAGTCTCGTCTCCAATATGGACGCATGGTTGATTGTTAGAAGGGATGACTTGGCATTGCGGCTCTTGCGAAATTGATGGTTCAGGTTGAAGCGGGACGGGAGCAGGGCGCCGCAGCGGATTGGAAATGCATTCGACCTTACATCATCGGCGGGGATGTGCGGCGTTTTGTGGGGGAGATTGCTGGATGTTGCATGAGGAGGCGAGTGGAGTGACACCTCAGCATCCAGGGAGGGCCGCTGTTCAATAAGAAACAAGTCCCAGCCCTTTCGCCTTCAGCAGGGGCGGCGGGAAAAGAGGCCGAATACCGGATCGCAGTTTGCATCGAGTTTCGAGAGTTTCTTGCATGGTGGCATTCAGGCAGGCGAGGCTGATTTGTTTGAGAGGTGATTTTCGCCAGGCTCAACACCCTCAGACGCAAGAAACAACAAAAATGACCTGAAGATGCGTTCTAGAATGTTTCCAGTGCGGCACGGTTGGAGGGTCGGCGGACGGACCACTGCACAGCTGTGAGATTGGGACGCCTGATTTGTCGAAGAGCAGACGGAACCAACTTCAGCTTCGGAAGGTGGCGATGGGTTTAGGCGGGTTCGCGGCGTTGGCGTGCTCTGCGGATCTTTGCTAATTGATTAGTAGATCGCAGACGAATCCGCGTCTCTGAGGACGGCTTCGCCAGTGATATGTCGTTCCTGGTGTAGGGTAGAATGGACCGATTGAGGGGAAAAGGAGGGGAGGAAACAGGCCGGCGCCACTGATGGCACCGCAGTACATGGCTCTAGCTTGAGATATGGCGCTGAAGGAAGTATCCGTAGCGCGGGATTCCTCGGCACGATACGGGAACAGGGTACCTTTTGGGTCTGGCACGGTGTGTAAAGTAGTGCCTCAGTCGTTCAGGTAGACGAACGGGTGTCTTGGAGGTATCGCGAGTGTCTTATTAGACACAGAGACAAGCTCAATCCAAAGTGTGTCCCAAGCCTACGGCATGGAATGTCCTGCAAGGCCAAAGGCAAAGAAGAGGCGCCCAACATCTGTGCTCTCATGGCAATGCGTCCGATCAATTGCTGGTCTCGGTTGTTTTTGCACGACCCCAAACACCCCAACATCAGCAGCAGCAGCATGCGGCAGAATCCCACGGCGGCGGTTGTCCGGTGATGCTCTGGTTTGTTTTCCGCCTGGCACGTATCAATCGCCGGCGGGCTTTCGTATCGTATCGCGAGCTACGGATACCTTGCGCCGCCAGCTATCTTGGCCCCTGCGTGCATGGGCTTGCGCTCAGTTCCAAGCCATTTGGACTAGGCTTCTGTTTTCCCGTGATTTTCGCCGGATTATGTCCTCCTGCTCCATTCGCGGGCCGTTGAGATGGGCAGGTACAGGTGCATTACTCAGAACGGCTGAAGTCAGCGAGGATTGGAAAAGGATAACGAACGGTTGTTTGATGCAACGGCAGAAATGATGGTCAAACCAGCGAGGGATAGAGTTGGAGAAGCAGGCCAGGGGTCAGAATGTGGACAACTTCAGTGCTCAACTGCGAAGAAGGAAAAAGGTTGATTGCTGGGAGACAGTAAGGCAGGTACTGCAGAGCTACCAGGCGGGTACCTACAGCCACAATTGGGACGAAGACGACGGGGATTCTGACGGCGATCGAATGGATGGTTCTCTGGAAGAGGAGGCGATGACGATTGTGGTTGGCTTGCTGGGTAAAGAACGGCAAAAAGGGCACCAATCGCAAAGGCAAAGCCCACCCATCAGCCAGCCCACGAGCCGTGAGCCATTTGCCCATGAAGAAGGAGAAGAAGCAGAGGGACCTGCGAGATTGGTTGAATCGCTCACCTCACGAAGAGGACGACTGCCCGGCCGTGGGCGTGGACCGGGCCCAGACAGCCCAGAGACCGGGGCCCGCCTTCACCGGACACCCCTGCCAGCAATCCGTCCTATTCTGGTGCAGCGTGTGCCAGACGCAGTAAACTCCCTTGCAAGTCGTCGCCCGCCCTGGTGCTGGTGGCCTCTGCCCCCGAAGGCGTGTTTCCCGCTGGCTGCCCGCCGTCCTACACTACAGTCCTGCGCCTGCGCTGGGCTACCCCCTGTGCCTCAAGCTGCACTGCCCGGTAGCAAGTAGGTAGCTCAACGAGGGCGATGGGCAGGGAGCGCCGTCAGTATGTAGTGTAGTAGGCGCGAGTACCTCCCTAGCGAGGAGGAGCAAGACGAAAGGCCATGCTCCCACGCGGGCTGCGCCAGCACCGCGGTCAACCAGACAAGCCCAGCCCGCTGTCCGCCTCAGCGGGCCTGGACACTTGCACTCCACAACCATAGGCAGGTACCTACGGCGGGACACTGGACCCTCTCGGGTCGGGTCCCTCGTCCACCAGCGGCGGCCGGCCACCCAGCCCAGAGCCCAGAGCGAGCAGGAACAGCGGGGGGCGCCCAGGTGTGGGTAAGTGTGTGGTGTCGGGTGTGAGAGAGCGGGAGGCAGAGAGCAGAGACCGACTGTGAGAGAGCGAACGACGTGGTGGTGTGAAGCCGCCGCAGTCCAGTCCATCCAAGAAAGGCGCTATGCCCACATTACTAACTCACTCCAACTTTCCCGTCACCTTACCATCCCGTCCATACCTACCGACCTACCTACGTACTTACTACCTACCTGCCATTTACCTGCCTTTCCTCCAGCCTTGGTACCTACATTAGATTTACCAACGCTACCTACCTACCTTACTTACACCAACCTTCCTCCTCCCGCCGTCCATCTTCTTCCACCTACCTCCACCTCGCCTACACCTCTCCCTCTCTCTCCACGTCCGACCTGGCTGCTGGCTCTCTTCCCCCTCACCTCGCTCCTCGCGTCGTCACCGTCTACCATTCTCTCCGACACACTCGGCTCTCTTCACCTCTCCAGTAATTGTCCGCTCAGCCATGGCATCGGTCGCTTGATTGCGCACCCCCGAGATTCCGATATGCCTGCCAGCCGAACCCATCAGAATGGCGCCGCCCAGTTCAATCAGAAGCTGAAGAACCTCTTTCGCATCAACCTCAACAGCGGCGCCGACCGAGACAGGGAGAAGTCCTCCACCGCCCACGTCCACTCTTCCCAAGATGCTGCCCCCACGCGCCCCGAAGTACGGAGCAAATTCGGAAGCAGCTTCTTCAAGGGCACCGTCGGCCGATTGAGAACAAACACCACCGCCAGCGAAGGAAACCCTCTCGACGAGGCTCTGAGCCCAACCGCCCACGCGAACCCCTACTTTGCGCACCAAGGCCAGCCGGGCCTCCGCCACCACAACAACGAATCCGTACCACCCAGTCCCCCAGATACCCCGAATTTCAAGATCCAGGGCCCCGACGGCGGCCCAGAGCAGACCACAAGCGCCGGCAGGGAGGAATTGGCCCGGAAACTTAGGAGAGTCGCCAGCGCACCCAACGCCCAGGGTCTCTTTTCAAAGGGCAAGGGCAGCGCCGAGCGTCCGGCGACCGCCGAGCTGGCCAAAGATCCCCTCCTCATAAACAAGGACTCGGGCACCCTCGAGATGGTTGACTCGGCGAGTATTAACGGTTCCGCCTCCGCCTCGAACCTGGGCGTCCCGGATAAGGACACTCTTGGCAACTTGCCACCACCCAATCGCAACAGCCTCGCCTTCAGGCGGACGTACAGCTCCAACTCCATCAAGGTCCGCGACGTCGAGGTCGGCCCTCAAAGCTTTGACAAGATCAAGTTGATCGGCAAGGGCGATGTCGGCAAGGTCTACTTGGTCCGTGAGAAGAAGAGCAGTCGGCTCTACGCAATGAAAGGTATAATCTCTCAAAGTCAACGTGTGTCGCCAACGTGAAGCTGACTCGTTACAGTGTTGAGCAAGAAGGAAATGATCAAGCGAAACAAGATCAAGCGTGCTCTCGCTGAGCAGGAGATTCTGGCCACGAGTAACCACCCCTTCATTGTCACGCTCTACCACTCGTTCCAATCCGAGGACTACCTGTACCTCTGCATGGAATACTGCAGTGGTGGAGAGTTCTTCCGAGCACTCCAGACCCGCCCTGGCAAATGCATCCCCGAGGATGACGCTCGGTTTTATGCCGCTGAAGTCACCGCGGCCTTGGAGTATCTGCATTTGATGGGCTTCATCTATCGCGACTTGAAGCCAGAGAGTAAGTTGACCGCAAACGACTGCTTACCAATCGGTTGCTGACGGCATCGCAGATATCTTGCTCCACCAGTCGGGCCACATCATGCTTTCGGACTTTGATTTGTCTAAGCAGTCTGACCTCGGCGGTAAGCCCACCATGGTCGTCGGCAAGAACGGTGCCAGCAATATGTCAATGCATGTCGATACCCGATCGTGCATCGCAAATTTCCGCACCAACTCATTTGTCGGAACGGAGGAGTACATCGCACCGGAGGTCATTAAGGGTAGCGGCCACACAAGTGCGGTGGACTGGTGGACACTAGGCATCTTGATCTACGAGATGCTTTACGGCACCACTCCCTTCAAGGGCAAGAACCGCAATGCAACCTTTGCGAATATCTTGAGAGAAGATATCCCCTTCCCGGATCACGCCGGGGCTCCGCAACTGACTAAGTAAGCTGCCAACCGGCTGAATCCCACAGAAACATTGCTAACGAGTCTACAGTCTCTGCAAATCTTTAATCCGCAAACTCCTGATCAAGGATGAGAACAGGAGGTTAGGTGCCAAGGCTGGTGCGTCGGATATCAAGGCGCATCCGTTCTTCAGGACGACTCAGTGGGCGTTGATCCGCCACATGAAGCCGCCAATTGTACCCGTTGCAGGCCGCGGTGTTGACACAGTCAACTTCCGCAACGTGAAGGAGAGCGAGAGTGTGGATCTCAGCGGATCCAGGCCGATGAATGCGAAGGGAGTGCCATTGGACAGCGGCCTGGCGACTCCTGGTGGTGAGGTTGCTGATCCTTTCGAGGAGTTCAACAGCGTAACCCTCCACCACGAAGGAGACGACCACTCGAGGTGAACGGCGGAGACTAACGTGGTTTCGAAACCCATCCCTGCAGTCTGCGCATGGTCACCCGTCTGCCAGACCTGAACAACCAACGAGGCTATGTATCAAGAACTTCACGTCAATGGGTGAGAAGGAGTGGATCCTCTAGTACGAGAGAGAGGGAGAGAGATGCATCAGGGGCAAGGGTTTGGGTGCTGCTCAGGGTCATGGACTATCATTTACAACGACGAGATTGGAGAGAGGAAGAAACACGCCAGAGAATTTGAACAGGAGAACGAAGGGTATGAACGAAAAAGGATATCACTCATGCCTCGAATTGCAAAGGCGGAAAGAAAAACTACTTAACGACCCTTCGGACCTCCTTGGGATTCTCACGACGAAAACAAAACCAAACCAGCCGCATATGGTCTCCGCGCCTTCATCATTGGGAGTTATTTGTTTTTGCTTGGTCGCCTGTTTTTTCTTGTTGATTTTGTTTTACTGGAAACCAACCCCTGGCGTTTATCGAGTGGGATACTCAAACTAAGAGACAGACAGAGTTCAAGAGAGAGAGAGAGAATGAGAGAGGCAAGTGTCGTGCGCGAGGGTGGATGGATGGAAAGGAAACTAGGGGTTGTCGTAGTTGTTGGGGGGAGGAGCGATATATTGCTGTAAACCCTTTTGCCATCATTACCACCATCCATGAATGAAACGTAAAAATTCGGACTCTGCCTTGTGCCCGTGAGGTTTGTCTGTGAGCAGCCGCAGATGGGATAGCTTTCGTGGGACGGGCCGGCTGAGCGGACGTCTGGACTGGCGTCATCCGAGGGTTGGTCATCGGGGCTCAGGACCGGTTTGAACGCGGGACGAATCGACTTAGAAGGGGGTTCTGGTGGTTGAAAGCTGAATGCGATCCTGAGGTCAGGATAGTCTCAATTACTGACAGGTGGGACTTGGGAAGACGGGTCATAGCTAGGCTCACGCACTACTTTGATCACATGTTGTGTGCTGATGCTGTATTCCCTTAAGACGCGGATATATCTCTGTTTTTGAGAAATTACTACAGCCCGCGTAAGCTTCCACGCAACAAAACCTCAACTCTATCTGGCAGCAAGGCTATTGCTAGTACAAGATCGCCCTCTTTTTTTTAATACTTCGGACGCCCTGATAGTTGACGCCATCCTGTTATCGCTGTCCGTGAGTCTGAGCGCATTTCAGCGGCTCCCTTTCCCCCTCGTATCGCTATTCACACAATGACTAAAGCACTGGTACAGTCACAGTCTCTCTTTTTGACTCTCTCACTCACTGTTTTACCACTGTTTTTTGCTTGAGACCTGTTGTCTCCAGAGTCGCTCAACTTCCGGGCAGTGTTTTCTCTCATCACCTTGTGCTGGGAAACTCCATTTAAAGCTTGGCCTTCAAGAGCTGTTGAGCCGTGGCCTCCTCGTTCAGGTTGACCTCGCCCGTCTTCTCACCGTGGCCGAAGAAGATGACCTGGACGGTCAAGTCATCACTACGTAGGGTGTTAGTCCTGAATCAAACGAAGCAGATACAAAAACCGAGATAATAGACTTACCGATAGCGTCTAGAAAAGGGGGAGGGTAGGGTCAACAGGGCGCACACTTGCTCCTCGTTCTTTCCACCAAGAGCGTTGCGCACGAGGTGGGTGGCTACGTTCTTGTCCTTGACGACGAATCGCTCGGGGGCGTCGGGGGAGATGCCCCATTGCTGGAGGCGGATAGGCGTCTTCTGCCCGTCAACTCGCTTGTCGTTGGCTTGCTCAACAGGCAGACCAGACTGCTTGGATCCGAAAATCTTGGACCAGGCCGAGTCGAACTGCGAGCCGGAGCCGCTGGCCTGGCTCTCGATCCACTTGCCGACGAGACCGACAACCTCCTCGTTGGTCAGCATCTCCCACAGGCCGTCAGTGGCCATGACGACGAAGTCCCCGTTCTCGGGCTCAATCTTAGTCGTGGTGACGACAGGCTCGGCGGTGACGTAAGGAGGCGTCTTGAGGAGGGGCGAGGCAGAGCGGGCGAAGAAAGACTCTCTGAGGCGGTTGGTGATGTCCCGGCTCCACTTGTAGCTGGCATCGCCGAAAGCGCGCGTGGGCTCCAGACCACCGAGTACGCGGCCATTATGCACGACGCGGTCCTCGCCCGGGTGGAGCTTGCGCATGCGCGTGGCCTCGTCGGGGTTGCTGCCGGTCTGGTCCACGGAGAGAGCGGTGGCGGTCCACTTGCCGTTGGATGATCGGCGGCCTAGTACAGCGCGCGAATCGCCTGTGCAGGCGACGCGCAGAAGCTTCGATCGGCTATCGTAGAAAGACAGGAGCGCACAAGAGCCCGACAGGGCAGGCGCGAGAAGTTCAGCAGCCATGGTCTTAGAGCCAGCCTTGAAAACCCTCTCGACGCTCTGGTTAACGATCTCATCGTCCAGACGGGTGAAGCCGGACTTGATGGCCGCGTCGATGGCCTCGGCGGGCGGGGACAGGTCTTTGGACGCCTGGTACGTAGTGTTGAGCTCCTTGGCCACAGAGAGAATCAACTCCTGGCGCAACTTCGCAGATGTGGTCCAGCCGCTATCGCTTGGTTAGCAATTGCGAATGGTCCATTGAGGGCACGCAAACTTACGCATGACCATCGAAAACACCCCAGAACATCCAATCATTGCTGTTTCCAACTGCGCCAGCCGCCTTGTTGGGGACCTCGACGATCTTTTCGGCGTGGTCGTCCTCGATGGGATCGTTGCTAGGTAGCTGGACCAAGTCATATCGGACGACGCCCTGTCCTCTGTTGACCATGAAGGACTGTTCCGTCTTGCGCAGTTTCTGGGTGGCCTGCTCCGGGGTCAACATCTCGATAATCTTCCGTCCGTCGTCGCTCGACGTCTTCGATATCGGTCCCTCTCCGACAAAGGTCCCGGTGTGTAATTGATCGGCACCGACGACTAGAACGGTGCGCGTAGGGGCAGCGTCGCCGGCGGGGCCGGTCGCGCCAGACGTGAAGCTTCTTGTCAAGTGTGACTTGTTAATAGCTGTCCCGTTGTACGAGTACCATGCGCCGTAGCCGACGAGGCCAGACACGAGGGCGACAGAAAATCGGCGGAAATACATGGAGGAATTCAGCTGGTCAGCATGCTCGGAGGAAGTTCGTTGAGGAGAGGATCGCAGGACGGGTCGGGTTGAAAAGGAAGACGATGGAGGATAGCGTTCGAAGAGGCCTCGCCGGCTGTTGCGTGCGAAGGTACGGGCCGTACATCGGTAGGTTGTCCGCAAAGCCCTTGCTGCTGCGCGATGCATTTGGGGCGAGACGGGAGGAGCGAATTGCAGCGTTTGGACTGGAGGGCGGCCCGAGTCCAATGGAGGTCAGGAAGCAGTCGTGAGATGCGTTTGAGGCGATGCTGTCAGGGTTGAGTGGGAGTGTGTGCCAAGACGTCGGACGTGCCTCAGGCTAAGGTGGTGGTAGGTCAGTGTAGTGTGTTCTGGGGGGGAACCACAGCGACGGGCGGGCGTTTGTAGTGTCGGTTTGGCCCAGTATCCGAATGGTGCACACAGGACGATAGGGAGCGGCAAGACCAAACGACAGGGAGGACTGAGATGGCAAGCACGGGCAGGGCCAATAGCAACCACGGCAAGAGGTAAATGGAACAACTAGGACGACAACGGCAGGGACAGACGTTGTGTCATTAGCTTCTGGTGAGTGCGATGATGCTAACTTTAGACTCGTCAGAACAGCAAGCTGGTTCAAGACGTCGCTCTGCCGGCGGGCGGTGAGCAATACGACACCAACACCAGACTGGGCAAGTCAGGTTCTTTGTGTCGTAGGATGTTTCAGCGATTTAGCTCACAGTGAGAGCTCTTGAGGTGAAGGGTAAAAGTAAGGTAGGTAGAGAGGTTCCGATCATCCACTGGGCCCGAGCTAAGCTTGCCGGTAGCTTTGTTGGTTCATTCGTCCAAATGCACGTACTTACAAGGCCCCGCCATGCGAACCCCAGATCAGATCCTCCACACCTGGCGCATCCTGCCTCCTGGTCCATGTTGTGTCGTGCAATGGGTGTCATGAGTTTGGCAGCTTGTCACGTAAGTAAGGTATGCATAATTTGACCCATTCGCAAATTGGCACATTGGCCTGCCGGAAAATTGCTGACTTCCTGCCTAGCTAAGCTCGATCCTGCCCGTCGCCTGAGTTCACGAGCTTTTGTGCCCGTTTGGAGCGCATGTATTTTGCTTCGCATCTGGTCGCCAAGTGTCTCGCCATGGCCTGGGCAAATCAGGCCCCAAGGCCCCAAGGCCCCAAGGCCCCGTATGCCATGGAGACGCGCGTAGGTATCAGGTTACGAGCATTTCCAAAAGTTACACGGTGATTAGAAAAGCTCGCAATTGAGCTTTTTTCATCATTCCCTGCTCTTAATTAAAGGGTATCTGCTCTTGGTCGTATGCTTCATCACTTGCCCATGCAGCCGTATGTCTTGTGCGCAAGGACACCTCCGTTGTTCTTTCAACCGTGTCTGTCAAAGTGCCAGCGCCTTCGTTTGTCCAGACGTATCATTTCGTCATCCAACTTCCTTCTACTCCTGGTTGCCAGCTTGGTCGCCCCAGTCAATCTCTTGTTGCAGTACTATGCTGTACACGCTAGCCTTCAGAAGGGTGAAGACCAAGCTCGTCTTGCGCTCTAGTTCGCGAAGGCCATCCAGGATTTCAGTGCTGGGGGAGCTGCTCAGATCTTCTAGAGTAGATGCCAGCTGCGTGGACAATCAAGTCAGCATACATGGCTCATCAGAACGGCGAGAGGGCTCCTTTGGACAAACCTTTTTCATGTTGTCCGCCAGTTTCTCGTACTCCTCAAGAACCTCCGCCTCGAGGGGCGTCAGCTCAGGCTGCTGTTGGTACATCGTCGATTCCCTTGGTTGTTCCATGGTCGCAGAGACAGGATACGAGTCCAGTGGCCTCGTGGGGTGTTGAGGTAGAGAGCGTTGTCGGCGGTCGATGTTTCGGTGAGTCGCGCTGGACGCGTCTAACCCCGCCGGAAGACGACCGCAAGATAAAGCATCCCCACTTCGGCGAAGGTCTCGGTGAGAGACCAATAGGATGCAAGCGACTCAGGCACCACATCTGATGACCAATTTAGCGACTCTAGTCAGTCAGTCTTCTCCTTGTTTTCTCAACGTTCGCACCTCCTCATTCCAAGACAAGACGAGCGACAAAGAGTACGTCTCCCACGAGTCGCAAGCACCGAATGCGCGTGGTACGGCTTGACATGGCAAGGATTGTTGATCCCCTTGGATAGCTTCGAAGCTAAGGCTCGCCAAATGTCGAGCCTGTCATTTTACGAGGAAGCCACCATGGAGCTGCCATGGCTGTCGCCTGCACCAAGTGGCTAAGGCTAGGTTAAGGGGGAGCTAGTGCCCTCCGGTGAAGCAGGAGAGAAAACATCAATTCGATATTTCGAGACGGTCTTAGCGCAGGTCACTTGACGGTCGATTGGGCAAGTGTGCCAGCCAACGCTTTCTTCTTAATAACTGCAATTTCTGCCCCGGCCAAAGGCTGTCGCAGGTCGCAGGTTTCATGTCTCCGAATCTATTGCAGGCTAGAATTGTTCGAAAGAATCGCAACGATGTCTAGCACCGAGAAAGTCGATCAGCAATCGCCGCCACCCACAGCGAGCGACGCCGTCGAACACACCAAACGCTCCAACAAGCCGGCTTTACTCGTTCGCAGATCATCTCTCGGCAGCAAGCTGCCTGAGACAGTCTCATCCGCGTATGTTCTCGACTGGGAGGGTGAAAGATGTAGGCAGCGACTCCTGAGCCATGCAGAGGATCTCGTGAGAGAGTCTGTAGGGCGCAGGAAGCTCACCATCATCCAGGGGCTGCCGCTGGACTTGGTCCAGGTCTTGAGGGACTCACTAGGTGTCCACCCCGAATTTCTCGAGGCACACGCTGGAAGGCGGCGATATCGGCCGCTGAGGCAGGACAATGGCGACAGTTTTATATCCTTTGAGTATCCTGAGCTCGTAAGAGTCCATCGGACTGCGATGGGGCCAGATCTGGGGTACAAGCCGTCGGCCAGACAGTCGGACTTGGTGGACGTGCTGGATGAAGCACCCTTCCATTCGCTGTCCGGAGATGGTCTGTCTGTCATCTTCTCCCATGCATCCTTGTGGATGAGCAGCAAAGCTGACGGCAAGTGATGCGGAAATTCTTGGCTGGGGCATTCAACTGACCATTCAATAGTACTGTTTTTGGATCGACCGGTTTGGCTTGATCCGTCCTCGCAGCTTGGAAAGGCTCGGCGACCTCTATCTGTGACGAGGTCGTGGCAGAGCAAAATCGATGAATCGCAGCTGGATGGTACTTCTGTGTGGAACGTCTTGATTGCCGAAGGAGACGAAATCCCAGGTCTCGAGGACAGCCTGCTGAGAACATTTCGGTACACAAAGGTGGCCACGGAAGAGCTTCCCAATCTCCTGTTTGAGTCGGTATACGGCAAATGGCTGGACTTTTTCGAGACGCTTCCTCAGTCGGATTCACAAGATGCGTCGTTGTTCTGGCAGGCTACCGAGTCCTTGGAACAAAATCTCGACGAATCTCAAGACCCTAGACGGCACCCCATCATGGGTGAGATGCACCATTCGAGCTGGCGACACCTCCTGGACCGACTGCAGCGTCGCATCGCTATATCTCGATTGGCAACAACAGCACCGCCCCAGACTTCGTGGCTGCCTTCAACCCGAGGACTAACGACAGCGCAACCGCGGACACGAGATGCAGGCATACCGGAAAAAAGTGTGCGAGCCCTTCCGAGCTTGCAAGGCAACTACTGGGCGGACGACAAAGAGGCGAACCAGCGTGCGCTCGACCGTGTCACTTATCTTGGCGGCATCCTCCTCCCCTTTACCGTGGTATCGGCGATTCTCTCCATGAATGACGAATACTCACCAAATGCGCCTCGGTTCTGGGTGTTTTGGGTTGCTTCGGCTGGTGCGGCCATCTTATGTCTGCTCATCATCTACCTGGATCAATTACGATGTCTCGAGGTTTACTTCGAAGTAGCGTCTGACAGTATTGAGTCGGTCCTGTCGTCTGTTGACGGCAAAACTCGTGTTTACAGCAGTGGCGGGATGGGGATGCCGCAGTCTAGGTGGAGACGACCGTCGAGGCTGAACACGGAACTGTTCGTCGACATGCCGCAGCCCGGCGTGGGGGACATTGAAGTAATGGCTGACTCGGCAGTCAATCCGACCATGATGGTACAGCAATGTAGGGACGGCACAACAAGTCCCAAGGCGTGGCAGCGGGGAACGCTGGGATGGGGTGGTGCGGTGAAGAAGGTTGTTGGCTACTATCGTTGGAGGGGCGGCATGCCGGTACAGCTCAGGTCTAACGGGCTGGAAAGATTTCGAATGAACGCGATTTAGCGGGGTTGCGCTGGTGGTGTTCTTGTGTAAGTACTCGGCGGTACGTAATTGCCTGGAGGTTTTCTCATCTTTCGTATATTGGAGGCGTTGACTGTTGCATTAAGCGTGCGTCGCAATCAAGATGCAGAAGAAAAAGAAAAGGCGTCTACCTCACACCAGGGACTCGGTCACGGTGCAAGCAAGACAAGTGTAAGGATGGGAGCTTCGGTCTGCGTGGGGCCGGCCGGACGACCATCTCCGATGCGATGCAACTCCATGTTCGGGGAACACTAGGGGGAACCTAACTGACTTACCTCACTCACCTTATGTAATGTGGAATCAATGTAACCATTCCCCAACGTCCTGGTTGTTGGTTCCGATGGACTTAATTCCTAGACCTCCTGAGTGCCAACGCTGAAAGAGGAACATGCAGTTTGCCTTGGGCATCCAATCGCTTCGCACAATGGAGCCTTGGCGGTTGTTGGTACCGCTGTTGGAGAGGTCGGCCTCCCACGGTGCGGTTCGGCCCAGGCTGCAGCGCCTGCCTGCTCAGTTGCCTGCGACCGGGAATATGGTCATGGATGGCAATAGAGACTGGTCTGTCACTCCCAAGCGAGACAAACCTGACCTCTTCACCTCTGCAATTCCCTTACCTTGTGGTACGGTGCGGTACTGTGTCTTTCCTAAATACCTTACCCACGCTGCACCTCCTTGTACGCCTGCCCATACCACCACACCTTGCGACACCTTCCTTTCCGCTCCAGTAAGCTCACTTTTTGTTTCCAGGAACTTGAAAAAAGAGAGTTTCTAGAACCAGCAGGTCAAATAACACCCTCTCTGGATAGCCCAAAAGGGTGCCGGAAAAGGGATGGAGAGCCAGCCCGTTATTGCCTTCATTGCCTGAGCGCGCCGACCTGCTCCTTCTCACCTTTTGGTCTCCTTGACCTCCGCGTTTTTTCGTGAGTCAAACTTTGAGGATTTCAATCGACTCAACTGCTAATTTCTTTCGCCAGTTTGTTGCAGGCAGCCTTTCTTTGCCTCTACAACTAAGTGGCTGTCGACAAGGCTTTTGTCGACGGCTCTTTCTCGGAAACAATAGAGGATTAATTGTACGCCCTCCCAAAGACGCACATACAGCTGCACTCTACCCATTACGCCTGCTTCACATTACGGTCAGTTTCTACTTTCAACTTCCGCCTTCTTGCCTATTTTCTCTCGTCATCGTTATCGTCGTCTTCGTCGCCGTCTCTTGTCGTCGCCGTCTCTTGTCGTCTTCACCCTTCTTCTTTCCTTCTCTTGCCTTTGCTTCCTTCCCTTTCCGTTTCTGACTGGCCCTTTTCGTCCCCAATATCCCTCGTCCCTGTCCCTCTCCAGGTCTTTTCTTATCCAACTTCTTCCCCTTAAGAGCCGGCACCGTTGATCCCTCTGCTTCCCATTCTCGCTTTCACAAACCGTTTCTGGCCAACCCACTGGCACAAAGTACTAAAATCCGGCCTCCAGACCCATTTCAGCAACGGCATTTCCCTGCTCCCGGGTTCATCGTCGCCATGACCCGCAGGAAATTCAACAGCGATTTGGCGCATGCCTGTCAGCAGACTGTTGACCAGATCTCTCAGGTCGCAAAGGGCGATGACGATGGCCAGGTTGTCCTCACATTCTCACACGGCGCGATCTCCTCACCTCTGGTCATGCGCCTCATCACCTTGAATATCGACGACTATCCACAAAATTCAGGGTTCTTGGCCTATACAGATGATGATTCCACTCCTCGGTCTATATCTGCTCTTCTCGACGAGCTTCCAAGCGCTACACAAAGCAAGACGGTGCTTGAGACCCTTACCTACTTATCAAGGAAGTTGAGCACTGCTCTCGCTGCCGACGGAAATGGCTCTGATGTGGAGATGACAGATGAGAACGACGAGAATGACGACGACGACGACGAAGAAACCGAAGGGGAGGACGAATACGACTATGACGACGACATAATGGACTTTGGCCTGGGAAATGCCAACCCAGCTTACATTCAACAATCCGACGTTACCCAGGGAACTTGCGAAATCACCAGACGTTTCATCGACGATCTTCGCAAAGCCAAAAGTGCAGGCTTAAAGATTGCATTCCTAGGGGACCTCTCCGCTGACCAGCAATCCGGCTGCACCTTCGCACTCTCGCTCCCCGTGTCGCATCTTGGTCTTCCCGACGACACACTTGAGGCCTGGGAAGTTGAGCGCGACAGCTACATCGTCTTGCTCTGCAAGTACCACTCAGCCTACCCTTCCGTGGAGAACTTCATAAAGCTTTCGCCGGGCCATGTTTCCTCGATGGAGTTCAGTTTTGGAAAGTGTGCGTCGTACAAACCCACGTTAGCTTCGGCCATTACCGCATTCAACCCCAAGTTCAACCACGTCGACGTCGACGATGAGAGCAAGATTACGGAGGGCACACCGTTCGTTCAGATCCCCATCACCAACTCGATCGACACCTTCATGAACAAGGAGCTGTCGTTGCTCCTGAAGTATCGCTTAGAATACGCCGTATCGTGGGACAGAGCAAAAGAACTACTGGACGAGCAGGCCAAGGCAGGGCACATGCGTGCGGATACGAGTATTTCAGCCCATGGCACGGAATACACGCCGGATGACAAGCAGCAGGTGTCATCAGCTGCCCGCCCTTCTCTCAACAAGGACTATGCGCGGGGTGAGCGGGATCAACTCAGCATGCCATTGATAGCTATGCAGTTCGCTCTGCGGTACTTTGTGAAGAGTACCCAGTATTGTCTGGTGTGTCACCGAAAGACCGGTGCTGGATTGACGGCAATTAAGCCGTACGTATGCGACGAGCCACTCTGTCTCTTCCAGTACATGGCTCTGGGCCTCGGTCCTAGCATCGAACACGATATCATCTCTCGACCTTCTGTTGTCGATCTGTTGGTGTCTTTCTGCGCTTACGGTTTGCACGCCAATCGAATTCGCGAATTTCCCAAGGGCTTAGGTATCTATGTCCCGCTCTTCGGTTACGGTTCGATGCCGATAGCACCAGTCGGATACATTCAGTCGGCGACTAACACAGGAGGTGCCAACGACTTCAACGCCCAAGACGTGCCTGCATTCGTTATCAACCCTCCTCTGAAAGTGCAGGCCACGATCTCGGGAAAGAAATTCTTCCTGGATACCAGCCAGCAAGTGAACTTCAAGCCGGGAGATCTCATTGTCTTGGAAAAGGCAGTTTGCGTCACTGGCAGAGTTGAGAAGCCGGATTTGCACCATTGTCGTGTTACAAGCGTCGGCGTCATTCGAAACGCGGACGACAACATTGTCGGCAGAATGGTCGAGTTCGATTGCCTGTTCTCCACTCTGAGACACCTACATCAGAGTAACCCCTACGGCATAAATGACTCGAATGGGCAAACAACTCCTGCTGCGGAGGACGCGGACAGCGCTGCCGCTGAAGACGAGGAAAGCGAGGCAGCGTTGTACTTCTACGAATACGACCTCGACGACCTGCCTGTGACTCACCAACGGGATGCTTTGCTAAGTCTGATCCAGACCATCCCGCCTATTCGATTGTTGCGAGAACACCTTCTGAGCCATAAGAACATCTCTCTCAAGAAGTACGACAAGATGACCAAGTCTGCTTTGGCTTTGCTTCGATGGATCGTGGCGTCCAACCGCTCCTTCATCGTCCAGCTGGACCAGAGCGACGAGTCTGCCACCAACGACATGGCGTATGCATCGAATAGAGAGCATGAGAAGATTTCTGGCCTTGACAGCAATTGGTTGCAGTTCCGTTTCGCACAAGGATCTCCTGAGAAGGAACAACGATTCAACCAAGCGTTGGAACAGCAGAGCACCGCCCGGTATCCCACTATGTTCGCATGGCACGGAAGCCCGCTTGGAAACTGGCACAGCATCATCAGAGCCGGCCTCGACTTCAAGGACACACTGCATGGCCGTGCGTATGGCCACGGCGTGTACTTCAGCAATGCTCTTAATGTAAGCATAGGCTATGCGGGATCATCACACATGGCAGGTCTCTGGGTAGGATCAGAGCTTGAAATGTCTGGGGCGCTTAGCCTCTGCGAAATCATCAACCGGCCAGCCGAGTTTAAATCAAGCCAGCCATATTACGTGGTTGACAAGGTCGACTGGATCCAGTGCCGATATCTGGTTATCCAGAGAAAGAGTTCCTTCAGGTACGCGGAGCCTGAAGCTGATGGAGCACCATCGGCGACCAAGACAGAGACGGAGTACATCACCCAAGATCCGCAGCGTACAGTCGCCGGAATCAGCGCAAAGGTTCGCATTCCCATCGCAGCACTCCCAAAGTGGCGTCAAAAAGCGAGACCTGAAGGATCGTCTCCTTCAAACCCGCTCGTTGTGGACGACGATGATCATGACAACACCCCTGACACAACTGATGATTTCGACCTATTGTTAAGCATGAAAGGTAACACCGATGGTACTCAGCGCACCGAGGACGACGATGAGGATATCATGATTCTCGAGTACGATCCCAGCAAGCTCAGCTTCAGACCAGGCACCCTGGATGTGGCTTCGCTCCCCATACTCCCACCTCCTACTTGGGCCACCGACAATGGACTCAAGCTTCTCGGCAAGGAGCTCAGCAAGTTGCAAAAGCTACAAGCGAAAACTCCATTGCACGAACTTGGCTGGTATATCGACTTTGAAAGCATGAGCAATATGTTTCAGTGGATTGTCGAGCTTCACAGCTTTGAACTTTCTCTTCCGCTTGCCCAGGACATGCAGAAACACAAAGTTTCTAGCATCGTTCTCGAGGTTCGCTTCGGCCGACAATTCCCCCTTTCGCCGCCATTCGTCCGCGTCATCCGCCCCAAGTTTCTACCATTTTCCCAGAGGGGTGGTGGACATGTCACGGCTGGCGGCGCCTTGTGTATGGAGCTTCTGACCAACAGCGGCTGGAGTCCAGTTAGCAGTATCGAGAGTGTCTTGTTGCAAGTCCGCATGGCAATGTGCAGCCTCGATCCTTTCCCCGCCCGCCTCCTAGGCTCCAGTGGAGACTATGGCATTTGGGAGGCCATTGACGCATACAAGCGTTCCGCGAGCGCCCACGGCTGGCAAGTGCCCCCTGATTTGGACGTCACAGCCAATGGGGTTTGAGAGAGACGAAGGAAGACGAAGGAAGACGAAGGGAGCCGAAGGGAGCCGGAGGGAGACGAAGGGAGGAGACGGCGGGGATGAAGACAATGGAGCCGGAGACAATGGAGACGGAGACGAGGAAAGTGGAGGCGCCAAAAGGTATGGCAGCTTTGATCTTTGTCTGGGTCCGGATTTTGACCGCGGCGTTTAGGCGGGGGGATTTCGGTATCATGGACCACATCTGGGGAACGGAGTAAGGTATAAGGGAACCATCAACCCTTCAAGTCATGGGCAGCATAGCATAGAACAGTCACCCCAACATGAAAATGTCAGTAAAATCGGGCCTCTGGGAGATCTCTAGCGTTGCGCTTGACATGGTACAGTGGTATACAAATGGTATCCAGGTGGATTAATATACATTTCCGCCGTAGTACACCTTTCTTGCGTCAACCAGCTTCTTTCCGCGACCGATGGCGATTTGCTCGGGGTCGGGCTGGTTAAGGAGGCACTCGTAGACGACCTTGACAGTGTTGTAGGGGTTCTTGGAGCGCATGATCTTGGCGGCCAAGTCATGGATACCAGCAAGGCGAGCCATCTCGAAGATACGGTGAGAAACACGAAGTCCGAAGCCTTGGTGTTGCTTGTCAGTGCCGTGTTGCCTGAGAACATCTGTTTTAGACAGCGGTAGAACATACCTGGAGGACGAGACTGAATCTTCACGACAGTACCCGAGATCTTCTTCTGGACCTCGCCGTAGATGGTGCGGTCCTCGTACCTACGAATCGGCTTCATGTTGCGAATAGCCAGCATCTTGGCAGTGGTTCTTGCTACGTCGAGATCTGTCGACTTGGCCTCGCCCAGTCCGAGCCTGCCATTGCCGTTTCCGGCGGCGACGATGATGGAGATGCTGCGAATCTTACCCAGACGGGTCTGGTTGTGGACCCATCGCATGACGAGGGGCTTGGTGATGATGGTTTGGATGTCGGCAATTTTCATGCCGGTGGCGGCCTTGATCTTGGTGAATTCACCCGTACCGTCGAGCTCGTCGTCCTCGGCGTCCTCGGGCGTGTACAGGCCCTTGACGCCCGGGATCTTGCCGAGAGGGGGCTGGACCGCCGAGTTGCCATCGGGGCCGTCTGCGGCCTTCCACGAATCAAGTTTCGACCCTTGCAAAATGTCGATATTGTCGTCGTCCGTGTTGAGCTGCTGCTCGAACGCCTTCATGAACTCCTCGTCGATCTTCTCGAGCCACTCGCGGCCCAGAGACTGGTCCGCCGGCCTCGACTCCTTCTTGCCGAGGACGTCCACGTCCTCTTCGACGAGGAACTTCTTGCGCAGCTCCGGGTTCTCCTCGAGCTCCTTCAGCTCCTCCTCGGTGAAGTCGAGGACCATGGGGTTCTGCTTCTTGATGTTGCGCAGGGCGCGGGCGTAGGCCTTGCCCATGGAGTCCTTGAGCTCGACCTCGACGCGGTTGGCCAGCTTCTCGACGTGGTTGTCCACCCATTCCCTCCGCGGCAGCCACTCCACCTCCCGCGGCTGCACGGGCTTCTGGGGTTTTAGGTCGATGACGGGCTGGATCTTGGAGAAATCTTCAATGTAGTTTTGGCGGTAGGGGTCGGTGCGTAAACGGCCCTGCAGCATGAGGTCTTTCGGGTCGATGGCCTCCTCCGCGGCCTCGAGGGCCTCCATCTGCTCCGGGGTGTATCGCTTCCTGAGCATCTCCTTCTCCTCCGGGGTGTATGCCGGGAGGTATTGCTTTACTAACTTGTCGAGTTTCTCGGGGTCACTCGTGACGCCCATTTTCTCGGCGGTGATGTTCCTGAACCTCGACCTCCTGCGAGACGATTTGCTGGAGGAGCTGTGGAAGAGGCGGGCGGGCAAGGCCGCGGGAGCGGCGGTCGTCGAGGTACTTGTGCATCTCGACAGGACGCTCCGGGCCGGGCGTACGGCGTTCATGGCGGCGATCGGGTCTCTTGCGCCAGTTCAGAGCCGGCTGCACGAGGGGTTTGTCGATTGTCGTCGCCGCGGGGCTCGGGGTGGTGGGTGCGATCGCGTGCGTTGGCCTTCCGTGGTCGACCTCGGTGCTGCGCGCCAGGCTGGTCGATAATTTTTTTGGAAGCTCAATTGGACGTACAATCGCCTGAGGTTGATTTACGACATGTCATTGGCTGGAGGGGCATGCGCTGCAATTGAGGCCTGGCCCGTGCGTGCACAAAGTGTTGGCCGGGGCTTCCATTGATCTCGGGAGTCACATGATCTCGGTGGATGAGGGACTCGGCCGGCGCCACACCGAAACGTCCGGGGTGAAGAGCTGAGGCTTAGGTGCTGGTCAACTGAGGACGCTTCTTGGCTTCCTTGGCTCATTTCCAGGAGCAGACTTACCTAAGGTTGGCGCCTGGATCTGCTCACCTTACCCTCACGATCAGCCATGTGATGTTCACTCCCACAAGGCAACGGATGCTGGCATAGACGGTGATCGCGGTTCCTGGCGGCAGCAACTATTTGCAAATCAGACCAAACCTCTTCAGACCGGAAGCGCATGGGGGCATCGCGGAAGTCGAAGAAGCATCACGAGCACAAGCCCAATTCCCACCGCACCGATGGACCCCTTCCCAAGGGCCATGCCGACTAACCGCTGCAGTCCGTCCCTGCGCAGCCAATCAGCGGGGGCAGACATCAGTCGACATTCTGCCGCAGGCCTGAAACGCGCATCGGAGCCCGGCCCCTCTCCTTTGTGGCAGGGCTGGCTGGGCTGGTAGGCAAAGCTCAACCACCAAAACGCTGTCGCGTCCCAGTCTCACCCACCCAAGGGCGGTCTAGCCTACGAAGGGGCACTGTGACCACCATAGGGCCATTTTCCCTTCCCTCCTCCAGGCCAGCCGTGCAAGCTTGTACCTGAATGTGACGTCTCCCGTTTCGAGAACCCGTAGCGGATCATCTTTCCATACAATCCCACGAACCCTCCCGCGCTTCCCTATTTTCCCCCTTCCTGCATCCCGTGTACCTGCTTTCCCTTCTCCTGTTCTTCGCAAAACCTTCTCTCTCTCTCTGGCACTAATCACGCACCTCGCAATACCCGTACATTGTGTGGTGTTTACTCCCTTGTGACTGGCGCACTTGAGACTCAGACCTTCATTTTGACTTTCTTTCGATTACACACCTTTTAATTCACCACGCCACGCTCTACACCGATCGCAAACCACTCTCACGAAGAGCGACGTTAATCACGAGTCATCACCAAGACCGATCCGCAACCCGTACCGTCCCGTCGCCACTACCACAGCCGCAAAGATGGGTCAATTCGACTGGTTCCGATCCATTGGCGCCACGCCTGAGGCCGTGGCCGTCCTGAACGACCAGCCCATTCTGTTCACGATCCTTTTGATCGTCCTCGTTGCCGTCATTCTGCAGATTGTCCTACTCTGGTACATCCACTTCGCGACGTTGAAGCCGGAACAGAAGAAGAAGAAGGAGCCCAAGAAGGGAGCTGCCAAGGGTGGCAAGAAATAGGTGGAAAATTGGATTCAGCAGGGAGGAGTCACGACTCTGTTGGCAGGATCGTTCCGACAAAGATCCGTTTGCGTTTGGATTACGGCCGCGATCTCGGATTCGACCACCGACTGCGTATGGCGAAGCTGGGCGATCTGATGCGAAGGATCGTTGGCATGCGGAGGGGGAAAAGGCGATGTCATGGCGTGGGAATAATGAGCAGGTTGGTGGGGTTTCGACAGATGGGACCGGCCTTGTTCGGGTCAGTGGAGGACGAACTTACGATGCTCGAATGTCACAGGTTGCACTCGACATCATTTTCTTGCGGCATAACTTTTTCGGTATAGATTTTCATCCACCAGAGGCTCATCTTGGATATCAACCGAGTTTCTGTAGTTCAACAGCGCTTGAAGCTTTCAAATCATGGCTACCCGTTTTCGAGAAAATGTGGCTCCTCTTCCGCTAGCATGGCATCCTCCGGCCATATATGTTGCTGGTATAACACCGACTCTGAATAGCCTTCATCAGATTCAAACCCGGCGTCATGTCGCCAAGAACCGTCGGCAGATGGGTCGCGTAGAAAGCCGTTTTCAGGATCTTCGCACCTTGACTCCGGGCTGTACAGTTCCATGCCGCGCCCTTCGCCCTCCACGCCTCTATTCTCATATCCATGCCATGCATCCCCCCATGGCGGTATTAGTTCCGTGTATCTTTGGTTGTTGCAATGAGAGTCGCCCTCTTCGGCAGCGTCCAAGTCAAATCCTTCGTAGTCGTGACGAACTCTGTCATCGTTAGCGATCAACCAGTATTCTTCCTTGCCAGCACCATCTGATTCCAGCTCTTCGCCAGTCTCCGTGTCAGAGAGAGTAGGCGAAGCCTCTCCACAAATGCTGTGTTCAACAGCTTCGTCATTCATGTTCCCAAAATCGCTGACCGTGTCTTCATCAAGCCCGTCCGCAGACCACATATCTGGCCATTCATCAGCTGCTGTATCGTAAAAGCGAGCTGGTCTTCCAAGGTCGTCGGCCCAATCTTCACGATCGCCGTCTGGAAAATCAACTTCCATTTCCCAGCTCGGTGATGCGACTTCACTTCGAGGTTGGCTTAGGTTCTCGTCTTCGCCGAAGTCAGATAGCTGATATCCGCAGTCAGAATCAAGTCTCCCCGTTTCAGGCCCTTCCAAATAGCGGTGTGGCGACAGAGGGGCTTCCCAGGCCAGCAGCTCTTCTTCGGAAACCATGGCGAAAGTTTGATCCAAGTCGTCATCCATGAAATCTTCGACGTTATTTTCGTCGTCAGACAAAGTCTCAACTGCTGTCGCGGCGAAAACAGCCTCCGTATAGCCAAACAATCCTTGGGGCACTGCGCGACGTCTTTGGCGAACAGGAGGCGGCACAGTAGTTTTCGAGTTTGCCAATCCCCAAAGTTTGCGCGCCACTTCTCCGACATCACTGTCTAAAAGGTCTCGGCTCCGCGACAATAGCTCGTCTGAGTCACTAGGTGCTATGATTTCCGTGGAGCCGGTATGAATCCGCTGCGCATCGACGAGTGTCGAGGTCAGAATCGGTAGGAGGCGTGATTGAACAGCGATTGCCTGAAACTGTCAGTATGTCCGTGGGCAGTACGTAGTTCGGATAGGACACCATACTGATAAGTGCTTGGTGTTCAGCACCTGTGGCATGAGAAGGCTGAGGGAAGGCGATGTCATCTTCGTAATCGTTCTGAAACCAGCCATGGCTTTTGGTCCGGATATCAAGGTGAATAGGCTGGCTTCTACGAGACCTTGAATGGCGTCCAAGTACCGCGTCACTCCACCCTGGCCATCCGCGCCATCGAAGTGAAGGTTCTCAGCAGCCGGTGCCGCAGGAGCGACTATTGGCTCGTCATCATGATCTTCGCATGCAATGGCTGAAATGGAAGCCTCTTCAAGGGCTTCAAGGCCAATGCCCGAATCTTGCGTTTCTGGGAGATCTTCTGTGTCGTGCAGGGACTCCTACTTCGCTGACAGCACTTCAGATTCCTGGAAGCTGTGACGAGTAAGAGTCGAATTTAAAGCAGCTCTCGTGAATGGCGTTGGGACTTTGACACCCTCGGTTCCATTTGCTGCGTCGTGCGTCTGATGAAAAGAGAATGTGCAGGTAAGATGTTGCAGTACGAGAATTGAGGTGCCTGGGGGTCCCATATTCTGAGGCACATCGCTCTGATATTCCATCTTGAATGTAGGCGATTGCGAGGCTTGAAGTTGTTTGACTTCTCGAATCAGCCGAATCCCCAGCTGGTCCCAAATCCAAGGAAGTGTTAGTCGACATTCAAAAATGGCTCGGGGTGTACTTACAGAGCAGGCTTGAATGAAGCAGGCCACATCATTCACGAGACTGGGCGTAGATATGTCCTCAATAGGCTCTTCCTCGAGTATCGAAATATGGAGCCGGCATATTGGCGCTTTCGACAAGTTTATTCTTCCATCCTCCAGACCCGCGAGAAGCTCGTCTGGGTCCGACACGGCAAAGTCTTCGAACAAGGACCGCAAAGAAAAGTTGGATGCCACGGTGACGCTAAAAGATGTTTTGGTATGGCGGAGAGCAAAGGGATCAAGGTGTATAACTGAGGAAACCATGTTTGGAATATAAACGAAGGGCAGGCATCGTCAAACGAATGGTGTTCAACTTGTCGATACGGCAGGCATGAGGGCAGTAGGTAAGCAGGGAAGTTGCAGCGGGTATGCTGCCCCGGACTGTCAACGCCAATTGTGCGGGGATAGTGCGAGCGACCCCCACTCTGCACGGTGAGTGGACATCCCACCTCGGTTTTGTACGTGGAAGACAAGCAGGTTGAGAGACCGCCAGGTTTTCCTGTGTCTCGCGGCTGTATTTCCCGTCTTTGCTTAGTTACTTCCATCGAGAACGACAGTAGTAGACGACGACAATAAAGGTAATAATAACGATAAGGGATATAATGACGGCGAGGACGGTAGTAAGAAAGAGTACATACCAGCCCACAGGACAAGCAGTCGCTCCAGCATAATGGAAATAGGGGCCTCCAGATTGAGGATCCGGGGACTCATTAATGTCCATGATAACAGAACCTTCCACTTTATCGCCTTTCAGATCACTTTAGAATACATTACACAAGTAAGGCAGGCCGCGGAAAATGCAACCGTGACACAGCATATGTCGACGATCGACAAAAGTGCACAGTGTCTAAGATCCAGGGAACTCCGTTCGCATTTTCAACAGGAAAACAACCGCACTGCCTTGCCTTGCCTTCCAGGTTGCCTGCCTACCATACCTTACCTGGTACCTACGGAAGCCGTTGAGCCACAGGCTTGGGCCATAGCCGTATGCGCTTGGTCTAGCGCATCTTATTTTGGGGGTCCTCGGACTTGTACAACTTCCGCGGCGGGCAGCTAACACCTTTGTACGTGATCCACATGCTGCGATAGACTGTGTTGTAGTGGAGCAGAGATTGATAGGCGGGCAACTCACAGTGCTAGTCCACCCAGTGTGCCAGGCTCGGCATGGTGCATCCGTTTTTCCTCGGCGAGCACGACAGAAGCTGGGCAACTGGACTGCCAAAAGTTTGAATGACGCAGGCACCACTTTACACTTCCAATGTCTTGCTGGGGCCTGCCTTACTCACTGCGGATCAATTTCTGTCACTTACCAAGGAAACGCTGACGACACTCGACAAGGCATACCCGCTGTGTACTTGTGTGCTACTGTGCATACATCCACATTTCGACGACCTTTTCCAGCTCGGCTTGAACCCATCGCGCCCATCACCGCTAGTTCCACGGGTTGCTATCTCATGAGGCAACAAGCACGCGACCACCGCCGCCAATCAACAAACGCCGTCAACCAACTGCCTCCAAAGTAACGAGAAAGTACCCGGTCACGCAAGAAAACTGAGCAGCACCCAGCCTGGGTATCTTGGCCGCTGTCACCGGACGACTCAGGGCTCCTCTATCTCCCAAGGAAAGGACCAGGATCTGCGGTCGCGGTCCTGCACCACGGGTCGGCATCTGACTACATCCACCCACACACGTCTCGTCCACGGCCCGGCCTAATCGTCACCCCTCCCGCCGTCCCCCGTCCTCCTCCACCACCACCACCTTTTTTTTCCGGTCCAAGGCGCGGTGCGCGGAATTGCGTCTCGAACGCCCGCCCAGTTGAGAGCATGCCTCTTTTCGATCTTGGTTCTCTTTTCCTCGACCACGTCGTTTTCATCACCAACCTGGTCTACATCAATATCGCCTTGACCAATGCAGAGCCCAGCATACTCTTCCCTCTTTATGTTGTGTCGAAACTGCTGGCTCGAGGACCTGACGATTGGGATTCCCCTACTGCGAAATGGCCGCCGCCGGTCCCCACGTGGTAGCCGATTGCGGCTACCAAACTCCAGATGAGCTCAACCGCCCTTCTTATTTCTCTGCCGCTCCTGAAGGCGCCTCGGCTTCTGCTCCTGCCCTGAGTTCGCCGGTGAGGCGCCCGGCATTTGTTCCGCATCCTTCCTATGGTCCTGTTCTGCCGTCCGACTCTGATCCAACCGCCTCAGATTCCCAACCGCATTCAAATGGGCATACCCCCGACAATTTGGATTCGCGCATGGAGAAGGGCTCTAGTAAAAGGTCACCCAATGGTCGTGTTGGTCTTCGTGATAGGATCGTCTGTCATACGTGGACATGGTTCACCATGGTATTGCATATCTTGAACTTTCTCTTCACATTCGTAGACTGACTGATAGCAGACGATGGTATGGCATACCGACTTCTTGATGCTCGCGATCTGACACTCACCATGACACAGGCAACCGGAGGAATGGCAAATGTAATACATTCCCGTAAGTCAACCAATCCCAAGCATGAAATGCGAACCTTCAAACTCACATCTCGACAGTCCCGTACCAAGCTGCGTGGCTAAATGGCATAGCCATAGCCTTCTTCTTACTGAATGTTCTTCTTTTCGTCATGAACTGTGTCTTGGCAACATTGCGTTTCCACTGGCGCCCAGGGACCTTGGTTCATACTTTCACCGACCAGACAGAATCACTTTTCATACCGGCATCTGTAAGTCAAGACTATCTTGAGTCCTACAGTCACTAACACTCTGTCCCAAGGTTGTTTCGTAAGTACCATCTAGCGCTCGCCCATGAGGACAAACTCTGAACGTGACAGGTTTGCCATCATATGCATAAACATTTGCCAGTTTGGTGTTCCGTATGTTGGGCCATGGCTCCTGAGGATTATGCAAATCTTGTTCTGGTCATATACCGCGATGAGTATGCTGGCTAGCGCTACCATATACTTGGTCCTCTGGTCTACATTGTAAGAGTTCCCTAAGCTGAGAAATCTTGTAAACTGCTAATGGCCCTGAAGAGTCTTCCCCATCCACACTATGACGCCAACCTGGGTATTCCCAGCCTATCCTCTCCTTCTCACTGCGCCCTTCGCCTCAAATCTCATCACGGCCGCATCCCAGACAAACCAGACGCAGGTCATCTTGAATAGAACGGCGATTGCGCTCTCTGCTGTGGCCACACAAGGTGCAGGATGCTTGATCGCCTTCATGATCTCAGCCGCCTTTATCTATCGATTAATGACACAAAAGCTGCCGCGCGACTTTCAGCGGCCTGGTGTGGTACGTTATACTGCCATCTGCTTAGGAAGAAAGTACTCATCATCTATTAGTTCATCTCTATTGGACCATTTGCGTTCACGGTTGGTGGGATAGGTAAGATTGGCTATTCGTATCATTCGTGGTGGTTTGCTGACCTCCACAGTCCTGCTGGGGAACCAAGCCGACAAGATTTTGCCTCAAGGATTCTTAGGCACCGACCTAGCCGTACCAATTATCAAGGTGCTCTCTGTCATGATCGGATTGTGGCTCTGGGGTCTCTCCGTGTGGTTCTTTGTCGTCTCCGTCGGGTCGTTGTGGAAGTATGTGCGTCCAGCAAACAAGATGCCCTTCCAGATGACGTGGTGGTCGTTTGTGTTTCCCAACACTGCGCTCGTCACTGCCACTGCGGCCCTTGGAAAAGTGTTCCAGAACTCTGGGCTTCAGATTTTTGCGTGTGTCATGGCTGCAGGATTGATTGTTGTATGGGTTGTCGTGTTTGTGACCATGGTTCGATGTCTGTACAAAAGGGAGCTGCTTTGGCCGAAAGATACCCAATAATGGTCAAGCCTAGGCTGACTTTCCATCACGTAATTCTAAAATGAACATAAAATATGTTACCAGGTGGATGCGCCGGATAGTTGATCGAAAAGCCAATTCCATGATGTAAGTCAGGTCGTTGGAAATGCCTTCCAGGCACTGCTCCACCCCCTGTCACGCCCACAGTGCGGTGTTCGCTAAAGGGAGACGCGCAGCGGGATGCGAGTGGGGCCAGGTGTCCTGCTCCCAACCACCAACCTCTCACTCACCAATTCAGGCACGGCCTCATCGCTGATGTCAAGTGTCCTCATTGGGAATTCGCGACAACGTTCTCACATGGCATCGTATCGACCATATCGGACTACGGTGTGATAATCATACTTCGGCCATAATGTCGTGGGATTCCAAGTCGGCATTGCGCCGACGCCAAAGCAGCAACGCAGCTTCAACCAAGAACATCCCCATCCATACACGCCAGCAGTCCAAGTCGACCATTGAGCCAAAATCGAGCCATGTAGCCGACGACTTCTTGCAAGACTTTTTGGATCCCTCTTTTGATCCTGCAGCCTACCTCAACGCTTCGCTGCCGCCGTTACAGCCTAGCGGTCACCATGCCTCACGCAATGGAGGTCAGACTGTTCCTTTGGCCGATCTCTCCAACGAGGCGCAGACGTTACTATCCCGGCTCAATGTCCACACGACCAGGCTCTCAGGAACCCTCACACAGCTGACTGACGATATTCTGAGAAGTGGCAGTCGACTTGCGTATGAGGTCGAACTCTTGCGAGGCGAGACGTTGAGTCTTGCCGAGACGATGAACGACACGTTACAAGACGACATCAAAAAGTTTGTCCCCGGTGGTCTTAGTGAGGCCACGAAGGACGCTCCTTCTAAAACGACGGACGCGGAGGAAAGGAAGGCTTCAGTCGGCGCGACCAAGGCGGAAGAAGCCACCGCAGCGACGGTACCGGCCGAGGATGAGGGCGCAGTTGAGGAGCCACCGTACATCAAGCAGCTGCGCACCCTGACTGTGGTGCGGTCTCGCCTGGACTCTGTAATCAAGACGTTTGGCGATGCCATGGACTTTGTGTTTCCGCCTTCGGAACTCTCAGTCAGCTCATCCTTCCTCTCCGTGTCAGCGCCAGAGCCCGGCTCCGATCAGCACAGCACGGAGGACAAGGGCCAGCAGGTGCTCCAGAAGCTGCGGGACGAGATATCACAACTCCTGCACAAATCAGAGGACCCCGTTCAGGGGATCGAGAAGGCGGCGCAGCGAATCGAGGAGCTTAAGGACCTCAACCAAGTGTGGAAGGGCACGGCGGAGGAGAAGGGACGGACAAAGTTCATTGAGAGTCTGGCCAAGATGGTCGAGGACCGGCACCGCGATCTGATGAAGGAGGTGGACCAGGCGAGTCGGAACCAAGGCAACGGGATTGAGGGGAGAGCGCGCAAGGGGAGCGTTCATGCCGACCCCGCGGAAACGAAGACATATCTTGGTGGCTATGGCTTGATGAGCCAGCTGCAGAAGCTTAGAAGCGGACTGTAGGCTGTCATTATGAGATCACGCATCGAGTATCTGGAAATCCCAGACGTCCCAAATATGATTAATACAATGTTGCTGCTTGTTGCTTGCTCATAATCGCGTATCCCATGCGGTCCTGAATTTTGGACCTGGTCTGTCGCTGTCTTCTGTCCAGGACCCTGTCGTACGGTGCGCAAGCCGCGATACACAGGGATAATGCGCTGGAAATTGACGTGGCACAGTGCTGCCGTTTTTTCGTCCCTTCTTGGTTCTGTCACTAGGCTCCTGGTCAAAGCGAAAGTCGTCGGCGGGCCACGGAGCCAATGAAAAATCTCAGTCCGCCAGCGGTCAGGTACAGAGCACCCTTGCAGCCACTAACTCAGAAGGCTGACAAGGTCGCCTGGCACAAGACCATTCTTTCGCGGTGCCCTCACCTTTCTCCTCCGGCCCAGCTTCCCACACAAACACCGCAGCGATCTGCCTTACGAATGGGCATTTGGTTAGGTTCCTCCTTTTCTGAGAGATGTGATTGAGAGATATAATCTCTTGTTCATACCTCGTCGACGTCAATCTATATACATCTTTGTCTTCTTTTCTCTCTGCCGCACCCGTCGCCCGAGCTACGGCTTGCGACGGCCGGCTTCACACCACCCGCCCGGTTCCGCTGACCAAAACCTCAATCTTCCTCCACGCTCAACCCGATCTATAACACTCGAAGCCAGCAATTCACGTACGATCTTCGATTATTCAGTATCATGGCTACCAACGACGCAGCTCCCCCCAACCTGGGGGGCGCTTCGGGCCACCAGAAAACCGGTCGAGCGTCGCCCGCACCCGCAGCTCAATCGAAGCGCGACCGCAAGCGCCAGGTCCTGGCCGACAAGATCAACAGTCTCCAAGAGAAATTCAACCGGGATCGTGAAGTCGGATACCGTGACCAGCTCCAGAAAGTTCAGGTTGACACCAACTTGGTTCAGCGTATCGATCCCTACTCTGAAGACGTCCTAAGCGTCATCGCCAGCCTGCGCCAGGAGCATGACGAGACCCAGGGACAAGAGCCGCTGGCCGATTCCAGCCGGACCCTCCTTCAGATGGCAGGTCCCAAATTCGAGGACTTTGTCCAGGGTATCGAGGATCTCATTGAGTACCGAGACTTTCACTTACTCCAGCACATGGTGAGTGCGACCAACTTTTCCAACGGTCGGCTAAACTGACAATTGCAACAACAGCACGAACACGAGCGCCGCCTCCACCAATACAAGAATGAATACCTCTACAAGGTCGAAACCGCAAAGCGCGAGCACAGCGCCCTCTCTGCTACGCTCCGCGATCGTCTCGTCAACACTCTGCTCTCGAGGAAAATCCGCCTTAATAAGGAGAAGGAAGCTCTGGAAATCTCCGACTCGTCCGCCTTGCTGCTCCACCCCAATCAGTTCAGCATTACCAACCCCGCCAGTCCTGGCGGCACACATGGGAAGCGAGCAACAAGGTTGCGCAAGGACGCCGAGGAGTTTCCGGGCTATTCGGATAACAAGAAGCGCAAGAGGAACCCCGGCGAGGACGACGGCTCTCCTGTCCCCTCCAGGCGGGCGCTCGACCCTAACAGCACGACACCCCTCTGGCAGAACGAGAAGCTTCGCGTCGCAGCGAAGCAGAACGGTCCCGCCTACAGTATTGATAAGCTTTTCACCGAGAAGGAGCTCACGATGGCGTACAATGCGGCAGCGATTGCCGCCCATAAGCACATTCTGAGGCACAAGGCCTACGCGAACGGTGGCTCGTCCCCCGGTAGCGATTCCGGTCACGGCGAGGACGGCGACCAGGATAGTGAGGCTTGGCCTGCCGCGCCCATGATGGAACGCACCAGCTCTCACGCGACTAGAAGTACCAGGGCTGGCATCAATCAGAATCTGATTGACGCCGTTGAGGGTGCCAATGGATTGGAGTTGCCCAAGTACCTCGAAATCATGCATCCGCATGAGCCCGCCAAGCTGCCGTCATCATCCATGACCAACTACTTCAAGCCTGTCAGGGGAAACACCGATGCCAACCTCCCGCAGTCGCTGTCACAGGATGAGATCAGCTCTGATATCATGGTCATGGACCTGTTCAAAAAGTACGATGCTAGCCATAAGCCCGGCGATTCCATCGACCACCCCAATGGCAGCAGGAGGCTGCTTGAAGCTTCCATTGCTCCTTACACCAAGACGCCTTGGTCAGGCTTCAAGCCTGGTCCTCGACCGGACCCGACGAACCTTAGAGAGGATCTCCAACCGATTGAGAGCAGCGTGAGAGACGAAGCTCCCCCGCCCATGTCATCTCTTGCAGCCGTCGCTGCGGTGCCGATGAGCCGCAACAGTAGCGCGGCTGGTGGTGCGGCTATGAGCCGGCAAGGCAGCTCCCGCGGAAAGGGCCGCAAGAACCAGTCATGAACATGCTGATGATTTTACGGTGTCTCGGAGTTCGGAAAAGGGTTGGGATTCGGTATTTAACTATTGATGTTTTCAGGAAGGCCAGCATCTGGGCGATACGTGGACAACACGTCCCCTTTCCCGCGGTTAGACCCCGCGTATAGAGCGACTATGCATTTTCATTTTTCGAGACCTACGATTAAGGACTGTACGTTGTGGAAGCATACGGCTCCAGGACACAGGGTGGCATATGGCACGAGAGCTTGTGATTACGAGGGGACGCGTCTCCATCTGATATTAAGACAGCTCGCATGCATTGATACCCTAATGCTCTTAATTTAACATGTTATCGTGAAGTTATTATCTAGTCTCTACTCTTTTCCCACTCAAGGCCCGAACACTAGCGCGCGAACTTCGATGCTCTCGCGGCCTTCAGCATCAGGTCTTGTCCTAGGGTCAACGAAAGCAGTATGAGCCAGTCTTCCCCCCTGAACCCCGGTCCCATCCCGAAGCCCCTCACTGTCGAAGCACTCGAGAAGCAGCCGCTCGTCTCCGGTCATGCCGCTCAGGTAGTACCACTTCTGGCTAGGGCTAAACTTGATCCCCGCGGTCTCGCCGGTGTAGCCGTTGGAATACCGATGTTCGATGGGGACGATGTCCGCATCGTCCAGCGTCGAAGAGGAAGCGAAACCCAGCGGAAACGACTCGACGGGGTTCTTGTTGAGCGGCCTCCAGACGTTGATGATCCGGTACCGGCCCGCCAGGAGCTTGTGCGCCTCCTCAGGCAGGTGCTTCTTCACGCGCTGGATGACGGAGACGGGCGTCTGGTCGATGTGCACGCGGGTGACGGGGTTCCTGTTCGCCTTGAGGTCTGCGCGGCGGATGGTGTGGTCAAAGAAGAGGACCCGGTTGGAGCCCGGAACGTGCTCCAGAAGAAGCTTCTCGAGCTCCGGGTAGTAATTCTGCTTAATGGACTCGTCGTCTACAAACTCCTTCTCGGCGGACGGAGGCTGGTTGCGGATGACGGCGAAGGCGTCCTGGTCGAGGTTGAATTCAGCCTCGCGGCCGCGGATGTCGTGCAGGAGGGCCTCCTGGACGTCATCTGAGTAGTTGCGTCCCGGGAGGCCTTCGGGGACGATGGTGTTGTAGGGGGCGGAACCGTCTTCGGGAGGGGCGAAGAAGTTTAGGGTTGCGCGGACATCACCGCGGGGGATGGTGTCGATGGCCATAGTGTTTATGCTGAGAGGGGTTATGAGATACAAAGTCGGATAAGTTGGTCTGAGAACCAGGGGACGTCTGGTGAAGTCGAAGATGAGGCTGACGATGTTTTGAGTTTGAGACTTATACCGAGGTGTGCCGTGGCAAAAGTCGGGTGTAAGTGTTCACAATGGGATGCGGATGATGATGTTTCAATGGAGCCTGGTGTTTCCGAAGTCTTCGGGATACAAGGGATTCACTATTTCTTTATACCTGTAAACATCAATGGTGTATTTCAAAGCAAGACGGAAAATGAAGCCATTCGAAGCGCACCATGGCCATTGCTTGTGAGAGAGCAATCACGTCATTTGGGCTGATTGGACGGGCAAGGAGCAGCGCAGAGGATGGGGATTAGTCAAGCCGGGCCTCGAAAGGCGCAGAGTGGAGGATGCACGCGGGGATGGGCTTCTTGGCCAGCGGATTAGTCAAGGTGGCTTACGGCAGCCAGTTTGAATTGAGCCGGGAGACGTGGCATTGGCTGGGTCCTTTGGAGCTGCAAGTCATGTAAGTGCGGGTTTCTATGCACAATGAATGTCGACTTGACACTTAGATTTGACGTCCATCAAAGGGCTGCGAGTCCGACCTACGGGAAGGATTGCTTCTTGCTGCCCGTCCCCGTCCCCTACCTACCTCTCGACCTTAGATGCTAGCAGCTGCTGGGACTTGGGCATCGTCGCGCATCGTTCAACCCAACATTTTGCGTCATTCTTCGGAGCATCTGACCGGACAAATTGGGTTCGTGCAAGGCGAGGAGCTTTGATGCCCTCTTGGGGTGATAGAGTTCAATCTCTGGCAGCTATCGGTGCACGATCCCAAACGGCGAGATCAGATCGCGATACCGATAAATGCCGGTACAAACCCAAAGCATTCCCCGAAACTGGGGCTGCCGGGAATAAGCAGCGTGAAGGGTGGCTTTTACATAAGCAAATGCGATCTGGGGAAGCCGGTCGATGATGACATTCCACCGTGTAAAAGAAACAGTGCTATCGATAGTGGTCACTGGCTGCAACACTTCACTCCAAGAGGGTGCAGCCGCTTTCCCACCCGACTCACCCATTTTTCCCACCCGAGGGTGCTGCCCACTGTGTGTGTTGCAGTGTTCCACTGCCCAAGCATCGGCACTTTTCTGATCTTCTTCAGCGTCTGAGTGGTCTCTGACGGGTGGTGGGGCTCAGCCGGCGCACTGCTTGCAGCGAACCAAGAGGAGCCCGCCCCCAAAAAGCCTCCCAATCAGTGGCGACGGCTGAATGAAAGGGAGCCCAGGGGCCGGTTCTGCCCCCTTTCAGCAGCAGTGAACAAAGGCTAATTTTAGTAGTGCGGACCTTCTCCCGGCGTGTCTCCTCGCAAGGGCCCTGAATTAACCCCGACCTCTGTCCCGTCCGCTGCTGCTGGCTTGCTGCAAGCTCAGACTGCCCGGCCGAGTCGATTGATGTTTGAATTGAACCAAGCTTTTTCATCTTGAAAGCCTACCCCCATTGACACGGAGCTTGGTATCCGAGTGAGATCCAGTGAAGGGACGAAATCGACATCGACCGTCGGCTTTTACCTGTCGGGGATTACGCCTCCTGCAATTGTTGGAATCTCTTCATCCACAGTACCACCGCGCGCCTTCAACACCATCAACCGCGAAACCACAGAGACAGAGACAAATTGGGGTCCCGCTTCTGAACGGTGATGCCTCCGACATCCCCAGTCACGTCGCGTCGCTAGCTTGCCCACTTGGCTGGCCTGGCCTGGCCCCCTCCCTTCGTCTCGTCCGTTGCGCAAACCTCTGCCAAATGCGCCTGGTAATCGTTCATCCCGCGACTCGTCCATGTTGATGATGATGTCCATTTCCACGGACCCTCCAACACCGACTCATGCGCCATGATATCCCCGCAACAGCAACACCAGCACCAACACCAGCACCAACACCAGCACCAACACCAGCATCCAACCCGCTTGCATGGGCAATCCCCGTCGCCGTCCATGGCCCATCAACACCACTTGCCACTCGCAACCACAGCTCCTCTGCCGCCCCCATCCTCATCATCCATGACGGCACGCTCGACACTCCCAGACAGGAACGTGACCGCTGCCACCATCGAGGAAGCCTACGTGCAGTTCGTGCTGCATTGCAATCCCGCCGTGCCGGCTGAGACGGACACCGCTGCACTACGGGAGGCGTTCCGGGTGCCGCCAAAGAGCGGCGGCAAGAGCTTCAGCACTTTTACCCTATTCCAGCTCATCAGGCAGCTGGAGACGAAAGAGATCAAGACATGGGCCGAGTTGGCGCTCAAGTTGGGCGTCGAGCCACCCGACCAGGACAAGGGGCAAAGCTCGCAGAAGATCCAGCAGTATGCTGTCCGCCTCAAGGTATGTGTGAAAGAGTCTTTACGGTCTGAGAGAAGCTGATCATTGCAGCGATGGATGCATTCCATGCATGCGGATGCCTTTTTTGAGTATTTGATGGATCATCCGCATCCGTACTGGACTGAGATCCCTGACGACCCGACTCCTGTGTGTGAAGCAGGACGGGATGGCGTAATGGCTGAGGACGACATGGCTCTTCGAGCCCTATTACCACACATCAAGCCTCGACGTGGTAGGAAACGTCCGGAAGATGACGACCTTGCAAAGTCTCCATCACAGCGCGCCAGGATAGACTCGCCGCCAATAGGGAACGGCTACAGAGAAAACCTGGGCTCGTGGTCTGCTCACCCCGATGGCAGGGCTACCTTTGGCTGCTCAGATCCTCTAAAGCTGAGCGCAAATACAGCATCGGCATCCGGCTGGCCACAAGCCCCTGACGCGGCGCAGACACCACTCTCAGCGTACCCTCAAGGCCCAATGTCTGCCATCACGCCGTCGACAAACCGCAATGCATTCTGGGGTGAAGCGGAGCCCAGGTCGGCAATCACGCCATCAAAACCAAAGGGGTCACATCGGAGGCACGGCGCCAAAGTCGTCTCTTCAGCATGGCGGAGTGGTGGTCCCGGTGCCTCCGGCAAGACCCGCGGCAGGCCGCCGATGAACAAGGCCAACGTCGACGGGCCGTTTGTAGCATTTCCTGCGGAGGGACCAGCTTACAAAAAGCCTAGCCCAGAGAACAAAAGCGTCGAGACGCCGATCACGCCCGCTGCTTCAATAACCCAAAACACACCACCAGATATGCCCCAGGACTACTACTTACCGCGCATACCGCAGATGCCGCGGCCAGCGAAGCCCAGCATCTCGTTACAAGTTCCCGACCGGCCCGGCGGCGCAGTCCGGCTGGCAACACCGCCCCCGCCTGTAGTCATGGTCAACGGTGACCTACCAGACGCAGGGACTCTTCAAACGACGGCGCCGGCTGTCGAGCTACCTCCCGGCAGCGGTGACAACGGCTTGACACAACCGCCGGTAGATCTGCGAGCCCAAGAGACCGCGCCAGACGTTCTGCCTGCCGTGAAGGGCAACGAGCCGCCGCCGCTATCGAACGACATCCCCGTCGGTATGTTCGAGAACATGGAAGACCGCACCAACATCGAAGCCGTGCTCGGCTACTTCACCGAGGAGACGGCGAACGGCGAATGGGTGGACCAGGACAACAACCCAATCGAGGGGTGCAGCATGGCGGAGGCGTCCGCACTAGTGCACACGACGGTCGAGAGGATGTGGCAGACGGCACCGAACCAAGACGCCTTCCTGATCAACCTTGCAGCATTGGCCGGCGGTAGAGCGCTGATGACGACAAGCAAGCTGAAGGTCAAGCGCGAGATGGAGTACGAAGACCGCGCGACGTACAGCTGCGCGTGGGAGTTCCGGATGGGGAGCATCCGCGGCAACTACAACATGGTGCAGACGGTCATGTATAACAGATGGAAGAAGACCGAGGAGGAGAAGGACAGAGATAAGCCGGCCGAAAAAGCGACGATAGGGGGTGTCATTGAACCAGAGTCGGGGTGGGAGCAGAAATACCGCGACCTGCTGGCGGTGTCTGAACGGCGAGACAAGGAGTTGCAGGATCTCAGGTCCGGACTGGTATCGACGCTCAGCAAAACTTTCAAGGATGCAAAGGAGCTGGACGAGAAGCATGCTAAAAAGGTGTGAGGGCGGGGCGGTCACCCGGAAAATGGAAATAACGGCACACAGCACATATCAATGTTTGGGGCTGTAGGTGTAATATTGTGAAGGACATGGGAGCAATGATTCGCATTTGGAACGACCAAAAGCATTCAAGCCGGCGTGGGGAAATCTTGATATGGGACCGGCTGGAAGTCTGGAGTAATAGGCATATCGCCGAATATGACACTTTGACTTCGTTTTGGCTCGAGTCTTTGGACATCGGTGCCTGTATTGGGGCTAAACGATTTTTTGGGATTCGCGGAGCAATATCGACTTGCAGTGTTGGAGCCAAAACTATTACACGGGGTTCAACAAACTTGCAGCGACGTCCTGAACCGAGAAGACCTAATTTGTTGTTTCTAATTTTCACGTAGCAGGTAATTATATGATACCTGCATCAAGATTACGGTTTGCTCCAATCATTTGGGTATTTCCCCTCTTGAGGGCTGATTCTGTGGATTCCGCTGGCTTTACGATAGTTTGACAACAAGGTGCCCGCCAGAAAACACCACGATCCCCGATCGTCCCACGAGCTTGGTCTTATAACTCTAACTGAATCCAGATACTCATATCCGTCATTTCCATCATCAACCCTCAGTTGTCTGCCGTCGTCCTGCCTTCTTTTCCGCCCACAATGCCATCATGGACCCCGGCGAGATCATGGACCCCCACGAAGATTTCATCAGGCCTACCGAAGAATATGCAGTTGGGAAGGAGTTCAACTTATTCCCATACAAGCCCGATGAGCCTCATGGCACGGAAGTGTACCGACGTCGACGCCTTCCGGCAGACGAGATCGTCGGCAGCATCCGGGGTTTTGACCCCACGAAGGACTTCACCAACACCAAAGCCAGGGTGCGGATCGATGAGCACATTCGCATCAGCATGAATCAAAAGTCTCAAATCTTTGGTCTGAGCATCGTGAAGGCCCCGATAGACGAGCGTCCGGCAAGTGAGCAGCAATCCCTCTACCACCCAGTCGGATCTGGCCAGCCCATCACCTGGAACCTCGCCGGCAAGGCGGTCGATGTGGAATACGCCTCGAGCGATTCCGTGGGAGTTAAACAGATTGAAGAAGCGGCTGACGGGCGAGTGTGCTGCGAGCACGCTGCCTATACGTACTATCGCAGCCTGGGCAAGACTGGATACCCGCACGTTATGCCGCAGTTCTACGGCACTTGGGTCATGGAGATTGACGACGGATTTGACGATGAGGGTATCCAGGTGAATAGATACGTCTGTGTGTTGCTCCTTGAGTACATTCACGGCTACTCCATCGATGAGCTGTCTTATCGTAGTGAGGAGGATGAGGGCTACTTTGGCAAGCTGGCGGGCTTTCAACGGGTCGACAACACCTGGACCAACGTCTGGATGGACGAATCAACTCGAGCGCTTGTCATCAAGAAGATGCTCCACGGTGTCGTTGTCGGCATGCACCACGGCGTCCAACACCACGAAGCCAGCCCGGAAAACGTCTTCATGACTCTGCGGGACGGCACCAACAACACCGACCTGGACGAGCTCCGCGTGGTTCTCCTCGATCACACCTCAACCCAGATCTGGCGCAAGACCGTCGATTCACATTTCTACGGGAGAACACACTGTCTCGAGAAGCTCCCGTACCCAATTCATCCCAAGCAGGGTTGCAGCGTGATGCCACTTGAGGACTACGTGGGATGGTGGCCTCCTGCTCCCGAGGACCGTCCTGGGGAAGACTTGAATGAGATGTTTGACGATTGGATGCTCAGCGAGGACGTGTTTGGCCCATTGGTTGAGGCGCGCGATGTTGAAGCGGGCTTACAGGGGAAAGAGTGGCCGCATAAGTATGCAAAGTACTCCACGTTCGATACGCTGGACGTTATCGAGGCGCAGAAGCCTCAGGAGATGAGGAAGAAGGCGATGCGCAAGGTGATTATCCCCAAGGTCCTCTCGTACTGGCGTATGATGAAAGATGAGGGCCGGGCGGAGCTCGAGGATCGGCACAAGATTTGTGAAGAGAGTGATGACGAGTCTTTCGAAGACAGTAGTTCGTCTCTTGAGGAGTATACTAGACATCTTCAAGGGAGGAACGAGTTTCTCGAACAGCACATCAAATCTCTCGAAGAGAGAAACGAAGCTCTCGAGAAGAGAAACAGACTTCTTGAGGAGAAGCTTGAGGCGCTCAGTTCGGAAGAGTCTTCCGCAAGCTTACAGTGTTCGTTGTCTAATTCCCAGCCCCCGCGAAACCAACAGCCTCAACCTGAGCAAATTCCACGCCGCCCAGCTGAGCCGTCTTTTAGCCCCAAGGCTCTTTACGACGAATATCTCTCTTCTATCGGTATAGACAGTTCTAAACACCCGTTTACACCACCCAGTTCCTCTCCTAGTCCTCTTCAGGATGGAGCATCATTACAAGGCTCATCTCGTTTTGGCGAAAGCCCTAGTCCTCCCTCAGCTATTAGAAGAGGGGGAAGTCGCAGCAAGAAGTCAGTTCAATGGCAGGAAATGGAAGGGGAAGTGGAAGTGGAGAAGGAAACAGATGGTTTGATCCAATGTGAGCAGGTACCCACAGCAGACTAGAAGTTAGAGTGCATATTTTGAGCAGAGAAGTAATGTCTGAGCAGGTAGCTACTTTCGCCTTTTTTGATTCTGGTTTGTCTCTGTCATAGTGCCGCTCGTCGCCCTCCCTCGTCGCTGGTCCCCAAACTCTGGCCTCGTCCTCAGTAGCCCTCTCATAAGGCCTACTTTGAGGTTTTGACGATCACATACCAGAGCAAGATGGAGGAGATGGTCTGAAACGATTCTCACGCTGCAAATTGTCAAAAGAATCACCTCAAGAGACCAAATCACCACTGACGAGGATTATAAGTGAATGTTGTTAGTAGAAGCCTCTCACAGGATAGCTTACTAAGTCCCCACAGAGAGAGCTCCAGCGCGTCAACCAATGAGATGGAAACCGCTCAACTACAACAAACCTCCAGTTCACCACCTTCTCCGAGTCGCCCTATGCCCGCGTAGCTTTAGAAGTGTCATTTCAATATGCTCATCAAGGAGTCTCACGTCGATGTGCCGACCAAGGCGGACGGCAAGGATGGGACCATGAGTATGTCCCCTTCGACTCTCAGATCTTGTCTCCGAAATCACGGATGCTAACGACTCACAGGAATCTTTCTCTTCCACCCCTCGATCCCCGGTTACCCCAACGCGTGAGTATAAGCCATTCTGACGCTGCCTCAGAGCATCTCAATTGACAATTTTACCAGCAAATTCCCCGGCGTCTGCCTCTTTTCCGAGATTTACCAAGGTCCGCATCATCCCCCTCCGGCGGGGTCGAAGAAGCACCCCGCACAACCCCTCCACACCACTGTCAACCCCACTCACCGATCTTCACCGATCTACACCGGGATCCTAACCGAACATCTTGCTTGCATCATGTTCCTTCTCTCCACTCAAGCATCCATCATGATGAAGAATGTCAACTTGCTAAGTTGAGTCAAAACAGTGACCGGCCCCGTCGCCCGCTTCGCTCGCCAGATCGCCGGACAAGGCTACATCGTCGCGGCCCCGTCATCGTACCACGAATTCACCGGTCCCGAGCCCCTGGCCTACGACGTGCCAGGCACTGACGCGGGCAACGCCTGGAAGGTCGAGAAGGTGAGAACTCCCATCTTTGACCCATATTCCTCCCTCCTTTGGCTTACCCCTATTCTCACTCTCCAGACCCTCGAGTCCTACGATGAAGACTCCCGCAGAACAGTCGACGTCCTCCTCGGCCTGCCCACCTGCACCGGCCTCATCGGCAGCACGGGCATGTGCCTCGGCGGCCACCTCGCCGTCCGCGCCTCCGTAAGCTCCCAAACCCCCCTCCCTTCATCATGCCCCTAACACACCCACCAGCTGGACCCTCGCGTAACCGCCTGCGTCTCCTACTTCGCAACCGACATCCACTCCCGCACCCTCGGCCCTCACTCGGCCAAGAACACCTCCGCGACCGCCCCGGAGGGCAGCACGCACACCCTCGACCTGCTGCCGACCCTCGCGCACGCCGAGGTCGCCATGATCTTCGGCGTCAAGGACACCCACGTCCCCGCCGAGGGCCGCGACCTCATCCGCGCCAAGCTGCGCGAGGCTGGCGTCACCACCTCCTTCTACGAGTTCGCCTGGGCCCAGCACGCCTTCATCCGTGATGAGCTGAGCAAGGGCCGCTACGACCCGGCCATCACCAAGGTGTGCTTCGAGGTGTTGCTGGAGCTGTTTGGGCGCGTATTGAAGACGGACCTGGGGGCTCCCGAGGTTGTTGGCGAGCCTGAGCACGTCTGCTAAGCTGTGATGTATTTGGGTAGTGCTACTTATCCTCATACATATCTCACTTCACCATGAATATGGAAAAAGTCTCAAGTGATCTCTCAAGAATAGTATTTAACTGCGGACGACATGTCATCATACTCTATTCGTAATCTATCTGGTTCCCCCATGTGAGTTTAAGGAAATTCATTAGGCACGGGGAGCCAGTCTCAATGCCCACGTTAAGAAAAGGGCGCCGCCAGTGTCGATGCATCTGGCCGGCTTGGTATTATTCTCTCCATCATCTTTTCCATTTTCTCCATTTTACTTCATTTTTTTTTTTTTTTGGTTCTATATCCCCGCTACCACTACTGCTTCTTCTGCGTGGTCTGTTGGGAGGTTCCCTGGGCGGCTTGTTGACTGTTGGAGACGCTTCGTCCTCTGGGGCGCTGGCCTGATGGGGGAGCGCTCTGGAGGGGGTGCGGTTCCATGGCGGTTGCTGACGTAGGGGACAAAGATTGGCCGGCGTAGTAGCCTTGAGACGGGGCGCCGTAGTACTGGGAGTTGTAGGTTCCGGTCACGCCAGTCTCGGCCTCCTCGTCGTAGGCGCGGTTGTTGCGCGAGGTGGTCTTGGTGAGGTACATGCTAGGTCCCTCGCCCATGGGGGATGAAGGGATGGCTTCACCGGGCTTGCGACGGCCGCCGCCACCCTTGGTGCTGCCTCTCTGCAGCAGCTGGCTGCGGACGCGCTCGATATCGTTGGAACGACGGCGGTCTTCCGACTTACGGTCCTTAGATCCCGACAGAGTATCGTCGTCGCCCACCCTGTATCCCCACTCGTCCTCAGCCAAGATGTCGCGCGTGTTGAACTCGTTCATGGCTTGCTTCTCCACCTTCGAGTCAACGGCGTCGTTACCATCCGCAGCGGCCGAGGGAACCATGCGAGCAGCCTCCTTGTCCTTTGCAGCCTTGTCGCGAGCCGCCGCCGCAAAATCATCAGAAACAGCGACAGAGTACGACGGGTTGCCAGCAGCACCGAGAGCTTCGCTGCCACCACCGGGAGCATAGATGGGAATCTTCTTGAGGGCGAGAGCGAGAGCGCACATGAACTTGGAGCGGCGAGTAGCACGAACGGCGTCGTTGTGCCAGTTAGACTTGTGCTTGATGGCGATCTTGAGCTGCATCTTGTCCAAGTCACCGACTCCATAGACACCAATGGCAATGTCTTGCTGGAAGTCGCGGGAGTTGTCGGCGTGACGGACGAAGTTCTCCATTTCGAGGCGTAGAAGCTCGAGGTCCTCGAAAGTAGTGTCGTAGGAAATGTTGAGGTCAATAACCTCCTTCATGGCCTTGGAACGGGAAACGTTCTCAATCCAGAGGTTGTTGAGCTGAATGTTGGGCACCTGCACCACCTGCATCTTATCGATGCGGGTGAAGACAGTGTAGAGAAGGGAGATCTTGTCGACGATGAGTTGCTGCTTCTCGGAGCCGACAATATCAACTCTGTCACCGACGTCGTAGGGGTGCTTGACGAAGAGAAAGATGCAGGAACCGAGGAATTCCTGGGTGGTAACGGCGAAGACGAAAGAAAGAGACAGGAGCGCGGTTCCGGCAGTAGCGACGGTCTGGAAACGTTAGCTGTGTCCGAAGTCACAGTGTGCAGGGTATACTTACAGTCAAGAAGCTGGACTGGAACCAAGCAAGGAAGATGAAGACGACGATCAGGAGGACAACAAACATGAGGACCTTATCGAACACGCGGAGTGCCTGACCAATGTCCTTCATTCCCTCGGTAATAGCCTTGCGTTCTTTGCCGATCTCGACGACCTTGCGCGTCATCTCTTCCAAGCTGATATCGCCATTCTGGTCGTTGTCAATCATCTCGAAAGACTCCTCGGCCTCTTCGGAGTAGGCAGGTCCAAGCACTTCCTGGAAATCTTCGGGGTACAGCGAGTCCTTTCCTTCGACGACGAAAGACATCCAGATACGGCGGGCAAGAGCCTCAGAGGGCTTGGTCTTTTCGAGAGCCTCAATGACGATGGAGTGAGCGGAGTTGGGGTTGAAGACCTGCTTGCCGGTGATTTCAGAAGCAATGTTTCCAAAGACACCCGTAATCTTGTCACCCATGCGACCAATGTCACCGACAAGTCGCAGAGGCGTAGCAGAACCGGCGCCCTTGACACCCTTCGCGGCCTTGGCCAAGATCAAGTCGAGACTATCGTTGATAATGTAATCCTCCTCCTCGAACTCGGGGCAGTACATAGGGAAAAGTGTTCGCGAGGCGTCGTAGAGCAGACCAAGCAGGCGGACCTCACGCTTGGACTCCTTGATGCGGAGTGCGAAGGATCGCTGGTGGTAAGAGATACCGATAAGTTGAACAATAGCCTTCTCGCCCAGGTAAACCGCTGATGAGACCATGGTAGCACCAAGAATACGGTACATGGTTACAACCCATGAAACAGCATCGTCGGCAGTGGCGTTGAACAGCTTCTGGAAAGAAACCCAAGAGGCAAGAGCCCAGAAGAATAGGGCGAGAGCGATCTGCAAGTTGGAAAGGACGGTGGCATACTTGCGCACACCAGAGCTAACAACACCGCAGAGAAACATGAATGCATGGGGGAGAATCCAGGCGACAACCTTGCCAGCCCAGAGTGTAAGCCAGGCGATCTCAATCCAGAGGAAGACCTTGAAAAGAGGGGGGCCGTTCTCTCCACCCTGTTTGAGGTCGCTGCCATGACCGGTAAGGGGGAGAACAATCAGAGGGACGGCGAGAAGAAGGCAGATTGGGATGATGTAAATCAGGTAGCGCGAGACGACAGAGGCGTTGGTGATCTTGTTGTACAGTCTGCCCATGGCGTTGACCTTGATATCCGCAGAATCGCCAGTTCCGTGGCGGCCCAGCTCGGCCTTCTTCTTGCGGCGACCGCCCTTGTTGTTGCGGTGGAAAAGGCCATGCTTCTCGTTTGGTGAACCAGCGTCTTCGTTGCTGTTGGCGTTCATGGTGGGCTTGCGCGCACCCGTAGAGGTGGCGCTCTTGACGTTAGTCAAGGGAATCTCGGTTTCAGGCATGTCGTTGGATTGTGTGCCGCCGATAGGTAGAAACCCAGAATGCCGGGGAGAGAGGGGTCCTGGCATGCCGACCTTGGGAGGAGGTGGATGAAATAGGTGATGTCCGGACCGAGGGAGCAGTAGGAATGCTCAGTGTATAACGTAAATCGGTGGACGTCGAACGGTCCACTGGGTTGTACAGATGCTGTGTATTAACGCATATGGTGACTGGATATCGAATCCGTCTGGTTGATAGTAAAACAATTGGGACTTCGTAGGACTCGGGAAAGTGGAAAAGGCCGTTTGAACCAGACAAACGATCGAGTTTGGTTCTACACGCACGAGGTCGGCGCGTGTTCAGGTGGTAGGGGAGGCGTCAGTGTAGCCCTTTCGTATACGGTAACAACAAGCCCAATTCCCCAAAGCGAAAGTAATTACAAGGAAAAGGGTATCGTATGGGGGGAGGGAGGATTGGTGAGGAGAGGTAGAGTAGATCGAGAGGAGAGAGAAAAGAGGTCGGAGCAAGGAGTGGTCGAGTTCAAAAGAACGTGAGGAGGGGAAGCATTTCAGGGTTTAAGCGAAGGCGAGCGAGAGGAAAAGAATGACGGTAAGGTTGGTTGACGATCTCAGCGCAAGACAGGACGAAAGGGGCCGCCGCCGCTAGAGCGCGTTAGTGGAGGGACGGAGGCTTGGAGCGTGTGCAGCTTGGCAGACCCCTGAACTTTTTTTTTTTTTTTTCCCTTTCCCTCCTTCCACTCTGCAGACAGTCTTCCAGGTCCTGGTTCTACGAGCACGAGGAGAAGACCTGGGCGGTACGGATACACTCACACACGGTAGGTACGTACCTGTGTCTGCGGGACTGGGAATTTTAGCGACAACGACGACTGCCAGGGACCCAGCGTGGGAGCAGAAATTGACCAGAAATGGCAGGCTCGGTGCTGCAAGGCCTGCAAGGCGGGTTGGCAGCTTTGATGCAGGGGGCAAGCCACTGACAGACGAGTTTCAGAAGCCCCGGGACGAATGCTGGGATTGGCCGGTGCCGATACTGGCGTCCCCGATTCTGGGTGGACGGTCTGTGGGGCTCTCTGGGGTACGTACCTCAGCTCAGCGAACGTACCTTTTTCTTCAGGTGGGCCTCGAGATGCCGTGCTCCCCGATCCAACTCTTGGTCTTGCTCTGCCTGCCATTCGCCTGCTCACTGCACATGAAGTAGGTAAGGTAATTATCAAGGACCAAGGCCAGGAATGGGATGCCATTGGTAGGCCCCTCGAGATTGTTGACATTTGATCTCTCGAGAACCGTGCAGTGCCGCCTGCCCGACAAGGTGGGAAGACGCGTTGCGGTTGCATACCTTTCGATTGCATGCTGCTCAAGGTTGGTGGTGGTGTTGTTACGGCATAGGCCGCCACTTGACACCACCCAACAATCCGAACTTTGGCAACTCTGATAGCAAAGTTGGAGCACACACACACCCTGACAGCCAGTTACGCAGTAATTAGCTGCCGCGGCTTTCTCTACCGTCCGCCTCCATTACCTGGGCTGACAGAGCTCCCGTACATCAGACGCTGCATGAACGCAGTCCTCAGAAGAAGCTTGGCTTTCCCTCTGGAGACCGGGACGGGGACGATGTTACACTTTTTCGGCGATTAGATGCCGCCCTCATTTATCAGTCTGGAGTCTTTTACTGTGTAATTCCTAGGCACAAGATGAAGATTGCAACTCTGGCATGTGGACGCGAAACAGGACGGGCTTTTAGCATAGTCTTGTTTAATGAGTCGGCGGCGTAGAGAGCGTGTAACCCATGTCTCCATGCACGCCTCCATCAGTCGTTTCTTGTTCCTTAATATCACCACATATGTTCCAGGGACCAGACGTCTGCTGCCGGCAGTCTGAAGGCCCCATGTCCAGTTTTGGAGTGAGCTGAGAGCCGGAGCCCTTCCAGACTCCAGTTGCAATTGAATTGAGAGGGACCCTCGGCCTCCAGGTTCCCAGCTTCTCTGCGCGTTCCTTGCCTTCCTTGACTCTGTCCCTCGGTGGCCCCTTGCTCGTACAGCCGCATCGTTCCTACTTTGAGTCGTAGCGCGTACGGGGCCCCCAGTCCTCTGCAATCCGCTGACCACTCAGCCCTCAGGGAACGCAAGTTGGTGCATTTGCCCTGGTTTGGCCCGCTACCGCAGTAAGGTATCCCAGTGGCATTCACTGGTATCCAGTGGTATTCAGTGGCATCCAATGGCGGTATCCTCTGCGAGTGATGACGAGTCGCCTCGCGCCGCCTTCCAATAGACGACTATCACCTCAACCGTGTGCCCACCGCAGCGGAGTGTTAGAAGCTTAACCTTTCCCTTTTTCCTTGCGTGGATCATTCCCAACACAGGGCAGTGAGCGTGCCCTTCGTATCATTTTCACTCAGATCTGGCCAACTCTTTTCCTCGATCCAGGAATAAATCGCACCAAGCACGTACCAGCCCCGAGTCCAAGTTGCCAACTCTCACCAGAACATATTCCCGCTCCACTTCTGCTAGGTAGCCGGGTGGAATACGAGCCTTGGAGGAATGGAGAGAGAGCGCCCTTGAGGCTAGAGTTTTTTTTGCTTCCAAGATAATTCACGTCCGCCGCCTTCGGCAGTCATGGCAGTCGTGGCAGTTGGCGGTGGACATATGTCGCGACCTTGCAGTGGCATGTTTGTCGTTGACAGCATCTGGAGGCATCATCCATCTAGCGCATGATGATGTCGCCCACATCCAGCCCTTCCGACCTCTTGGAACCGATTTCCTCTCCCCATCTGGAGACGACTTGTCCACATTTCTTGGCACGGTCGCTCATCCACTGTCCACGGTACCCTTCCACGCCTTCACGTCTCCTCCGGGCCCTCCAGCCCTCTCTTCCTGGAGTCCTAAGGTCCTCCGCCTGCTTCCTGGCATACCGTCGCCGGTCCAGCCCGTCTTCGACAATAATGCCGACCCCGTCTTCCCAAATTTGGCCCTATGCCGGACCAACCTTCTTCTTGACACTTCACCCTTCACCAGTGACCACACACGACACAACTCCAAACCTGCCCACAAGCCGTCGTCTCTGTTTCGTTTCCGCCCGCCGCTTCATATGCCGTTAGCATCAAGCCACCCGCCCGCCCACTGTCCCAGTCTTGCCCTCCGCCGTTTCTCGTCTGCCCATCTCGCCATCTTCCATCTCCCGAGAATCTCCCAAATTCTTCCTTCTCCAAGCCCCATCCCCGCCCCCTGCGGCCGAGCGGAGCCCTACAAGGACAGGAGAGAGACAGACTGTCACAGGAGCTGGCTGCACCGCGCGTTCAAGTCTGGACCGTCTGGACTGCTCCATGGCCCCTGCTTGCTTGCTTGCTTTCCTCGATTGCCTGCTTCAGCCTTCAACAGGCCACTCAATCCTGCATCCATCGAATTAAGCAATTAATCGATATCCCCTCTGTTTCCGACATTGCGGCTCACAAGGTTTTCTCACAATAACAAACAATTGGCCACTCGCGTCTCCAAAAAAAGAACGCGCCGTCGTCGCCGCCGCGTCTTTCGGACCCGGTGGCCTGTCACTCGCCTCCCTCGGCGCCTTTTTCTTCTTCTCGTACTATCCGTAGTCTCGTAGAGAGCAGAGCGCCAACGAACCCGTCCTAACCCAAAGCCGTCGTCAATGCCAGCCTCCTGCCCTCCCCCCCGTTCCCGCGGCACACGGCAGCCCAGCAGCCGGCGCCTCCAACGGCGTCTCTTTAGCCCGACGTTGGCTTCATTACGGTTCGCGCCAGTGGCGACCAATGACACAACTGCTTCCCTCAGCTTCACCAAGAACGGTTGCCAGACCCGACTGATCATCAGAGACACATCTCAGACCGCGCCTTACCACCGCGGGTACCTGACGAAAAAAGCAAGCGCTAGAGATTTGCAGGTGCATCAGAATGTTCTCAGTCTCAGGCACTAAGCCACAAACAGGAGGGGGGGAGAACTCTCACATCTCAATCCCGCACAACGCACAAACTTGTCATCTCTTCTTCTGCTGCTTCCTCCCGCGCAAAGCGTTCCCCCTCCCGCTGTGACTCTTGATTTTGTCATTGTGCCCATATAATGGGATTCTCCAACCCCGCAACAGAGTGCCACGTCTCATATGCTCGACAATCTGCAACCGGAGCCGAACCTGGGAAGAGAGAGCCGCTGATCAGATCGGCAGCCCGAGAGTGAATATCATTAACAATCGACCGCCTCAAACTGGCATTGCTGGGTGGGGGATTCGGCGCTAGACTCAACACGAGGCGAGCAGGAATCTCGATTTGGCACAGTTCGCGGCAACACGGGAACGCCCTCAAAAACTTTCTTCCCTCCTTCTATTGCCTGCGTATCTGCCCATCCACCCCCTTAGAAGCTTAGCTGCCGTTATCCTCGTGTCCAAGTGCGGAATTCTCTGGGTGTTGCTCTCAAACCCCCCTATTGTGCCCACGCGACGGCGGCCGTCGACCGATCCCACGCTTCGGAAGGAAGGAGGGGGGGCGTGAGGAAAACGCGGGACCTACGTACGTCAATTGACGCAACGCCCCCGCCCCGGCGCGGTGAAAGCCCCGTCCCCTAAGAGCCGCCGTCTCGCGCCGGCTCGGATGATCACTGAGACTTTTTCACGACCCCTGATGCAGATTCGTCAAGAGACATGTGCGCGAAGGAATCGTGAAGCGGGCCCTGCCTGGGTGGCGGCGGGTTGGGTTCTGTCTGTCCCCATGGGATGAACACCACATTCTTTCAAACATGGTTGAGGCCCACGATTCGTGAAGATGAGCGGGGCAGCTGAAATGCAAGTCATTCTTTACGAAGGGGCGAAAAAAAAACAAAGGTGAGGTAGCATCCATCATCGGCGGTGTAATCGGAGATACTCTACCGTTGTGATGTTTCCGTTGATTAACGAACGGGTTGTGGGCGAGGTCCGGGGGACAACACGGCACGGCACTGCCAGCAATCAATGAACCCCTACTTTTCGGTCGCGATCCACATGGCACGGTAAACTCGACGACGATTACGTAGCTACGCGGCGTGTACATACTATACACGCTCTTTACCACATCCATCTCTCTCAGCCTCAATTGGTATCTCCCCGCTATCCCTCCCCCCGGTACATCCGATCGGGAAGCTCTTCCGGTTGCAATGACATGACGATTCCAAAGTGACGTACGCATTGTATATTCCGTGTTTACGAGACACAACCAAACTTACGAGGTGTCGTGCTTCTTGTCCCGCATCTCGACCTGCGCCTTGTCGTCGTCGTCGGCGGCGGCGTGGTGGTCCTCGTGCGTAAGGTCGAACTTGTACAGCGGCTCGAGGGTGGCGTCGCGCTGCCAGAGAACCCAGCGCTTGAACCAGTACGGCAGGGCCTTGGTGACCTGGTGCCGCATGAAGAGCTTTGTCGGGACCGCGAAGACGTAGTCGAGCTCTTCGAGCGTTCTCTGCTTGGTTTCGGGGACCCAGAAGAACTGGTGGTATGTCAGTTGGTTGCTCAGCTTGCAGGAGGAGAACGTTTACAATCATGACGAATGCAATCACATTCAGCCCGGCATAAAAGCAGAAAGAGCCGAGGACGCCGAGGTCTGCTAACATGATTGGAAAGGAAATCGAGAGCACGGCGGCCCAGAAGAGGCATGTTGCCACGGCCCACGCCATGCCGACTTCACGATGCGACAAAGGGAAATTTCCGAGGAGTACGTGAAAGGAACCGGGCCCTCGCCAGGAGAGTAGAAAGCTGGTTATCATGTTAGTCCTTGGTTCTCAAGATGATGCTGGTGGACCTACCGGCGAAGAGGTATACGAAGAGAGCCACAAGCCCCAAGTGAACACCACCGGTGCCAGGGATAAGGGTACAGAGACCAGCCGCCAGCAACGTCCACGCCATCATGGGAAATGTCCCTAGCAAGAGACTGCGACGGCCAAAGGTGTCGATGGTCCAGATGGCAGGCCAGGCGAAGAGGAAGTTGACCATGCCAAAGCCGAACGAGGCGAGGAGGGCGTTGAACTCGGATGTGCCCGCCTCCTTGAAGATTGTCGACGAGTAGAAGGCAATGATGTTTATTCCTGTTCTTTTATCAGTTTCATGTTTCAGACGAAGAGTGTTACATACCACACATCTGCTGGGCAATCATGACGGTGAACGAAGCCAACGTGGCTCTATATCAACCATGTCAGTTTCTTTTCATTCTTCAACTTTAGAAGAGCTTCGTAACTCACCGCCTGACACGGGGAATTGTAAACAGCTCAACAAATCGCTTGGCATAGTTGGATCGTCCAATGATCTCGGCCTCGACCTGAAGTTGGATATGAATGTAGTATATGTCCCGAGCCGCCTGGATCGGGTGGTTCCGCAAGCGAAGCAGTGATTTCATCGCGTTTGCGTACTGATTCTTCTTGATATACCAACGGGGAGATTCAGGGCATGCGTATATGAGCAGAGCAAGTGGGACAGCAGGGATGAAGGCAGAGCCAAGTTGCAACCGCCATGCTATATCTCCCACTTTACCAACAGCTAAATTAGCCGCCGTTCCAGCCAGGATCCCGAAGGCTGTCCACATTTGCCAGCTCATTACGAGGGCTCCTCGAATAGGTGCTATTAAATTAGCCTTGATTTGTTGTCTAGAGGCCGTTTTATGGCATACCAGGCGAGTTCTCGGCAGCGAAGATGGGGACGGTGCTGGCCTTTGCGCCCATACCGATACCGAGAAGAAGACGACAAGCCAAAAGCTGTTCCCATGTCTGAGAAATGCAGCTCCAATTACAGGCTTGTATTGTCAGTTTGTTGTGGCGGAAATGGGGAGTTGGCTACATACCCAAATGCAAAAGTTGGCGGCGAAGAAGATTGTTCCGCGACGACCGACCCAGTTGTTCAATGGATCGGAGAGCCAGCAGCCGATGAACGCCGAGCCTGGAAGTGTCAATTTTAAAATCGTTAACGTTCAACGTCGTCTTTGAGTCTTACCGATGTATGGCGCTGAGTTGACTAGACCAACCTAGACCCCACGTCAGTCCTTCGCCTGTACTCCATTTTAACATTGTTTCTTACAAGAAGAGTATCATGATGCGAGTTTGATCCAATGCCAAACACTGTGGGAAAAGACAGGTTGGCGCCGTTACTTCCCGTCTGATCCCAACCCTGTACAGCAGCGCCGATGGAGCAGGTGATAATAGTGAGGTAGAGAATCTTGGGAATGCGCCACTTGTGCAGAACCTCGTCGCGCAACACTTGGATCTCGTCCGGTTCGAGAGCCTCGGTGCCGTCTATCTCTTCGTAGCCGGTGGGGTCTTGGGCGACCAAAGCGCCCTTTTTAAGCATGGGGAGGTACTCGTCGAGACCTTTGTCGCGGGCGAAGTGTTCGACACCGCGGAGGAGCTCGCTACGGTTGATTCCGAGCAGAGGGTTCTTGATCCTGAGCGGAGGTCAGTAAGGTATATACTGGAGAGGGATTCCTTCAAAGGTACAGACTTGGCTTCTTTGTTGTCGTTCAGGTCTACGGTTGCTTGGGACCCTCGGCGGGCCTTTTCAATGTTCGACACCTCGACGCCGGCCGATCTAGTCTTGTTAGTCAATGAATTTTGTGAAGGATGAGATTCTCTTACGGGTCGGCTCCGCCAGCGCGTTTCTCATCCGCCATTATTGCGACGAGATGAGTATATCCAACTACTCAGTATCTCGAGGGTCGGTGTGAGTGGCAGTCGCCAGTGCCTATGGAATGATTATTCCGATCTCTTGCTTAACCAAGTGAACGTAACACTCGCCAAAGCAGTCGCGCTCGAGATGTAGGGGACTGTGCAACCACTCAAATTCAATACAAGATGGAAATGGGATGGGCACTCCTTACTATACGTAGATGGCACAGACATTCATCCCACGTCGCTGGGTATGAGACCGGCGCAACCACCTTCCCCCGCAAATCCATTGGCATCCTATTGGGGCGCCATTGGGAACACCAAGCATTCCCAGATGGGTCCGCTGGGGTTGGTGACAGGGAGCTGGTCTCTTCCTTCGGATGGTAGACTGCTTAGACCGCTCAAGTGCGGAGAACTGCTTTCACCAGAGTCTGTCGGTACAGTTGTTTTCCACAGCTAGACTACTTGCGAGAGCGAATACACGGGTCTAGCTACTGTCGACCTCATACGATGTTGGTGTCGTTGATACAATGTAACAATGCTCCACCGAGGTGCGTAAGTTGGATAGATCCCAAAGACATCGACCGTTCGTAGACCTCGCCTGCAAGCCGGCGCCCATGTCTTTGTTATCGTTCCTCCCAAAGAAGATGAGCATACAGTGATATCAGCTGTAGATAATTTAGCACGAATTCAAAGCAGAGTGATTCCTCATGAAATAGCCCAAGGCATAAATAAGGATAGCCGTCCGAATGGTTCTGACCGTTATGCTGATGTTGGTCTCGTCTTCTTCCGCTTAACCGTTTCCCCAGACTTCCCCAGGACGAGCACGCTCCGGCTCTAGCACCTTACATACCCACTCACAGACAGACGTTACAGACCACGTCCGTGTCGTGCATTGCAGGAATCCCTGGCCAAACTCTGGACACTAATCAAAACGGGGAGCCAATAAGACAAGTACCGTCAGAAGTACAATGTCCCCCGGAAAACTCAGCCAGCTGATGCGGTGTCACGACGGCTGTCATTGCCCTGGCAAGCGCATGCGGTTAGGGGAATGGCGGTCCCAGGATGAACAGGTGCCAATCGTACCATGTTTGCAGAAAAGCTCTACGACTGTGGTCGATTGCCAGAGGCGTTTCTGGGGTGTGGATTGTTCATTCTGCGGAACATTTGACTACTCAGCTAGATGGCTTCGGGGAAATATCGAAGCCAAGACATACAAGAGATCTCCTAGATCCAGCCAAGACTGACGATATTTTATCCCGGCTGTGGTAACGCGCCTCTCGTCGCATCCCGATTTTGATGGAAAGCTGATTTTATAGCATTCCTGGCAGTTGGAAGCGGAGAATGGCCGTGGACGAGGGTCTAAATGCAAACCGAGTTTGCACGACCGGGGTTGACCTTCCTCTTCTCATTTGACGCCCGCATGACGACGTCACTGGTTCTCGACAATACCCTTTCCATTGGTCTTTACGAAGATCCATGGTTCTTCTGGCTCCACCTGCAAGCCGACCTGGGCGAATATTCTAGGTACGCAGTAGAGACTATGCGTTATTATACCCGTTGTCGAGCTTCGGCTCAATGGATTGGAGATGGATGGAAATAGCCACTCGCTGATTTCAGACATAGCTCCAAATTTCTCGTGCGTCGTAAGCCGTCTCCTTGAGATACTCACCGCAGTGATCCGTCATAGAAGCTGTCGCAAGGATGAGTTCGGCAGATGGCCAAGACGTTCCATTGAAGGAGCCTGCAAAGTGCCTAGAAATGCCGTGAGGCTGCCAAGCCTCTAAAAGGCTTGTCTCTTCGCCGCAAAGCTTGTAGTTCTCGGGGCATCAAACCGACACTTTCCTCGATGGCTCTTCCATTGGCCGCTGCCTGGACTTTTGTGCTTGCTACAAGCCCTGGCCGGTCCCATGACCAGTGTCGTCTCAGGCTTTCTTGGTCCTCGGCCAACTTCCCGGTCGACGGTCGATATCGAGTCCTGAGTCGTGTCATCTTGGGTCCAGGGAAGTAGGAATGAAGTGCAGCTAGCCAATGAAGTGTTTTCCTTGCCTCCCCACTGGACCCTCAACCTCCCCGCGGGGGACACTTGCAGTTCGTCGCAGTTCCAATTTCTCCAACTACCGTCATAACTTGTCAGAATGAGAATCCGCTGACCCCCTGCACACTGGGTATGCATTGGCCCAATCATTACTAACAGAACTACTTCCCCGAAACCCACCAACCAAAGCCTTGTCGACAAGGGTTCAGCGGATTCTCATTCTGACAAGTTATGACAGTACTCGTCCCCTCGCGGGGGCTCCGCTGTCGGCGGACCTGGTGCGCAATCACTGACAACGACTTACCCCGGATCGTGCCGAACACATATGAATCCTGGGTATCGAAATTTTCAAAGTGGCACGCCATTCACGAAGATAGTCCCATTTGGCAACATCGTTCCTGTCTTGCCTTAAAAAAGTCGTGTTGAGCTTCGGAAGAGCCGGCTGCCTGTCTAGCCCTGCTTTGCCTTGCACACCATTCCCATTTACTATCTCGTTCACTATATAGTGATGAAACCCAGATCCATGACTTTGCGAGGTCGATTGATGAAGTAGAGTTCACTGAGGATGAGAAGACTTAGCGGACCACTCGCAGACAGTGTTGGAAGAAACATACCTGGGTGTTCGTGTGATTATTCAACGATGGGTCCTCCTCGGCAATGTCAGGGTTGCTACGCATACATTAGCGCCATATTTCTTTCCCAATAATCTGTGTGAATGACTTACGTCAGTCCCGGGCATCTCGTTCTTTTTGGTGTGCTAGTGTCCAGACTCGTCAGTTCCCGATCCATACTACGTTGACACTGTGAGATGCATGTAGGCTGCGAGCAGTATGGACATGTAAGACGTGCAAGGGGCGTGGAAGAGGACGGCGAAGAACACCGCATGTTGAATAAGAGGAGCAGTCAAGCTGATGGTGATCAAACGTACGTGGTAGCTCTGGACCGAAGGGCACCGGCGAAACCTAGGCGCCCTTGTGGGCGCGCTTCTTGGTCTTCATCTTGGCGGGCTTCTCAGCGAGCTTCTTGGCGGCCTCCTCTGCGGCGTTGTCGGCGGCGGCCTGGGCGACTATGCATGGTTAGCGAAGGAACACACGACAGAGGCACAATACTGACTGAGAGCGCGGACTTCGTCGTCCGTAAGAGGTGGTGAGAGCACGGGGAGGAAGGGAGCACCAAAGTGGTCACCAGCAAGAATGCTCATTTTGAAAGATTCACAGTGTTGTGATTCTCAGAAAACCTCTCAACTCTTCCTCTCTAGAAGGAAATCTTTTGTGGGGACCACACGGCAACATCTGGCGCGGCCCCCTTAAGGAAGGAGTTGCCAGGCTGCTTCCTTCTCATCTGAGTATTACCCCCGAAGTCCAGCGACCCAGGCCTATGACGCCCATGGACTGTAGGTAGCAGCTCTTAAAAGCCGTGTATCTACTATCCAGCGCCAGCATCTCAAATACTAACCACTGGAGCCTGTCTAGGAAGCCTAAGTTAATGGTGGAGGATTATCGACTGTCCTGAGACATGGGTCTGGACTGAGCATGGAAGTTGGGCCTCTATTGATGTGGATATGATTACCAAGAACCACGACTATGACCATATTTACGTGAGTCGGGTAGCAAGGCAAGAGATTTGAAACATCGCCTGCCTTCGGCATCTACTCGGCCAAGAAATCGAACGACGGGCTGCACATCGTCGAAGCTCACATCGCTGGTGTGGGTTTTACAGAACGATCGAGCCGCCCACATTAGCAAAACTACCTCGGAGACGAGGACGACAGTGACAGGGACGACACTGATAATAACAGCATCGGAAATGAACACACTTCATGAGTAGAATCCATTCATAATTCTACAAAACTATGATAAGAAATTGAGGAGGGTATCAACCGCCGGTTCTGTTATAATCCCAGCTCGTCGGGTCAATTCAGTTGCTTATGTATCTCCGCCAGATGTAAGGTTGTTTAGTAGTTGTGCTTGAGCACCTTCTTCAAGCCTGCAATCTCCTTTTCGAACTGCGTAATCTTGGCCTGGCTGCCCTCAATCTTGTCGAGGAGGTAGGATACGCGTGAGCCCGTCTGAGAAGGCTGCTTCGGCAGGCTACCCAACAGGGCCAACTCACCCTCGGCCTTCTCAATGGTCTTGGCCTCAACCTTGGCTAGCTCCTTCAAGAGAGCAAGGTCCATCTTGGCCCTGAGGACGCGGTCCTCGAGAAGCATGCTGAAGGCAGCCTGGTACATGGGCTTGCCAGGACGGATGGTCTGCGGGCGGCCGTTGTAGGTCTCAACGGTGATTAGGTCGGCGTTGGTAAGGCCCTCCAGTGCGGACTCTCCATTTGCAGCACCAGGCGTGGTCGACGAACCGAACGTGTCCGAGAGAAGGACCTCGTTGTAGCGAAGAGCATCATGCGAGGCGAGAGCCTTGATAAGATACCACGCCTGCTCGGTAGACCACTTCTTGCCCTCGACAGAGTCCTTGCCGCCCAAGAGGTACATCTTGACGATTTCGGTTGCGCTCTGGTTGATGATGTCCTCTACGGCCTTTTGGGGGCTTTGTCGGCCCTTCAGACGTCGAGCCAGGTTCTCAAGGTCGGTGAGTCGACCGCCCAGGATACCGATGGCAGCATCGAGCTCGGAAAGATCAGGTTTCACCTCTGCCTGTACTGGGACTTTGCCTTCTTTTTCTTGCTGTGCCTCGGTCGAGTGCTCCCGCACCTTCTCGAGCTCGTCCTCTTCCAGGCGGCTGATGACGAACTTCTTGGCGACGTCAGGAGAGAGATCACCCAAAGCAGCGTGGCGGAAAACTCGGTCTGGCATAGCTTTGGACAGAGACTTGGAGTATGCCGTATCGTCCGTCAAGAAGATGACATGGGCGACGTTGTTCTGAACCATCATGGCAGCCCATTCAGCGACCTTGTCGTATACAATGCTGGATTCGTTCTTGTGCAGGAAGTTGTCGATGACAACCACAGCGCGCTTATCGGGGTGTGCTTCCAGCCAAGCGTCCTCGGACAGATCGGCATCTTTGCCATCCTTGTGGCGCCCAGCCAATGAGACTTCCTTGAGAGCTTCCGCGGTCGTATGCAAGATCTTGACTACCTGCGACTCGAGAGTCTCAGAGAATCCGGCCTTGACTCCAGTAGTGCTTTGAACCGCGAGATCGATCATGCTGCTCATGCTATTGAGGAACGCGAAGACAGGCTTGTATCCCACCGCGTTGGCGAGGCGCTTGATGGTGCCGCTCTCGCCTCTGGCTTCGGTGATGGGTTTGCAGTCAATAACAAGAACATTCTTACGATCCTTGAGGGCTTGATCCATAACAAGCTCCTTCTTGCCCGATCCTCGAGGACCCTGGACGACAACGAAGGTGTCAGAACTTTCCAGCAACCAGGTTTGGATCTGTTCAATCAGGTCTCGTCGATGCTGCCAAACGGCGTTGAAGCTAGCCTTGTCGGTCTTCTTGCGTGCGAAGGAAGAGATGATGTCGGAGGTCTGGCTCTTGACCCATTTGTAGAATTTGTTGTCTGATAACCGGAAAGAGTGTTGGATGTGGGCCTTGACGAAGAACTCGCGGATGGGGTCGAAGACGGCGACGGTGATGGCGGCCAAGAGAGCAGCTACAACAGGAATGACGATTCTGGGGTGGTTGGAGAGCCAGTTCCAGATGTTGTGTGGCTTGACCTTTTGCTCATATGACAGACGAAGTTTTGTACCGTTTTTGCCTCCGCCGAGAGCTTCACCGACGACGTAGCCGTGCAGACAGTTTCTGGCCATGATGGCGTCGCGGACGAGTGAAAAGTCGATGTACGCATACTTGGGCAGGACCTTGGAGTCGGAAGGCTGGGACGTGATCTCTGCAATCTTGCCATATTTGCGGAATATGCTGTAAATGTCCTCTTGCGAAAGCTCGACAGCTTCTCCGCCAGCATCTTTTCCAGTGAACTCGATCTTGATGCGGCTCTTTGGGAACCGCAAGAGGTCTTCAAGCCAGGGAACACCTCTTACAAGTCCAGCTCGAACTCCGCGGAAGGGATTGAACCAAGGGCGGATGGGGTTCTTTTCTAGCGTTCGTGCGAGGGAGTCTAGTCGGCATGTTAGACTTGTTCCAATAGAGGAGCTTCTGTTCAAGTCTTCTACTCACTCTCGACATCTTTTGGCTGCACATCTGATCCATGACTGAACTTGACGTAAACTCCACCGTCTTTAAACCGGGGCAGGATCTCTGTGATCTTGATGGGTAGGTCGTCGGGTATAGCTCGCTTCACCAAGCCGATTGGATCACCGACTCCAAAGCTCGAGCTCTCGAAGCGCTGCAGAAGGTCTCCAAAATCTTTGTCTGACTGCCAGGCTCGTGATCGAAGGAGGTGAGTGAGTTTCAGGGGGAAGAGGTCTGCAACGGAGATCAGCCCATTATCCCACAGTCCATGCTAATACCAGCAGCGTAGTAGGACGGTGAATGTGTCCCAATGGGGGGTCGGAAAACTTACTGTCCAAGAAGAGAATCGACTCGCTCTGGGAGGTTGAAATGTGCCCAGACTTCTCGTCGCCCGTCGAAGTACTCTCCCATGCCCTTGTCGTGTGCACGATCGAGCCCTGCAACTGGAACTGGGGTCGAGCGAATGGCCGAGCAGGGACCCATGTCTGTCTGGCTGCCCGGCCAGAGCGAAACATCGCTCTGCTGGATAACATCGCCGGTGCCGTTGGGATATTCACATGGTACTCTGAGAAGCGATGAAGAGGAAGGAAGGGAAGCTGGAAATTCAAGCTGTGCGAAATGTGAGCTACTTTTCCTTAGCTCCCCACGAGCGCTTCACGCGTGGAATGATATCATTGCTCCGAGTCCCACTGCCAAGGGCTAGCTGGACCATGTCCCCCGTCCGTCGCTTGTCCCCCGCCATAACCTTATTCGGCGCTGAACAGCCCCGGAAACACCATCATCCGCACCGACATGCCCCACTAGAGCACTTGCAGCACGGGAAAAATAATGCAAGCACTCATTGGCCCGGCGCGCTGTCTGGGAGGTCATCGAAGGGTAGTGATAGCCGGCTCCCCCTCATTCTTAGGCGCTTCATGAACTGATCGAGACGACAAGACTTAAGACTTGGAATTCTTTCTATTCATAAACTATTTTACTTCTCTAACCCGTCAAAATGGGTTGGCTCTGGGCTTCGCCGTCTCCCCCCAAGTCTCCCGCGCCGGGACAAGCTTCCCAAGCTCCCGCGTCGACCCCGCCATCATCGAGTACAGCGTCGAATGATTCCGACATTGACCCCGAGATCCAGAAGTTCATTGCCATGTTCCAGTCAGAGGGCAAGCAGGAAGAGCCAGCAGCTCCCCAGCCGACACCATCTTCATCAACGGCGCCCTCCAAATCGTCATCATCCACGTCCTCATGGTTCTCACTCAAGTCCTCCCCCAACTCCCCCTCACAAACCAACAACCGCACGATCACGCCACCCGCCGACCCCAATTCTGTCTCCGAAACCCTCCTCCCAACAGAGATGTCCTGCCGCCAGGCCTTCGACATGGCCTTCCACTGCCAGTCCGTCGGCGGCCAGTGGAACCACATCTACCGATACGGCACGATGCGATCATGCAGCGAACACTGGGAGGACTTTTGGTTCTGCATGAGGATCAAGAGTTACACAGGAACGATGAAGGAGGAGGCAATAAAGGCGCACTACCGCCAGAAGGAGCACGACAAGTATGGTGATGGCAAGCCGAACAGTGAGGATATTTGGCAGGCGAGGACAACCAAGGTCCCGCCGGGCACAGCCTTTACGGAGAAGTTTGAGGAGCCGACACTCGACGACGAGGAATGGCAAAGTATGGAGATGGATAGGCGACGTCAAATCAGGACGGGTCTGGGCATTGAAGGAGCATCTGCATGAATCATTGGCGTGTAAGAATTGGTGACATCTTTTTCTGGTAATGTTTTATGTAGAAATCCACTCATTCAATCACCACTGCGGAATAAATCATCGTGACTACTGCACCGACTCCAGACTCCGCCATTGAACCAGTGTTGAGCTAAACTCAACTCAATGCAAATAAGGTAGTCAGTCAATGGTAGTCAGAATTTTTCAACGCACATTGCAAGTGGCACTCAAAGTTATTTAACGTTCTTGTATTAGGCGTCCTGAACCTGGAGGCCGAACTAGAGTACATCTGATCCCATGCGTAACCGTGCTTTTCCCATCGTGATTTCATAAATGCAAAGAAAGCAAAAGTCTAGTCGTGAAACCCAGTGACAACCACCATGTTGTCACACCCAAGACTGCGATTCTAAGGAAAGAAGATCTCATCAAGGGTATCAATTTAGTCAACCTCCTCGACGGTGGGGCCGTCGTCGTGGTTGCCGGGGGGAGCGCCGCCGGGAGCACCGGGGAAGCCACCAGGGGCACCGCCAGGGGGACCACCGGCAGAGCCGTAGAACTTCATCATGATGGGGTTGGCAATACCCTCAAGCTCCTTCTGGCGGTCCTCGTACTCCTCGCGAGTAGCCTGCTGGTTCTCGTCGAGCCAGGTGACGACCTTGTCAATCTCGGCCTTGAGCTTCTCCTTGTCGTCGGCGTCAAGCTTCTCGTCGACCTTGGAGTCGGAGAGAGTGTTGCGGAGAGAGTAGGCGTAAGACTCAAGACCGTTCTTGGCAGCGACACGCTGGCCCTCGGCCTCATCCTCATCCTTGTACTTCTCGGCCTCAGCAAGCATGCGCTCGATCTCCTCCTTGGACAGGCGGCCCTTGTCGTTGGTGATGACGATCTTGTTGGACTTGCCAGTGCCCTTCTCGACGGCGGAGACGTTCATGATACCGTTGGCGTCGACATCGAAGGTAACCTCGATCTGGGGAACGCCACGGGGAGCGGGGGGGATACCGGTAAGCTCGAACTTGCCGAGAAGGTTGTTGTCCTTGGTGCGCTGACGCTCACCCTCGTAGACCTGGATAAGGACACCAGGCTGGTTGTCGGAGAAGGTAGAGAAGACCTCAGACTTCTTGGTAGGGATAGTGGTGTTGCGGGGAATGAGCTTGGTCATCATGCCACCGGCAGTCTCGATACCGAGGGAAAGAGGGGCAACGTCGAGAAGCAGGATCTCGTTGGTGGACTTGGAAGAAGTGTCACCAGACAGGATGGCAGCCTGGACAGCGGCACCGTAGGCAACAGCCTCATCGGGGTTGATGGACTTGTTGGGCTCCTTGCCGTTGAAGTAGTCGGAGATGAGCTTCTGGATGCGGGGGATACGGGTGGAACCGCCGACCAGGACGATCTCGTGGACGAGGGACTTGTCGATCTTGGCGTCGGACAGGACGCGGTCGACGGGCTGGATGGTGGAGCGGAAGAGGTCCTGGCAGAGCTCCTCGAACCGGGCACGAGTGATGGAGGTGTAGAAGTCGATACCCTCGAACAGGGAGTCGATCTCAATGGAGGTCTGGGCGGACGAGGACAGGGTGCGCTTGGCACGCTCGCAAGCGGTGCGGAGACGGCGGAGAGCACGAGCGTTGGAGGACAGGTCCTTCTTGTGCTTGCGCTTGAACTCGTTGACGAAGTGGTTGACGAGACGGTTGTCGAAGTCCTCACCACCCAAGTGGGTGTCACCAGCAGTAGACTTGACCTCGAAGATACCCTCCTCAATAGTCAGGAGAGACACATCGAAAGTGCCACCACCGAGATCGAAGATGAGGACGTTGCGCTCACCCTCAGCCTTCTTGTCAAGGCCGTAGGCGATGGCAGCGGCGGTAGGCTCGTTGATGATACGGAGGACGTTGAGGCCGGCAATGAGACCAGCGTCCTTGGTGGCCTGACGCTGAGAGTCGTTGAAGTAGGCGGGGACGGTGATGACGGCGTTGGTGACCTGGCCACCAAGGTAGGCCTCAGCAGTCTCGCGCATCTTGGTGAGGACCATGGCGGAGATCTCCTCGGGGGTGAAGGTCTTGGTCTCGCCCTTGAACTCAACCTCGATGACGGGCTTGCTGTTCTTGTCGACGACCTTGAAGGGGAAGTGCTTCATATCGGCCTGAACCTCAGAGTCGTTGAACTTGCGACCAATCAGACGCTTGGCGTCGAAGACGGTGTTGTGGGGGTTCATGGCGACCTGGTTCTTGGCGGCATCACCAATCAGGCGCTCGGTGTCGTTGAAGGCGACATAGGAAGGGGTGGTGCGGTTACCCTGGTCGTTGGCAATGATCTCGATCTTGTCGTTGGCGACTGTGATAAAAAGTTAGCCCAAAGTCCATACAAATTGCGATAGTCGCGGCCAAGGCCTGCGATTTTTCGGGAAAAAAGGGTTTGCTCACAGAAACCGGTACAACTTTTTGAGACGTTAGCATCCTGTGCAACTCAGAATAAGGAATGGACTCAAGAAAAAATACCTGTAAGTTGTTCCGAGATCGATACCAATAGCCTTGCCGGAAGCCATTGTGAATGTGTGTTGTGGTGATGTGAAGGTGTGGTGTTGTTGTTGCGTGGTGGTGGGGTATCAAAAGAGTCGTGTTCGCGAAGACCGGTTGTGGTGTGTGCCGGTGTAGAAAGTAGCAGCGATCAAGTTCTCGTTGGAAAAAGAGATGCTGGACGCTTCGTTTGGATTGTTGGGGTATTGTTGATGTAGAGGAATGTCGTGAAGAGTGAAAAGTGAAAAGGTCGAAGCGGTTGGTGTTGACTTGGATTTAAAAGGTTGTTGGCAAGAGAGGACGCAAGGCCCCGCAAAACTTCGAAAGGGTTCTTCGCTCTTCCACCTGCTCTCCAATGGTGGGGTAGATCCAAGCGTCCACCAGCTTCGCGGCCCTGCCAGACTGCGCCAGTCCCTTCCAATTGCCTCCAGAAACCGCTGAAATTTTGTACAAGGATCTTTGTTAGTGCGCTTGCAACCCGATTCAGCCTCTTCAGGAGGCGAAAGTCCCAATTTTCCAAGGACTGCACGCTCTTTCCTGCTCTCACGGTGCCTTTGGAAGACGGACAATTCTATGGAAGACTTTCGTTTGAACCCCATTCGTTGACATCATATCCACAAGAAGCTTCTACAATCCTACCCCTGAGGTCTCCAGTACCCCTGCTGCCGCCCCATGCCCGCACTAAACCACGGTACCCTCTACCTTTCCCCTCCAAGTCGTGCCCCTCAGTCAGGTCGAATCCACACCGCTAGTAACTGATGGAAACCTTTTGGAGAGTGATATCATCCCCCGTCAGTGGGGGATTGATTGAGTGGTTCTGCGACTCTTCAAGAAGCATCGAAACTCCGGAGACGACCTGTTGCAGAGCCCAACTGAGAGTTTCCAGCTCCTTCCGCTTATCCATCGCAATTCTCTGGGCCTCCAGGACCACGTAGCCGCCCACCTTGGCGACCCAAGCTGACGGCGACAACAGTCGACCGAAAAAAAGAGGTGGCAGGGATGCCGACATACACATTCACACACAGTTGGCGCCCAAGGGGCTGACATGGCCGAGAGACAACGGAGGCAATGGACCGCAAAGTCAGGCCAGGCGTGCAAGGCAATCCGAGACAGGCAGCGGCCAATCCAGGCAGGTGTGGCTGGCGCCTTCCACAAACGCCCTCAATGTGAGAATCGAGATTTTAGATAGGGGGGCGCTCTGCCTTGGAACCTTGGAATTGCGCCTCGCAAACAGATCGTAAATGAGCACCCGCGGGATCAGGAAAATCCATGGCCATCCATGTCGCACAATCCATCTACTCGTAGCAACCATCATCGGTGTTGGAAATTTTCCATTTTTACCTCAATGGCTCTGCATGCGGTGCGATGAAATTGCATTCTCTTTGTTGCCGGGCAGTCGGGCAACTTTTTTTCTTTCCCCTCCCCCTCTCGTCTCCTTGCATGTGTCCGCCCAGCGACCGCCAGGCAACGATCTGAGAGTGCAGGGCACCTTGCTGTTGCGTGCCCAGCAGCCTTACGCAGCACTCGCAGATGCGGATTACCTAATACAGGGGCGAAACAGGGTGGGCTTGTCCTTGGTCCGTGCTGCAAGATTTTTTTCCGGTGCGGGATGGCGGACGCCCCGGAGTGGGGCCCGCTCCGGCGCTGGATGCTAAACGGAGAGATGACCGGCTGAGAATCTCGCCTAGCAGCGCGGGCAAAAGAAGCTCGCCACTATTTCGAAGGATACCTGCTCTCCGTCGCGTTCCCGAAAGTGGCGTCTCGAGTTCGTTACTCGCCTCTCTCTTCACTGTGAAATGCCGTCTCTATCGTCGTCTCTATCGTCGTCTCCGTCGTCCTGTAGCGTTCGGTGTCCTCGTTACTCAGAAAGTAGTCAAAGCCAAATAATCTAGCCCCCTAATGTTGTAGCTCAGTCGGTGTCAGATGCGGGTATCGTCTAAAATTACCTATCCGAAAGGAAGATCTGGTGATTTGTGACGGCCAACGATAATAGACACTTGCTTGAATGGACCACATAAAGAATCACCAATCAAATCACAAACAGTAGACACGTAAATGAGGAATGCGAAATGTATGTATGATTATGACAACCCAAGCCCTATCTCGTGCCATAGAACCGCTACACCTCGTAAAACCCAAACATGAAAGCCCAATACGCTCATATCACGACATGCCTCCTCATCAGGTGGCCGCTTTTCAGCTTTTCGTCTCAATCCTACAGGTGCACGAAAAAAGAAACAACACCGCAACAATCGGAATCCCATGAGCCATTGAAGGGTATAAAGGCTAAATGGAAGCTTCCGTTGATATGCAAACATCCGCCCAGCTCGCAAAAGTCATTTCGAATAGGAAAACATGAGCACCCGCTCAGGACGTCAAACTCAACCCATAATGGTCGTGTCCTGAGAAGGGCCTGGTGTCCCAGCCATCGCGCTGCTGTTGACTTCGCAGCCCTGGGCGAAGAAGATACGTGCTGGTTGCTCATAGTCATTGTGAATGCTGTAGTAGTTGCCTGAAATCATAGTTAGCAGTGCCACTTGGAGCAGGATTCCAGAAAGGCGGGCTTACCTCTGGGCACAAACCACATTCCACCGGCACCGATTCTGAACTGCGTCTCGTGGACGGTAACCAGGACCTTGCCCTGAAAGACGAAAAATACCATCTGCATCTTTCGCGAGTTCTTAGGCCGCTTCTCCGCGCCGGGCGGAAGGTCGACGACGCCCGAACCGAAGAAAGGCAAGCTAAGCGTCTTTGCGAATCGGAAGGTAGCGTCGCGGATGTCGCGTGTTTGAATGGCGCCAGCAGAAACAGCAATGCGGTCCTCGTCGATCTCGACTTGTTCGTTGATGGCGGGAGGATTGAACTCGTGCTCGGGCTGCCAGACGACAATTTCGCCTTCGATGTTGCCCGGGTCTACCTCCCACGGTTCCGGCTCCTCTTCGTCCTCGGATTCGGCCTGCTTCCTTCTGCCTCCTTTTCCTGCAGCTTTCCGGCTCTTCGCCCTTCTCTTGCGCGCCTCCTTTTCTTCCTCCTCGACACGGACAACCTCCTTGATGCTGGGAAGTAGGAACCTGTCCTTGCCGGCCTCGAAAGCCTCTTCTTCATCGTACTCGACGTGCTCGTTCTTCCAGTACGCCAATGGCCTGTAGGATTGACGACCGGATCTTGTTTTTGTGATGGCATGGGGATCTTGTGGCACCTTGCGTGAGACCAAGCCACGGGCCTTGGGCATGGGCGGCCCCTTTTGTACCAGACCAAGAATTGAATCGTCACCAGCGGCCGCTTCCGTCTGGGGCTTTCGGCCCGGCCTGCCCTTGGGCTTGGGCTTCGGATCAGCCTTCGCAGCATCTTTGCTCGACTCGCCCTTCAACTCTTGAGGAACGGCCTTGGGCCGCCCACGCTTGCCAGGTTTCGCTGCCGCTGCCGCTGTCGCAGTTTCCGTACGTTGCCTTTTGGAAGCGCGATCGTCCGCTTCCACCTGCTCCTCCTCGTTGCCGTTCGAATTCCGCGAGCGTCTGCGCTTGGGAGCGCTGACCTCCTGCTCGGGTTCCTGCTCGGGTTCCTGCTCGGGCTCGGGCTCGTCAGCCTTGGCCTTTCCCTTGCCTTTCGCTGGACGGCCTCTTCTGCCCTTAGGGGCCACTGGCTCCTCCTCTGACTCGGCAGCATTCTCCGGCTCTTCCTCTGGCATCTCGACAACTGGCGCCTTGGCCTTGGGTGGGCGTCCTTTACGCTTGGCCGGCTGCTTTGGCGCTTCTTCCTCCACCTCCTCAGTAACATCGTTCGGCTCATCCTCCGGGACTTCTACCTCACCAATCATTTGCAGGGACTCCTCGATGATTTCGTCCATAGGCGCTCCGTCGTCTTCCTCCGGTTCGGTGGAGAGGGCGCGTCCGTTTGTTCCATTCGTATGCTTGCCGTTCACACCATTCGCGCCGTAGTCAAGACGGCGAGAAACAGATGCCCCACGGACAGGCTGGGAATGCGATTGCGCGGGAGATCCTCGGTAAGGTGATCCACGAATCGGTGATGACGAGACACCAAAGTTAGGGTGTCGCACTGCAGGAGAAGCGAGGTTCGTCTTCCGCGGGGAGGTTCCTCGAGGAATTAGTCGCGGATGCCCCTTAAGAATCGTGGCTGGTCCGGCGCCGGTGTCTACATGGCTTCGTCAGGATGCGCGCGTCAAGGCCGCCAGCACAGCAAACTCACCAGAGTCGAGCTCCATATCTTGCTCGCCCGTCGATTCGTCGGGAGATCCGCTGTCTTTCTCCGGCGAGGAGAAGAGACCGTCGATAGGTTGCATGCCATGTTCGTCGCGTACGCCAGTGTCGCGCAACTCAATGCCTGTCTTTCTGCAGGGGCGTAAGTAAAATGATCAAAACTACCGAGTCGCACCTTCTATCCAGAACGAAGAAGACATCTGCGCGCGACGTACCGGCCCTTGACACCGAGCTCATGGAAATCGCCTGTGGACGTCTCGCGACGCCTAACATTGCTCGGTCGCGGTGCCATCGCGACTGTGGAGTCTTTGGGAATTCCGATGGAAATCCCGCAAAAATTAGATGAAAATGATGGCGGCTGAGGAGCTGGGGCCTAAGGAGTGGGGGCGAAGCTGAGCAAAGATTCCGAGCCAGGTGCGTCGTATTTGTTTACCCCGAGCAGGTGTGGTGGTTTGTGGTGTTGAGCGCGCAACTTTTGGGGCGGTGGAAAGAAGCACCATGAGTTGGCGTCGCGCGGTGTGATGCTTGCTCTTTGCTGTTAGCGGTGCTTCCGGGCCTGTCAGTAGCTGATACCCGCTGCAATCCAGGAGTCAACGGGGCACGTGTGCGGAAGGATCCACCTGGATGGACGCGTCTCAATTTACCGGGACGCGTCGAGGGGCCAAACCTGCCACCCATTACTTTCAGTCTTCAAGTCACTTCATCAGTCACTCACCTTTTGGTCGTCACTTTCTCATCACTGTCGCATTGTTCTCACTACGGGACGTTTTCATAGTAGGATTTGGGAAATTGGGCTTGCAGCAAGATATCCGGACGACACCAGGGACTGTCGTAGACAAACGAGGACTTACACCCAACTTACGACGTCAAACGGGATACATCCAGATTTCTCTTTGGGACACCAGTCCTCAGCAATTCTCACCATGGAAGACACTCAAACGGTCGAGGACATCGCCATGGAGACCCCAGTCTCAGATGTCTTTATCCCACCCTCCATTGACGATAAGGCCCTCCTCGCAGGCGACAACTACTCCTACTTCTCCCCCATTCCGCCATCACTGCTCCCGTCATCAGAATCCACAGACTCAGAAACACCAGCGCTCGGCACCCCAGTCTGTCTCGGCGTAGACGAAGCAGGCCGCGGCCCCGTCCTCGGCCCCATGGTCTACGGCGTCTTCTTCCTCCCGATCCCCCTCTCGGACCCCCTCCTCCGCGAAACCCACCACTTTGACGACTCAAAGGTCCTCACGCCCGCCGTCCGCTCCCAGCTCATGGAGGCTCTCTGCACGCCGGGATCAGACCTCTTCGACTCCTGCGGCTTCGCCATCCGCTCCCTCTCCGCCCGCGACATCTCCACGGGCATGCTCCGCCCCGGCGCGACGTACAACCTCAACGCCCAGGCCATGGACGCCACCGTCGACCTCATCAAGGGCGTCTTCGCCCGCGGTGTCAACGTCGCCGAGATCTACGTCGACACCGTCGGCCAGCCTGCTGCCTACCAGGCTAGACTGCAGCGCTTCTTCCCGGCGACAAAGATCACCGTTGCGAAGAAGGCAGATAGTCTGTACCCCTGCGTCTCGGCTGCCTCTGTCGCTGCCAAGGTCACCCGTGATGCTGCGCTTGAGGTTCTGTACTGCGCGCGTGCGCCTGAGGCGGCCGAGGCGGAGGAGGGCATGGCCTGGGGTTCAGGCTACCCGTCTGACCAGAGATGTGTGACTTGGATGAGGGGCAACATGCACCCTGTCTTCGGCTGGGGCCCCGAGTGCAGATTCAGCTGGGGCACGGCTAAGGACATGCTTGAGGCCAAGGGGAGCTTAAAGGTCGAATGGCCAGTCGATGATGACGGCGAGGCTCGCATGACTGACTTCTTCCGGTCGACAGACGCAGAGGATGGCGATGAGTTGGGTACATGGTTTGGAAGACCAGCAGGCCTTGAGGCTTTTTAGGATTAGTGTAACAAAGGTCGGGTAAGAGGCGTTGGGCGTTTGTATATCATCTGGGATCACCATGGGAAATTTGACAGGATACTACAACGTATCTTATAGACATTATATCCTTTGCTCCTATTCGCACTCTTTGTGGTGGCCGGCGTCTGGACCGCAGCTTCATTCCAGCTTCATGCGTAAAATCTAGATGTCATCAATATCATCCTCCGAGCTCTTCTTCTTGCCCCGACTGTCCAAAGTGTCCATACTGATGGAGCTGTCGGCCCGGGAGGGCATGGCCAGCGCCTGTCGGGCAGTGTCTGAGTTCTCGATGAACTCTCTCAACTTCTGCTTGCCAATCTCAACACCCTGGTTTGCCGCCGCATTGGCCATCTGATACATGGGGCCCAGCATGTTCAGCGTGTAGGCGACATAAGTGCCTCCAGCCAGCAAGATGAGGAAAATGAAAAGGAACGGGTTGCGCAGGACTGTCTTACGTTAGCGTTGTCAATGAAAAAGCTCTCAAGCCACTTACCGGCAACAATCTCGTTCCATCCCAGGGCAACGAGGAGAGCGTAGAAATACAGAGGTACTTGAGCGACAGAGCCAATGGCGCTGCGCTTGGCCTCGACGTAGACGCCATCTGCCGTCTTCTTGAAGCGAATGACAAGGTCTTGGCGCTTACTCTCGCTAAGCACCGTCATCTCCTCCTCAAGGCTCTTGCCGTCCTCTTCGTCAACACCACCAATTGGAGTCAGGTCCTCCTCGTCGCTAGCTTCAACGCCGCGAGGCTGTCCGCCAATCCAGGCGGGCAGGTCCGGGGAGCTGAGAGATTCTGACAACTTGAATTTCGATAGCAGAGGGATGAGAGTCAACGTAGACTCTCGCGCCTTGGTGTAGATGCCCTCGATGTCGTCTGTGGGTCGCCAGATCCGAGGGACACCAGCCTCGTCGTATCTGAACTTATCCTCAAAGTTTTCCCTCAACTTCAACAGGATATTGCCCTCCATCACTTCCTCCTCAATCTTCTCACGCAGAGCCACCCAACTCTTGCGCCTCAGGCGCCAGAGGCCAATGTCAACCTCCTCTTGCGTAGCCTCGAAACTCTTGGCACGCTCAGTAAACCTGCCCTGGGCATCCTTGACAATGTCGACGAACACGGTCCAGATACGATCCCAGAGATCCTTCTCGGTCGGTTTTTCACCAGTCTCGGGGGCGCCAGAACCAGCCCTACCGGAGCCCAACTTGTTGAACTCCAGCCCAACGGCGTCGCCCAATCGGGACTTGACCCATCTCTCAACCCTCGTGGCCAACCGACGCATCTCCTCCTTGCGCAGCTTGCCGCTCACATCATCAAGCTCCTTCTCGAACAACACGTATTGCGACTTAAAGTTAGACCACGCGACACTCGGAATGGCGAGACTTTCGGCTTCGGTCTGGAAGAACTCAAGAGTCTTCTTCTTCTCCTCGGTGACGATCTCGGCGAACTCATAGGCGGCACCGGACTTCTGGCCAGCCTTGACAGCACCCGAAACAGCATCACTGAACGAAGCAATACCCGACTTGTGTGCAGCAGTCAGCTGTGCGTTGTATAGCGTCTTAAGCCTGGCGTCAATCTTGCCCTCCAAGTCTTGGCGCTTGCGCGTGTAGACGCCCTTGTGGTATCGGCTGGCTTGGATCTCGAATGCCTTCAGGCACTTCTCGCGGGACTCACGGCCAGTAACACCAAGCTCTGCCAACACGGCGGGCTTTCCAAGCCTTGTAGACTCGGTCTGCTTCTCCTCCAATGGCACAACAGCATTGTCAAAACCAATCAGAACCTCTCGGGAGATTTCGTCGCAGCGGAACTGAGCAAGAAGCTCTTGCTGTGTTGGCAAGTCCAAGTCCTTGTTGTTGACAATCTGGTCCCAGATACCCTCGGCGTAAATCGAGAATCCGTCGGCGGGAATGCGGCGGTGGTACTCGGGCAGGAACACACCGCCTTCAAACTCCTGACTTGTGGATCCACCCGATCGGTGCCCCGCAACGAACCTCTTCCCCAGGTTCTGAATCTCAGTCGTGAACTTATCGGCCTGGAGAATCTTGTGGGGGAGGGCGGCGAAGGCAAAGTCAAAGTAGTCCTCGATGCGGGAATTCTCAAGACCCTGGGGCTTGGAAATAGACGTCCAAATCTTGGTCAGGTCCTGGATCAGGGTGTTGCGCAGGTTCGCGAGAGGGGTCGTGCCGAGGTGGTCTCGAATGACGAAGAAGAGCAGGGATCTGAGACTCGACCTGTGGTGGCGTGTCAGCAAGTGGTGGCGTGTCAGCAAGTGGCGGTCTAACTGCACCGCACATTCGACTTACTGCTTGTCCTTGAGGAAGAGCTGCAGGTTGACCTCGAAGACGGTCTTCAGCAGACCCATATTCGCACCGTTATACAAACCGACTTGGGTCTCCCAGAGGTTCACGATGAGGACCTCACTCGTAGCCAAGGCGAACAGGGCGCTCTTCCTCTCGAAGTCCTGGTCCTCGCCACGCTCGCGACCGTCGGTTCCCTCCACGTCCATCACGAGAATGTTCTCGGCCATGCCGGATGACTCCTTCTTGTTCTTGGACATCCAGATACCCTTGGTGGTTTGCTGTCGCATCGTCTCGGACATGACGGAGAAGTCGGTACCAAACAGGTTGTTCAGCAGCGTCGACTTTCCGGTGGACTGGGAGCCGAAGACGGAGATGAGGTGGTAGTTGAACCCCGCCTCGGCGACGTGGACTTTTTGGAGGTATTTGTTGACCGCGACACTGCAAGTGCAGAGGTTAGCTGCTGTTCGGCATGTTCTCGCGGGAGCGGAGGCTGAGAATCGTACTTGAAGTCTTTCTGGTCGTCAATGACTTGGATGCCATGCTCGTAATTTTGAGCGTCCGGCTCATCGCCGACAGCAGCGAAGTGGTCGTTCATGGTTGCGGCAACGTATGAGGCAAAAATCTAAAAGGGAGCGACGAAGAGCGTGCGTGTGTGTTCTATATGGACATTGTCGTTCCTCCCAAATAAAAATAGAAAAAAGGCCAGGCGTCGTGGGTGCAGAATTGCAGCAAGGGGCGAAAGGTCCAGCGGAGGTGGCTATCGGTGTTGGCAACGGAAATGGGAAGTGACCAGATCAACCCTTGTGATCAAATTCCCCTGCCATGGGCTGCCCATGGGCCATGGGCCGTCCACAGGTTAGTCAATCTTGCTTTCCCAGCAGTGCGAATGCGCCGGATGAATATATGGTCCGTGAGCCTTTCCCCCAAAATGCCCCCAACCAGAAGCCAAATTAGGCTCGGTCTCAGGGCAACCCCTGGCATGCGAATTCTAGCTCCCCCTATCGCTGCGGGAAAATCACCCAAAAACATCAGACGGCATGACGACACCACAGACATTTACTCGCCATTGTTTGACAGGTCGATCAGTGTCAAAAAAAGACCTTCGACCGGAGCATGGCCCGAGAATTGCAGAAAAAGCGCTATCCATCAAGATGCGCTGTGCGTCCCTGGAACTAACTTTGGTGTCCGCTAGCGAACATCCTAGGTTCTCAACGGCGGCGCGGGCCGGTTTTAATGTGGAATGGTCCTTCAATTCAGCTTAACAACCCTTCGATTTCGATCCTGCGGCAAAGTAATTACATATGGGCCGTCAACCGTACTTCGAAATCAGCTTCTTCATGATACCCATTGCCCCGCTTCGATAGCCTCCGCCAAACATGGCATAATGGTTGAGATGGTGATATCTGCAAGTACCTACTGTCAGACGGATAGTTGACCAGGCAACGCAAGGGAAGGACACTTACAGCTCGTACAACGCAACTCTATCCTCCCATTCGTCTTTGGGCTCCGCCTTTGGGACCAGCTTGTTGTACTCGTTCCAGAAGCTGCTGCCGAAACCGCCAAACATCCTCATGATGCCAAGCTCATACTCAGAGTGGCCGTACACAGCCGACGAATCGTAGACAACCTCTTCCGCACCGCCCTTGCCGGCAATCTGCCCCCGGCTATGGTTCCCACTCCAAAGATCGCCGTGGATTAACACCGGCTTCATCCCTTTAACGTGGTCGTCGCCGATCAGCCGCGGTACGACCCTGCTCGCTACCGTCTCCACGGCTTTGGACAGCTCCCCGTCCGTGACATTATTCTGGATGCCAGCGCGCAGAATGCTTCGCAGTCTGTTCCCAGCATAGAACTCGGCCCATGACTCTTTCCACGAGTTGTCTTGGGGCGTCGAGCCGCAACATGTGGTCACGGGGAAGCCGTACATGGGCTTATCATAGCCCTCTGGGATTGGCGCCGGGGTTGTGTGCATTTTGGCCAGTTTTGAGGCCAGAGACAGTCCAGAACCGCCCGAGGCTGAAGAACCAAGGTCCAGAAAATCGGTGACCATGAAGTGCGTACCAGGTGACGACTGATACTTTCCGTGCGCATGTGACTTGGGGCAGAAGTCGGGGACGGCATCGTGAATGGCATTCAGCGACTCATGCTCACCTGTCATGTGTCAGGAGACGTGTCGACACAAACCAAACGGAACGACTCCGAGAGTGAGTCAAACTCACCGGTGAACATGACCTCCGCCTCCTTACCACTGCCAGTCTTGACGAAGAGTTTAGTGGGCTGACCATCAACGACTGACGTGAGCTTGAAAGAGGACGCAAACCCAGATCCTCCGTGCGACGCAATTTTGGTCTGCTCCGGGTCGAGTTGCAGAGCTTCAATAACAGCCGGGTCCACGTTTGGAGCCATATTGAAGACTTTGGCGAAGATTAAAGCCCTGAGATGTCAAGTTGAAGAGTGTCGTCCAAGAGATGCACTCGACTTAAGCATACAGCTAGCTGTCCTCCCACCCTCCCAAGCCAGACATTGGATGAGCTGTAAGTGACGTATCCGTAGAACACAGCGGCCTCCACACTGGGTGGGCCGCATGTCACTCAGCCCCACAGACCCCAACTGTCCACGAGTGTCATCGTTCTTACCACCGTGTCCCCATTCCATCGACTCATGAGCTCTCCTGCGCTCTAGATTTCCCAGTTTTTACAGCCACTTGGATCGATAGCTCAGTGGTAGAGCGAGAGATTGCAGTCTCAAGCAGCAGTTATCTCTAGGCCCCGCGTTCGAACCGCGGTCGGTCCTTGGTGATTTGTTTTTGCAGGAAGTAAATTCCATTAGATGCTACTGATGGAGTTTGATACTATTTTGGTCAATTCCAATGGTTGCTTTTCCATAGCTACGTCTATTGCACCATCTGAAGCAGCTGGCACCTCATGCGGTGCTTATTCCCGCCAGGACATGTGGAATCGGCCCCGTCATGCAGGTGGGTCTGTCGCTCCGATAAGCGGCGCCGTGATGGGGCCGGTTTGCTCCGGACAAGGCATGTGTGGTGGTTATCTGAGCTTATCACGAGAGCAACTGAGACATGATGCTTCACAATATGTTGGTTTTCTATCGTGAATTCAAAAAGAGGCTATCAAACGGTATCTTCAAGCGAACCGTAACAACCTTACCCAGCTCTATCTATTATTCATCCTAAACACCAAAAGGCTCCCGAATTGCTGTGCCGCGCATTCACCCGTCTCGAGGTATGTCTCGACGCATCGCGTATTCACGGGTCACGATTCCCGCCAACCGACACCAGCCATGGCAAACAAGAAAGTCGAGCTGACCTGCTTGTCCCGCCTGACTGGCTGACATGCGGGAACCAAACGCCCCCGGTCTAGGCCTGTCAATACCCCAACTTTCCCCCAAACTTTCCCAACCCCAGCTGTGTGGCCCAGCGCCGCGCCAACCACGCGCGCAAGAAGCTAACCCCCTCCCTATCGCATCCTCGCTTCCCCAGGATTACGACTTCGCACCAACCCAACGGGACAGTTCCCCCGCGGCGGCGCCCAAAGAAAAGCTGCGGCGCCCGCCGGCGCGTTCCCAAACCGTCCAACGACTGCAACCCAAGGACCCCTTGTCTGCATCTCAAACCCTAAAATTGGCTGGTCCAACCTGTCGTGATCCTGCGCCCAGAGACTCTTAAGTAGAGTCAGCTTCTTGGCACTCCGGGGTCACGCAGGATTTCTGAGGGGGTTTTGCCCATTCCCATTTCCCTTTGTCCCATCCAAATGAAGAAGACCGCCCCGTGTCGAGGTGAGAGGAGCGAGGAGAAGAAAAGACCGGTCTGGACGCCATGGACGCCAAGCTTCCTTCCCCTCGGTGGCAGTGTACGTGGCCCTGGATGTCGGTGCAAGCCACGGCTGAATTACCACCCCTCAGTTAGACGATTTCCTTCCCCCGAACGAAGCGGTGAATGTTGGTGAGCGAGACGGAGCTAGTCCTGCTTTCTTGGGAGTACACGCTGAGGTTGGTGGTCGAGGAGGTCTCTTCGCGACGGAGGGGCGTCAGGTCGGTTTCCGTTTCTCTTCGGAGAGTGGCTGTTCGGGTTTCTTTGGGTTGAGGAGCCGTCGTCATGGTCGAAGTCGCAGTCTGTGGGGCCGTCGTCTTCCAGTGCTCACCGTTGCCGTTCCAGCAGGCAGAGCATGGGCATTGAGGAGTGCGGTTGAGGGCTGGCGGAGGAGTGCAGTGGCGCTTCCACCAGCTGAGAGGCTTTTGTTGTTGTTGATCGGAAGACATCGTGAAGTGGGTGAGGATTGGTGGTGAGCAGACGGGACAACAAAGACGTCAAAGTCAAGTGAATGGCAAGGGATCAAGGGACCAGTGGACCGAATCCAGGCTCTAGATATATGCTGTGGGTATAGGTAGAAGTCGACTGGACTGGCAAAGGTCGAACGATGACCCCTTAAATGCAAAACGTGAAGGCCTCGCGGCGGAAGGCAAGAAACAGACTGGTGAATGGAGACAAGCGGAAGCGGATACAGGTTCCTCGGAAAGGGGGGGCCGATGAAGATTTATACCCTCAAGAAAAAGCATCCCCCGAGACGACACCGCAGCGGCGCCGAGCCATGGTCAAGGAGAACGGTGTTTGTGGGACCCCTTGGTCGTGTACCCATGACTGCATGTGAAGCTTACCCGGCCCGGTTTGTGCTCGCAAGGCTCAAAGCCTAGATAAGTGCGTATGTACAACGTACAGAAATCTCGACTGGGCGCTTGCCTAGCCTTCAGCTTTTGTCTAGCTGCCGCCGCCGGCGCACATGTTCGGCCACATTGTCGGGTCTCACCTTCTGTTATCTTTCAGATGGTAGAGCCGGCGCTGTTCAGCTCGAATCCTTCGGGATCCTCTCCGGCTCACTTGAGTCCACGGTCACCCACGATTCCCAAGTCGCAAGAACCGACGAGAAAACAAACAGGAGAAAAGCCAGGCCTGCGGTACTTGTCAGTCGCAAGAATCTCAAGGTAGACGGTCCCCAATAAGGGCAAACGGCCGGTACGTACTTGTTTAGTCACCTTCGCTAATCGCATCACATTGTCTCGGGAGTGCGTCGGAGAAGCCTCGCAATGTTAGTGCCCGCTTTTCTTCTACTGTTCCTACATTTCGACATACGACTGTGGAGCCAGACCGCCATGGAAACAACGATTTTTTTCAGCTGTTACTCGTTCCTGTGACGAGGGCGTCCCTGTGGAGTTTCGTTTTGCTGGGCGCGACGTTGCGGCGTGGTGTTGCAGATGCGACTCAGTCGCCGTTGTTGATGCGTCCCGGCGCATGTTGCGGATCATCCAGCCGATCGAGCGTTGAACCCTTCGGTACGTACCACCTCCTCGAGCATTCTCACCCTCGAAAAGAAAAGAGGGTGATCGAAAGGTCGTGAAGGCTCGGCGATGAAGTTTCGGGCGAGAAAAAACTCGGAAATCAGTGGCAAGAAGACACCACAATTTTGTGACTTGTCCCAACCGCCAGCAGCCCGAATTCCAGACCGGTTCGAGGCCCAAGCATCCCGAGCAAATCACAGTCGCGTCATAACTTTAGCCCCCTGGCAGATAAGGACAAGCGTCGGGATCTTTCCGCCGGGAAGGGCTCCAGCCAGGGTGCAAGGTGGAAAGAAAGAAAAAATCAAGCAAGGCGTTGGCGGGAGAGATGCATACGAGTGCTATTCCCGTGGCCAGGGTCTGTGATGGGGACCTGGCAACCCTTTTCTACGAATGCCCGGACGGGAACGACATGTCGTTGAGCCTCACTGTGGATCCTCCGCTCTGGACGCCCTTCATCCGAGAACTGCAATAGCCGAAGGGCCCATTTTGGGCCGAGAGATGCTGCCTATGTGTGGAGGGAGGATCTTGCGGTTGTTCGCGGAGTGAAATGGCCTGAATGCGACTGCTACCGTTGCGACTCAACGATTCGGTGTTATACTTTATCGCCTTGAACTTTCTAGCATTTTTTTTTGTCTCTCACTACTTTGTTGCGGAGCTGGCAACAAAATTCGTCGAAAATTTGGAGCTCGTTGTTCTAGGAGACAAAGACACGAGTGTCGTTGAGACAAGATGATGGTGCCGTGCAAGACCATGGACGAGGGTTCGTTGTCGTCCCAGTCACAACCGGAGAATCTTTGGCAGTGCGCTTTTCATCCCAAAGGTAAAGCTCAGGCATCGCTCAGTCTCATGTCTGTGTCTTTCTCTTTCGATTGAAGTTCCCTCCCAGCAACAACAAGCTTGCTGCTCATAAACAGGAGGACTGCAGGGCATACTCTCCTAGTGGACGCCTGGGAGCCGCCTGGCAACGACTTACCTTGAAGCTTCCACCGGGTTCAACCGACTGCTCTCATCTTCAGATAGGCAATGGTCCCCTTTTGATTCGTATCATCATGAGTCCTGGTTTACTGTGGACTGCTTGACTTAAGATGCCGGTACTGTTCTCCATGTTGGCGTCCAAATCCAAGCGGACTCGCAAATCCAAGCCAAATCGAACAAGCATCGACCATACAATTCGTCCAACCGACAGATAGTCTTGAAACGAAATGCAACGATATCAGAGACGTCCGTGGTCGTATCAAACACTATGGGCTGGCTCCGAAGCTCCGAGTAGATGGGGAGAAGCAGCATCGCCGAATCCCTTCAGTCAGCCGTCGGAAGCGGAAGAGTTCAACAGGCTGTGTGAGATCCAGTTGGGACATGAGTACCACAGTTACCAGCTTGGAAGCTACTCGCGGCATCCAAGTGGCAGGATTTTCGGGGATGATCTCCCGCCAGCTAGGCTCCAACACCGACATAATTCGTCCATCGTATCGAGGATTGTGGCACTTTCAGCGTTGACAGTTCTCGTGCTTGCCGAAATTGACAAGAAAAGTCGGTCTGTGGCTTCGACAACTCTGAGAACCCTCGACCGGGCACGTGAAGAGAGTAACGCCTGTCAACTTTGGATCTCAAATAACTCGATGCTAGAAACTGGGACGATTGTGATATTTTGCGTTCTGGTCATCTGCGCGCTGGTGTTACAGATGATGCAGCCTTTTGCGACAGGCCCGCGACCTGTCTACGTCTTGGTTCATGATTGTCGTCTATGGTCGGCATGAAGAGCATGTGCGAAGACGTTACGCCATGTCGATGGCATACGTGCTTCTGACTTTGAAGATGGAGAAATTGGCGGGAACGCTCGGGCTACTGTAAATACTCCCAATGAGCGGTGCACAGGCCATGTGCATGTCACTATCAACCCAGGAGCTCCGGCCTGGATCGGTACTACTGATTGCATGTGTGCTCGAGCTGCAATAGCAAGAGCAAAAGTGAAGCCGAATACGACATCATCATGGATTGCCATCTTGTGAACTGTGCTATGGATACCACGTGTATTCATTCTTCTTATCTCTTTTGTGCTGTACGGATACGTTCTTCAAGTACATAACATGGTACAAGTACATTCACCAGGGTCCGCCCCACGTTCGTGACCAATTTGAACTGTAACCTATGAAATTTCCACTCGTTTCCCCTCTCGCTTCTACGTGCTCACTCTCCATGAGCTGGGAATGGCGGCGAGTAGACCAGCGATTCGGATGACTAATCTCATCCACCTGGATCGATAGCTCAGTGGTAGAGCGAGAGATTGCAGCTTCCCGTAGCAACCTATCTCTAGGCCCCGCGTTCGAACCGCGGTCGGTCCTTGAAGCCCGTCGGGTACTTCGCTTTTTGTTCTTTTTGTTCTTTTTGATTGAGAAGAATCCACAAACTTTGGATTGTTTGCTGTTGCTGAGTTGTCTTGCATTTGCCATTTGGCCAAGTCTGTCGACGATTGAGTGCAACGTGTCAATGGTCCAGAGAGTCTGCAGTACCCAGCTTAACGATGGGCGTAACAATCAGGACTGGTATCCATGACCATATTTCTTCACATCATCCTGAACCTTTCCAAACTGGCTAGGGTCCTTCGGCGAGATGAAATAAACCTCCTCGCGAGCACCGATGGCTCTCAGAGCCTTGCCATCGAAGACCCCGTCGTAAGATGGCCAAGGCTGCAAGCGATACCTCGATGTGTTGTAGCGCCCGCCGTCCCATGGGTTATTCATGTACTTGAGAAGCAGGTGATGACTCTTCAAAACCTCGTCCGGAAGGTCGTCCTTGAGGCGGACGAGATATAAGTAGCGACCTCGCTCGACGTCGGTTGTTGGTGGTAGGAGCTTAGTATCAGGCGGGATGGCAATGCCCTTGATTGAGGTGTAGGTTTTTGAGACTGCATCGTGTAAAGTTACGTTTGCCTGAATGGGCGAGGCCGAGACCGTGGTGTCGATCACAAAGGCCCCTAGGAGCGCGATGGTCTTGATAGCGTTGAGGAAGCGCATCTTGGGCTCTGGCGTTAGAATTTTTCGATGTTTTCTGTAAGATGAATAGATTGGACTAAGCCGAGGGAAGGTGTGACTGGAAATTATATATGTACGAAATCTCAGTGACCTTGGTGATTCGTTTGACTTTCTCTATTACAACCGCTGTGGAAGCAGTCGCCACAACCATAGTCAGACCCTTTAGACCACAAGGTATCCTCCCATGTTAATCCAACTACGCCTTGATCATTGACCCTAGAAAGAGGCCCAGCAAAGTGAGAGCCAGTGCCAATGGCGTAGTCGCATTCTGTACATCTCCCTGGATTATCCCAAGGAGATAAAGAATGCAGAAGATAATAAAAGGTGACAGGCACAAGACGATGTAAAAAGATGTTATCAGTGCTGACCGGCGTTCTTGGATGTAGAGACCCCAAAAGTCTTCTTTCCGGTTGCTTTTCTCATCGAGGTAGTAGTACCGCTGGGGTATGCACCCCACGGTGTCGTAACTCAGCGACTCAACGCAGGAGTAGATCGGGAGAGTCCATGATGAGCCTGCGTAACCACTTTTGGTGGTGAATTGATAGATGTGGCTGAATTCTTCTGGGGACACCGGTGGTTCACGGAGTGCTGGCCGAGGAGTGTAGTAGTAGTCCTTTTGCGCCGTCGTCGGCACTTCAAGGCCCCGGTGAGCGAAGCCGTTACGGCAGAACTTTTCGAACTGGGAAAAGATTAGCTCCAGGGTCGTCAAAATTCATCGGAAACAACTCTCAAGTCGGAGGAGTGAATCATGTCAAGCAGGAGTTCTAGGCAATGACTTACACGTACGAAATCGCAGTGAGAGAATCCATACGGCGAAAACCACGATCTCCAGAAGCCTTTCAGCTCACGATATACCTGTCGTAGTTCTTGGCCAAATTCATTGGTGCTCAAGTACAGCGACGGGAGTTGTTTGAGAGTATGTCGACCAGTGGTAGCAACTAGGAATATGTATCTTGGCTTGGGATACTCCTACTGCTTCGTTTGCTGATTCCACTGATTTGATGCCGTTGATTGAGCTGGCTCGGAATTTGATTTGCTTCCCATCTTGATGGAATTTGTTCCCAAGGAAGAGGATTCTGATGCCGTCCCCGACGATGAACCTGGTTTCACCGTCGTCGTGCTTGTCTTTGAGGCATCCGTTCCATGCCCCCGGTTGTAGAAAGGATACTTTCGTAGCAGCCACCCGATGCCGCCGGCAAACTCTGCTGGCAACACCTCCCACCTGTCTTTTCCACATCTCTGAACGAGTTTGCGTCAGCTTTTTCCTCGATGTTTTCAAAAGGGGCGACTCACACAGCGCCATCCAAGTCTTGCTTCTGAAAGACTGGAAGTATACTTTGGCGGACGTAACGGCCACCAATTCCACGTCTCTCCGGTGGTCGATTCCAACCATATTTGAACCTTATCCATGATGCCTTGTGTGCCCTCCACATCGAGAAAGATGCTTTGGGGGCGTGATTCCTCCAGTTCAGTAAGTGTTGTCATCATTCTTGATCTCATGTTGCTCCAGTACCGATCGTCCGTGTCTTTCCCCTCCAGAACCCTAGCGACGAGCTTCGAAGCCTGTGAGCGAAATGAAGGATCTACAAAATCGGACAGATTCCGCGTCAAACTTGCGAAGGCAGAACTGTTCAATATAAAAGCACTGATGGACTCAAAGTCGAGGTCCCCAGCTTCTTCCTTCTCGGCCGGGGCTATATCGTCCGGTTCATCCTCTTCGTCTCGTTCTTCGTCCACAACCTCATACTTTGCTTCTATTTCTGCGCCATCCCGTCTCCCTCCTTCTAGTACCGTATCAGATGGAATAGTATCTTTAAGGTGCAGAGCTTGAGACTCCGAGGGGTCCACAAGAACGGGCTTGAGGTACTCTTCGGATGCTCTCATGGTGATTGCAGAGGCGATCGGCATGCGATACTGTCTCAAGAAGACGGCTGAGAGAGACTCATCCTTTGTCGTCGCCTCAACTGCCAAGTCTTTTCCCAATTGTCGAAGTAGACGAGCCAGGTTTCTTCGAAGCCTGTCTGCCCCGATTGAAGACTTTTGTATTGCTGCCTCGAATAATGTGGACAAAGCCTCGTTCTCAAGGAGGAACGCAATCGCCTTGTTGAGGCCAGATCGTACCGGGCCCGAAGCCGAGCTTCCCACAAGTGTCGTTGAGGATTCGAAAGATGCTACTGAGCTGGTTTCCCAATCATCATCATCCGAATTTAGATCTTCGATGTCGGTGCCCGGATATCCGTCATCATTCCGAGTCATTGAAGCCGGAAACGAGTGACCAACGTGACTGAAATAGGCAGGTGACTTTGCCAAGTAGTCCCTAAGTCGACCTGAATGGATTAATTCTTCGCATTTCTCCCATGTGAAATATTCCTCAGACCAGTCATCTCTCCAAGCAAATATGGTAGGGTCCTTAGCTTTCTCCAAGATGGCTTCTTGGAGACGTATGAATGCGTTTGTGTCGCCCTCCCCGTAGTTGGGCGCAACCTCCACATCAAACAAACCATGCAGCGAGTATGCTAGATCTTCAAGTCTCATTGCGTTACGGCTTACAGCCCAATACATTCGGCGAGCGACAGGAATCTTGGCAGGGTCACCGCCGACTAAAGCGTACGGATCGATGCCGGTGATGTGGTACAACAACTGCACCAGCTGAGAACGCTCTTGAAAAAGTTCCCATTGACGCGAGTAGAAGAGAAGCCGCACAGGAGCTATGAGTTCTTGGATAGTCCAGGATCGTGTAAACCATCTGCTCTGTCTCAACAGCTGATAGGGCAGCTGAGAATTGTCCACTTTGGGATGCGCGCTCGAAGGGTCGTAGTCGAAGTCAGACAGGTAGGCAATGCAAAGGGCCGCTGATCTAAATCTTCGAAAGCTGGAATTGATGGATGCATTGAGCTCAGCTTCGTTCTTTCGGTCGGTGCAGCATGTGTCGGTCCAAAGGTACTCGAGGTGATATTCCTCGAATGCAATGCGACATGCCTCACGTATCTTCGTAAACCCTGCCTTGGCAACTGCCTTTGATCGATCACCCACAAGGTCTTCATACATCACCTCCTCTGGACCCCACGTATGAGATAGGACTGCGTAGAGGGGCGGATCATATTCGCTTATGTGCTTCGTAAGCTCAACAGTGTCGGTTCGCAGAAAGATCATAATGAGGCATGCATGAATCTTGGCATATGTGGAAATTTCTGACCGAAGCTCGATGAGAGAATTCATCTTGCACGTCTGCCTGGAAAGGCTGCGCTCGCTGCGGTAATAGGCCGGCACTCACGTGGTCCAATGGGATGTCTTCGCATATGCAGCTCAGAGGAGTCGGCGATAGGCTCAAGAGGGTCCAGCAGAAGAATCACAAAGTCCCTCCTTGATAACGCGAGTAGTCCAATACATTGGTATTAGATTTCAAGTTTACCTCGAACGTCAAATCCGGTGTAAAGAGTTGGGATAATGATCGAGGCCAAAGTCTTCGTTATGCAGGGCGCCCCTCAAATGATGCTGCCCCCTAGCTTCCGCTGCAGCTTCTCTCCCTTATCTTCTGCCGCTTCCTCCTCCTTCCTCTTCTCAATCGCCGCCTTCCGCCTGTCGTGATATGCTGGGTCCCTAGCAACACCCTCCCTCCGCCACTTGCGCGGGGGCTTCACGCCCATCTCCGCATACCTCGACCACACGCTCACGCCGCGGCGGAACCACCTCTCCTGCCTGTCCTGCTCCTCCTCGGGCGACGCCTGCCACTTGCTCCTCAGTATCCTGCGGATCGCCTCGGGCGACACCTCGAACATGCTCGACAGCTTGGTCGTCGTGTACTCCTCGGGGGACTGCGCATGCAAAGCCTTAATGCCGGCGATGGCGTCCGGCGACAGGCGCTTCCGCGGGTTCCACCCCTCGGGAAACTTTTCTTTGAGAGCCTCCTTCTGGACCTGCCAGTGCTCACGCTGGTGTTTGCGCTCCCGCTCGTGGGGGTTTAGGTCGCCGTCGTCTTCGTCGTTGGTCGGTCGCCTGGGACGTGGTTTCCTTGGACGGTAGCTGTTGCTTCTTTCATCGGAGGACGTTTGCGTTGCTTGTGCGGCTTGTGCGGCTTCTTTGGCTGTTGCCTTCTTCGCATCCCATTTATTGTTGAACGAGGCGCGTGGCTTTGGGAGCGTAGTGCTGAATGGGGATCTCGGGATGGTCTGGAATCTTGGGAGGTTGTTACTGATATGCTTGATTGTCGCTGCGGCGGCGGGTTCGGAGACGTGCAGCTGCGCCATGCTGCTGAGCAAAGCCCGCAAAGGACTGAGGCGACAAGAGCAGAGCATGTTTCAATTGTCGACCGGTGAGGATGCGTGGGCAGGGTATGCGTCGTGGCGTTGCGCTTCGAAGTCTGCGATTAGCGGCAAACGGGCTGCTGGTTGACAAATTTCCATGCTATCGATACGGAGTTCTATTGACGGGACGGGGCGCGCTACTACAGTGGGTCCGCCCCGGGGCAAGGGTGCCGTGGCGCCGGCGCTGAGCCCGTTGTCCGGTGCCTTCCAGGTTCTGCAGGGACCCGGTGCCACTAAATTAAATGAATACTTCCATCGTCCTCGTCAGCAAACCTTACCCATCGTCTGTAAGACAACTCTGCGACTTCAACAACGACGATGCAGTGGATGCCATTACGGCGAAATTTCATAACCAGCAACACAACTTGCTCGAGAGTCCGAGTAGGTTGCTTTCCCCCCTTATTGCCGACGATGAGGCCCGCCTATTCTAACCCCTCACTGGAGCTAACCGCGAGCTGGAATGCACGTGCAAGAAATCAAAGCATCATCCATGCTCCCCGCGGTTCTCCATCCGCGCAGTGTCGGCCAGCCTGCCGCCCTCCATCCCATCTCTGGCAGAGCCGTTCACACCACAATCGGCCCTCCCTGTCAAGTGGTTTAGGGTAGCAAGCCGTGGTCCGGTGATCTGCCAGCGCGTCTGGGAGGAACTCCCCCCCTCATCCGAATGGGGTCACCAACTCGTTTCGCAGTGCGAGCGGGCATGTGTTCGAGAAGAACGACAGGGAGGCTGCGAGTCAACATGCTTAATTCAACTTGACATTTGTTGACTATCATATGATTTACACTTGGAGTTTTCAGAGGTTAAATCCTGCCGGCTTTCCTGGGTTTTGTTAAGCTCGAAGAGCTGGCTTTGAGTTCGATGAAGTCATTGCGTTTGTTAGCCCCTACTTGCCACACGGTGGAGTTGAGCTAAACACCACTCGCAAACTATCTTCACCCTCACTCTTATCTGCAACTTCATGTCTTGGATCTGTACACCAGTGCTATCCCTTCTTGTACAATTTTTGACATTTTCTTCACCCACATCTCATACAGTCAGACCCCTAGAGCAATGGCAGGCCGTCTCTGGTATAGAGGCCCCGAGTGGCAAGAAGCATGGGACTATTGGTTCAAGTGGACAGACGAGCACCTCACATCTGACGACCTTCGACCGTTGATTTACACGTACGATGAGCTGGGAGCCCAGGCTCTGGACCGCCTCGATGAGATATCACCGCCAGCCAAGCCCCCGGCACCCAGCGAGAAAGGAGACAACTCTCCCAAGGAAAATTCTCCCCACAGAGACTTATACGCCCTCCTCAAAGACAACGCCAGTTCGGATGAGATACTAGGAAAACTATGGACCGAAATCAACACCATCCCGGACTGGGTAGACTGGGCTCAGATTGAACGCGGTCAAAAGGTGTTTGTCCGTTACGCCGGGCCGGCCATCTTCTCCGTAAGCCCCCGATCCTTCACTTTGAAGAACGACCTCACTAACACCACACTTACAGCTCACGTTCCAATCCCTGGTAGGCGGCTTCGGCGGCCGCCGCGTGGTCGAAACGCTCGCCCGCACCGGCGGCTTCGGCGTCAAGGTCACCCGCCGCCGCCTCCTCGAGACGTTCCAGCACATCCTCCAGGTGACCAGCGACCTGCCCTCGATCCAGCCCAACGGCGCCGGCTTCGCCTCCTCCGTCCGCGTCCGCCTGCTCCACGCCGCCGTGCGCCGTCGCATCCTCGCCCTCACCCGCGAGAAGCCGTCCTACTACGACGTTGAGGCGTGGGGCATCCCTGTCAACGACCTCGACTCCATCGGCACCGTGTCCACCTTCTCCGCGACGCTCATCTGGATCGGCCTCCCCCGGCAGGGGATCTACCTCATGGAGCGGGAGAAGGAGGACTACGTCGCGCTGTGGCGCTGGGTGGCTCATGTGCTGGGCACGCCGACGGAGGCGTTCGAGAGCGTGAGCCGCGCGAGGGCGATGATGGAGTCGCTCATGGTGTCTGAGATCGAGCCCTCCGACACCTCGAGGGCGCTGGCGAATAATGTGTTGTCCGGGCTGTGCAACCAGCCGCCGTCGTACGTGTCGCGAGACTTTTTGGCGGCGGAGACGTACTGGCTCAACGGGGCGAAACTCGCGCGCGCGCTGGGCATCGAGAGGCCGCCGTGGTACTACAACCTGCTGGTCGTCGGGCAGTGCATCTTCTTCATGGTTATGTGCTACTCCCATCGTCTGTTTCCCGGGTGGGACGAGACTCGGAACAAGGTAAGAAGAAGAAGTGATCACGTATCACAACTCACTCAAAGCGAGTCTAAACTAATACCAACCCAGAAACTCCAAAAAGGCCTCTTCAACATCACAATCAACAAGCCCGAGCTCGGCGCCCTGGGTAAGGAGACGAACTTCGAGTTCCAGTACATCCCGACCCTCGACATGATGTCCACCGAAGCCGCGAGCAGAACCTACCACCGCACCCAAAACAACGACAACAACAACAAGACCAACACCGGCAACGGCTCGTCCCCCGCCGCCGCGCGGGTGAGGCTCGTGCGCAAGACGGAGCGCCGCAACCTTGCCTCGCTCATCCTGGCCTCCGTCGCCGCGGTGCTGCTGGCTTGGCTGGGTGTGAGGAGCGCCTCAGCGCTGTTTGGGAGCTTCGCCGGGATGGCGCCGTCGGGCTGGCGTGCGGTGATTTAGAAAAGGACGAACGGACCTGGCACAGGCAGCGCGTTGATCCCGACTGCCGCCGGGTCGGTTGACCGGGTTTGGGCCGTTGCTCCGTAGGATAAGGGCAGTTACTATTTTATGTGTACGTATCTTTTTCTTGCGATTGGTAATGTCGGAGAGAATTCCCCAGACTCTTGTTTTTTGCGGCGTCGATCACTGTATCTGAAGATCAAACGGTTTTGCCTTGGGGACCCTTTTTTTTGTGGGTTCCAGAGGCGTCTCCATGGCATGAATGTCGTTGCCGCAGCTTTGGGAACGGCATACAACGCAAAGTGAGACACGTACAAGGTACCACTTGTGTTTTGGGTTGGTAATCAGTTTGTTTTGTTTCGCTGGCTGTGAAGGCCGCGCGAGTGGGAATCTAGTATACGTAAAATATGTGCTTTTTTGGCCCTTTACTACGAGCCAGCACGTGGTAGAAACTTTTTACCATGGCATAATCGCCATCCTCCGCGAAAACGACAGTCGTGTGAATCTGTCCCGGTGAAAATAAAACCTCTCGAATGCTGTATACGTGCCCTGTCTTTCCCTCGTAACGCCGTCGCATAAAATCCGTTCTCAGATGCTAGATGCGCCCAATCCTGGTTCACCCCCTGTCCGTATCGTATCCAAACGCCCAAGTAAGATCGCTCGTAAAAGACTTGGTTCCTCATGCGTCCATCATCAGCTCCACCGGCGGGCGGGAAGTGTGCGCCATGATCGGCTTGGTGTTCTCGATCGGGCTGAACTCCATGGGCTCATCCGTCATGTCCTCGAGGCAGATGGCAGGAAGATCTGGGCTGTCGCCTTGGGCGTCGGGCTTGTAGAGAAGTGTTGAGCTGCGGCTGCGCGTCTGGTGGGAGCCGTCGATGGGGCTGATGGGAGTCTCGACACCGGAGGGGCGGTGACCAAGCTTGGCCAGGGCCTCGGCAAGATCCTCGGCGTGGACCATCTTGTTAGGGGCGTCCTCCAGCTTCATCTCCCAGCCGTGAGGAGGAGAGGGAGGGGGGGAGATGAAGAAGAGCTTGCCAGCATCGGGGAGGGCAAGGTGACGGTCGGTGACCTCGACCGGCGTGGGCTGGCCGAAGTAGACGCGGACGCGCTCGCCCATGACAGCCTCACCGTCCCAGATGCGACGGACGGCGATGGCGTCGTCTTCTGAGAAGAAGGAGACGACGATACGGCGGAAAGACTTGAGGGGGGCGAAAGAGTGAATGGGCGCCGTCTTGGAGATAAGGTCGCGGATAGTCTGGAGGTTATCAGGGCGGAAGACGTTGGTGTCGTTCAAGTTTGTGAGGAGGAGGGTGTTTGATGGCGGTGTCGGCTGGACCAGAGGCGGCAGGGAGGAGAGGTCGAGGGAAAGCGACTTGTTGGAGCCAGTTGAGCGTCTGGAAAAGATGGGACGGCTGTCTGACTTGGGAGACTCCATCTTGGTGGTTGTGAGGAGAGAATGTGTGGTAGGGTGTGGTTGTGTTTGGTTGCGATTGCGTCGAGACAGCGAGGTACTGTTGGTTCGCGTGCTTTTATGTCGACGATGTGGTGCGCTTGTTCATGTGCAAGCAGGTGTGTAGTGGAATGCCTCGATATGTATGTAATTTGCGACTATTGGTTCAGGTCGTGCGTCTTTGTTTTGTTTGTTGCTTGGTGCTGGAACGAGAAGTGACGGTAGTTGGCGGGAGGCGGTCTTGGTTATATGTCTTGAAGGTTGCAGTGGGCGGTGCAGTCCACTCGGTGCAGGTCCGCGGAACGGTAGTCGGTGGCAGAGGTACAAAGTACAAAATCGACGGCTGGGGCCCAGGTCCAGTCGGGCGGAGTGTGGGATGGTTGGATGGTTGGATGGTTGGATGGTGGATGGCTGAGTGTGAGTGGGCGAGGGAGGGGTGCTGTATCGGGTGGGTGTGTCTGTGTGATGAAACGGGAAGGCCACACGGACTCACGGGCCCGTTTGAAGTTTCGCCGCCTCTGAGCCGTCGGGTCACAGTGGTGGAGACGCTGGACGCTGGACGCTGGACTGCGATACGCTTAGTGCCTCCCACTGCTCCTGCAGGCTACCGGTACCAGATCCGTTGGCAGTGCTGGCCAGTCGAGTCACTTGCGAATGGAAAAGTCATGGTCAGCCAAGCCAGGCAGTACTTCGTCAATTACAGCAGTTAAGCAGGGTCCAGCAAGGCAAGAACAACCTTGAAAGAGACGCACAGAGCATGTTGAGCACAGAGTTGGTCGTCCAGCACAGGGCCCCTGCTAGGAAGAGGAACAGGAACAGGAACGGGAACAGCAGCGCTGGCAAATTGAGGCTGTGCAAAAGCGAGAAGGAAAAAAAAAAATGCTTTTCCTCCCGCGCTCCAGTAGGCTTGGCGATTTCTCTTGGGTACTGCGAAGTAGGTTCAGCAGGAAGCAATCCAGTCAGCAAGCTTATTACCTTGTCCCCTCGTCTCTTCGGTACGCAGTAATCATGCTGCTGCAGCAGGAGCAATGTTCGATGGCGGACTGGACCACCGTGATCTTCTCTTCCATGTTCAGTGTGAGTCGGGACAAGGCCTCTGGTTTGCCAACTGCATTGTTCGCCCCACCCGAAATCGAATTGTCGAGAATGCCATTCGCCACCCCAGCCATACTTTACGCAGCGACCTGTCCGTATTACTGTGTGTACCTTGCCGCACACTGCGGAAGTCGCTCGCTCGCTGTTCCTTAGCAGCGCAACTAATGGCAGGCCCAGACCAGCTGGACATGCTCAGGCCGGCCTGCACTGCTAGTGCTACGCATTTACCGACTCAAATGAAGAAATAATCGTGTCGATACGGTCGCAGCGTCATTTCGCCCTCTCCGCCTCGCTCGGTAATTTCCACAGCAGTGACGACTGGCACTCGACGTTGAGGGCGGTGCTGCGCGAAAAAGCCAGTATCGTTCCAACTTTCAAGGTCATCTCAACCAAAAGGCAAAAAGTGACCGCATCGCCGTTGCAGGCCTCCCCCATGCACCGCACCCGGCCTGTCGTCACTCGGAAATGGGGGCGCCTCTGCGTCCCTTCCCCACGCGCCCAGCAATGGAACCCAGAACGGTGGCCGCTTCTGGCACTGTCCATGACGGCAACCACACCGTAAGGTACCGACTGCCCCGGGTACGGATACCTCGCGAAGAAACAGCGCCTCCGACCCGCTAATTGGCCGCAGCGGCATGGGCGCATCGCCGTCTTCACGATGCCATCCCACCTTGTGACCATCCACCCGTCCTCTCCCTGCCTCCCGGAAGCCTCCAACTCCATTGGCTGTGCCTCGCTGGATTCTCGAGAGGCATCTTGGCAACGGAAAGGCGATCACAGCAAATTCGAGAGATGGAACTCGGTACACTGCAGACACTGTCAAGTCAGCCACCGAATGCGCCCTCCGCTTCCCATTCGCCCTCACGCCTGCCGCTTTCCGATGATTTGGGTCTCTCGTAACCCTCTGTTACGACCCTTCGATATGCAGCCGCCTACCTACCTGCACATGGCTGCAGCGATCAATGGAACACACTTGCCCAGTCGGGACTCGGGCATATTCCGACTGTCAACGTTACCATCAGAAGCATTATCTCACTTGTCATTTGCCAGCTATCAGCTCGACAACACGTCTCCCCGCTCTCACGCTATCGGGGTAAAGATTCGAACACCCAGGGGTTCAACCGAGCTCCCCCACATCGTCAACAGTTAAGCCGCCGCGCCAAAGAGGGACCGGGGGCTGTGTAACGATAGGTTATTGTGTTCACACGACACCTCACGTCTGCCATCGCCCTCACCACGCTGAAGCACTTGACCACTGTACCTACGACGCCTGGATATTGCGGCATAGAGTTGAGTTTGAGGCGCCGCCTCCTTGGACCACCACGACGGCTACCTCGCCAAGGCCCTCTCACAGTTGTCGTTTCTGCAAGGAGACCTCAACCCTTAGGACATGATGCTTTTGATGGCTGAGGCTGTCTTGCTAGTCTTGGCTCGACAACTCGCCACGGCATCACACGTCGCTCTGGGGCTGGTTCAAGATTGATGATGGAAACTCCTCTCGACAGCCGCAGCAATTACGTCTTCATGCTATTGAAACCATGACTCAAAGGTCAGCTGGAACGAGGCTCCTCGCCTTCTTTCGCGATCGATATTGCAAATCCGGCCGGAAAAGCCCACCAGTTGTCAATCTTCCCACACCGGCTCAGCCCGGCAGCGTACGAGTCGCCCTACAAAGAGCCTTCCGCTCAGCCAACACGGGGCAAATTGCACTGAACCTCAGCCCCTTCCAACGCCGTCGAACAGACACCACAGCGCACGCTCGTTCGTCTCGTCTGATCCCGAGCATCCGTCAGCCACGATTGGTCTCCGCAGCATACGGATGAGAAGGAAATTTGCTGTCAATAGCGCCCTCAACACAGCCAAGCCATCTGTCGCAGCAAAAATGCCTCTCCTCTCGTCAGGATGCGATGCAGACATTCGATGTCTCAACTCAAATGATCCGGTGCTACACAGAATTCCCTCTCCCCCGCCCGCCCGGCGCCCGCCCGACGCAGCTTACGGACAACTGTTGGTGGTCAGCTCCCTCGCGATCTGGAAACGAGGCTGTGCAGAATACCAAGACTTTCGACCTGCCAGATTGATGTTTCGCTCTGCAATCGGCTTCCCCAGACACCCTTCTAGGCCAAGACTTTCCTTTCCTGCGCTCCACACCCGCTGCTGCACTCCAATGTCCTTCTGACTTGCGCTTTGCACCATCAGGGACCAGTTGCCGAGTCGGGTAACTAGAGGAGTCTCGCCATTGAACCCGCATGCACGACAATCAATTATCGATCCACTCGCACATCTCTCCCGTGTCTCCAGACTCACCAACCTCCAACGCCGAAGCGCCTTTTCCTGTGAAATCCCATCTTCATGTCCTTTGACTGTGGAGTGTCGTCCCGCAATCCTGAGTATTAGGCTCGGGGCACGGTTCTCCATAAACCGTTTGCTACTGTGCCGTTTTCTTCTCAACTTCAGACTCTAAGACACTCCACCCTCAATGCGCCTGGCAGCTTATCTCCACGTATCGCGGGGCCTTCCTTGCCACGAGGGAAACTGCCTGCCCAGAAAGACGACCGGCTAATAAACTTTCCATGGCAAATTCGGACCTAAGGCATGGCAAAGCTCATCTCATTCCCGTTTGAACACATCGTCAGGAACCCGCTTCAGGAAACCAGCAGCAACCTGCCAACATTGACATCCGACCCGAAGCGAAAACACGCCGGCTGTTAGACATGGGAGCGTGGCTGAGCCTGGCAATGTTGTCCAGAATCCAGACTTTTCATACGTTGCGAGCAACAGACTGAACTCCGCCCTATCACGGGAGGCATGAAACTGACTTGCACGACCGTCCCAACTTATTCAGACGACGGGCCAAAATTCTGCCTTTCCCTCCGAACGCTACTGCAGCAACGCACCGCCCGGGCATTGTAGGTTTATGGATGATACAATCGATCTGCAACCACGGCGTCACTGCTTCAGATTGCGACCCGGCGATTGACTCTGTTCCCATCCGAGCATAATCTCACCGTTCGAGAATCTCGGCAGAATCATACAAGGGCGACCGCAGGGCAGATCCGCCTTTCCGAATCGCCCGCCCGGGCGCCTGGCGCTATGCCGTGTCAAAATGTTTCTTGCCGTTGCAGGGCTTGTACGGCCCGGCACTGCGCAGCACTGAAGTCTCGCTCTGTGACATCTTTTCCCGAGAACGAACATCAAACGAACAAGATCGAAGGAACAGAGATCTGTGAGTGGACGGGCATGGGGTCTATCAAATCCCCGAGATTGCCCTGTGAACTCTAGTCCACAGCGCAAGGCCGCTCAGCCAGCTGGGAATACCGAGTGCGGTCTTATAGTACAAGTTATTCTATCATACACGGCGTGATATACTCGCGATTTGAGAAAATCAGCTACTCAAGCAGGGCGGGCAAAGTCATGCCGTTGCCTTGGCAGCAATTTTCCCTCACGACATCCCCAAGCGAGAAGTAGCTACGACTGACAACGGCATGCTAAGGGATCCCGACCCCGTTTCGCAGGGACTCACTCCAATAGGGTCGTCCCGTCTCTGCAGACCGCTCGAGTGTTGGCTACACAGCCCCCTTACCCCTCAACGCTCGATGTGCAAGCGCAAATTATGCCTCACCGGATCTCGACACCTAGCTTTTCGACCAATTTCCGGGTCACCTCGTTGTGCAGCTCGTTGGTCTCTTCGTTGGTCAGGGTGCGCTCCAGGCTTCGGTAGTTGATGCGGTAGCACATGCTGCGCCTCCCCGTCTTGGGATGTGTGAACTCGTCCACAAGCCGGACGTCCTCGACCCGCTCACCGGCGATATCCCGGACCAGCTCCATGATGTCGTTCTCGTGGAAGTCCTGCGCGCTGGCCTTGGTGTTCCCGCCCGCTGCCGACACTCCGCGCAGCCAAAATGAGACGTCCTTGTGGCAGGCCGGGTGCTTGGAGAAGGGCACGAAGCGCTTCATGGTGTCGAGCTTGTCTGATACGCCCCTGAACTGGCCGAGGAATCTCTCATCCTGCGACCAGAAGAGGCGGATGTCGGGGATCTGGAAGAGGAGCATGGCAATACGTTCCAGGCCGATGCCGAAAGCCCAGCCCAGCTGGTTGGGCACCCCCGCGTTGATGCAGATGTCCTGCTTCACCACACCGCAGCCCAGCACCTCGAGCCAGTCCCCAGCGTAGTAAACTTCGAGTTCCCAGGACGGGCTCGTGAAGGGGAAGTACGCCTCCACCCAGCGAACCCGCAGCGGCTCGTCCTTGTAGTCCGGGTCCGCCTTCGCGGCGGCGGCCTTGGCCCGCGTGAAGATCTCAACGACCATGAGCTCGAGGGAGCGCTTCAGGTGAGCACCGATGGCCTCCGCCTCGGCGGCCGAGTGATAGCCCTCCTGCAGCGGGTTCCGCTCGGCGTCGAAGGCGGGATGAGGGTCCTCGACCTTGACGCCATGCTTGGGCAGCTTGTTCACGTCCTCCCACACGGCGGCCGCGATGTCGCCGTTGGGTACCTTGGTCCGGTCCCACATGCGCGCGCCCTCCATCTGGTGGAAGACGGGGTAATGACTCCTGTCGATGGCATCGCGGCGGTAGACGTCCGCGCTGATGAGGTACCCCTCGCTCAGGTTCTTCTTGAACGTCTGCGCCTGGTGCGCGCTCGTGTGCGTCCGCAGCAGCGTCTCCTTGTTGAAGTAGTAGGTGTCCGACTTGGCACGGCCGGGGTGGTCCAGCGGGAAGCCCAGCGAGTCGAAGTTCTGGTGCGTCGAGACGACGGGGTCGAAGGTGTTGTGGTACTTGTACGTCGGCGCAGGGAACTGCGACTCGATGATCTGCCGGGTGATGTAGACGGGGTGGTCCTTTTGCAGGTGAAGCTTGCGCGACGCCGCGTCGAGGACGGTCTTGGGCACGTTGAACCACTCGTCGGTCGTGATGGTCTGGCCGTTGACCTCGATCGTCTTCTTCTTCTGGTCTGCTGCTGCTGCGCTTCGCTCAGCAATTGAGATGGCCCACGGCGGAGTAGATCTTGGTCTGACCTGAAGAATAGGCGCGCCGGCTACTGCTCGACAGCAGCAGCGCGGGGCTTGTCCATTGTCGAGGGGCAGCACCGGGGCAGATGGCGCCACGGAAGCAGCTGCGCAATTGCCTCCCTGCTAGCCTTGGGATGAGCATGTTTTGGATTGCCCTTGATACGACGCAAAGGCTTTGTCGGGAATTAAGTGTTCGTTACGGGCACCTCGAAGGTGTCCGGAACTGCAGCGGTGACTCGACAATTGGTCTCCTTCGCCGAGAATGGAGCTGGAGCCCTGAGCAAGTCGGTCGTCCCCGTCGATCGCAAGAAAACTGACGGGACGCACGGACCAGACGCCGTCTTGTCTTTTCGGCGACGGGCGGGATGCCGACCCGGGGTCCTGGAGGCGCTGTAGCGCATGGCACCCCTGCTGATTAGCGCCCATGACGCAGCAGCTTTCTGCTCGTCCAGCGCCGATAACAGCCGAGAGCTGGGAGGATTGGGGGGTTGTTTTTTTCTAATCAGGCCCAAGGGGAGGGGAGGGAAAAAAGTTCGTGATACACCGAGCCGAACGAACCATTCGGCTTCTTCCACCCACGCACCACCTCACCACCTCCAACTTCTCCAAACGCCAACCCCGAAGTCGGCTTTTTCGAGCGCTAGACGTCACCGCAACCCTCCCCGAAAGTGACGTTCTACCCTCGAATCGGCGACAAACAGAAACCTTGACCTTGCTACATAGGTCACCAGGAAGACAACCTTTCCGGTTATCAATTGGGCAAATTTAGATAAAGGTTTCTGGTTCTCCGCGACGCAAGTTCACTTTGCGCCGCAGCGGGATGAGCCTTTCGGTCAAGATCGCATAGCTGCAACGATGCAGTCCACCGCCAACATGGTTCCTGCCGCCGCCTCCAGCAAGCCCGCCGACGAGGCGTCATCCTCATCGTCGCCGGTGAAGGCGGTGCAAGTTGATAGCCGGGAGAAGCCGCAGCAGAAGCAGACGACGACACCCAAGAAGAAGGCGGATAGCTCCACGCGATACCCCTTTTGGTTCGGAGGCAGCGCCAGTAGTATGGCCGCCTGCGTAACACATCCCCTGGATTTGGGTGAGTCTTCTTCCCCCGTGCTTGTGATCGAGCAAGTGTGTGCATGATAAGCACCTGCGATATCGCAATGCCGGAGTTTACAGGATGCTGACGATGTCTCAGTCAAGGTACGCATGCGCCCGAACAACACCACCAGCACACAATCACGAACACCCCAATTGCCGTGACGAACATGCAATCTCGAACGAATCATTCATACTTACCAAACAATGCACAGGTCCGCCTGCAAGTCCGCCGTCCCGACGCGCCAAAGAACATGGTCGGCACCTTCGCCCACATCGTCCGCAACCACGGCATCACCGGCCTCTACAACGGCCTCTCCGCCTCCCTCCTCCGCCAGATGACCTACTCCACCGTCCGCTTCGGCGCCTACGAGGAGATGAAGGTCCGCGCGACCCGCAAGAACAACGGCAAGGCCCCGGCCTTCCCCGTCCTCGTCGCCATGGCCTCCGCCTCGGGCTTCGTCGGCGGCATCTCGGGCAACGCCGCCGACGTGCTCAACGTGCGCATGCAGCAGGACGCCGCCCTGCCCGCCGCCGAGCGCCGCAACTACAACCACGCCCTCGAGGGCATGCTGCGCATGGCGCGCGAGGAGGGCATCATGAGCTGGTTCCGCGGCGTGCTGCCCAACAGCATGCGCGCCGCCGCCATGACGGCCTCCCAGCTCGCGTCCTACGACACCTTCAAGGGCATGCTCATCAGGCACACGCCCATGGGCGACAACCTCACTACGCACTTCACCGCGAGCTTCCTCGCGGGCGTCATGGCCGCGACGGTCACCAGCCCGATCGACGTCATCAAGACCCGCGTCATGTCCGCGACCACGCAGGAGGGGCTGGCGCACACCCTGGCCAAGATTTATAAGGCAGAGGGCCTGGGGTGGATGTTCAAGGGCTGGGTACCTAGTTTCCTGAGGCTTGGACCGTGAGTTTCCTGACACATCTCATTCGACGCTCACAATCGACTAACCATCTAACAGCCAAACCATCTGTACATTCGTCTTCCTAGAAATGCACCGCAAGGTCTATAGAGCGGTGACCGACGTTGGCGGCGAGGAAGCCATCTAGGGAGTAAAGTAGCATTAGACTTCAGCGTTTTAGACACTGCATATGTAATGAGGGGGCGTTGGAAAGAGGTCATCTGTTGCATTTTTGACAGGAGTCTTGGGGATACACAAAAGAGTTGGATGCTGGTTTTCGCTTCAAAAAGACACATATTTGGGCTGTTTTGTGAGTTGTATTAGAGGTGCCTTGGAGGGCTGGAGTCTTCAGATTACTCGTATTTTTCGGCCCCTTCACCCTCACCTTTCGTATCGTTTTTTCTTGCATCGCCTTTTCAGTTTTCGACGTCGTCCCTCGCGGACGTCCAGGCCAGTATGAGAGCCAAGTCTATATGCCAGGAAAGCCACATTGGCAAAGAATCAAAACCGTCTCCCCTCTTACCCCTGAGATGCTCCCGTCGCGAGGTGCTGGCCCAGTCTCATACTCATACTGGAACCCCAAATGTCTTTTTATGTGAATAGGCCAGTCCATGCTGATGCTGGCTGTCCTCAAAACTCGCAAAACTCCATTGCCGCCCATCTTCAAGAGATCATTAACGCCTTTATTGTGTGGATCATCATGCTCAGTTCCAGCCAGATTGGCCAGAAGCACCGTAGGGTGTGGTGGTAGCGTACGGAGTCGTCGCGCTCCCACCCCATGAGCCCTGAGCGCCACCGTTGAATGGGGTGGTGTAACCTTGGTCCTGTCCCCAGGGGTTGCCGCCGTCCATGTCCAGGTTGGGGCTACGTGGGCCGTCAAAGTCGCCCATACCATCGTCATCAGCCTCGCCGGTGAGCATGTGCAGCAACAATGCCATCTTCTCCTGGATGATCTTGATTCCCTCCTGGATGATCTGGTCGGGCTCTAGACTTCCAACGCCCTCGACCTCGAAGTAGAACTTTTCAGGTACTGCGTCGTAGTCGAACGCTTCTCCCTCTTGAGGAGGGTCCTCCATCTTCGCGTACTTGCTCTCAGGCCTAGAGAAATATGTTTAGCCATAACATACTGCGCGTTGCCAACCTTGAGAGACTTACCACTCCGCCTTCGCATCCTCCTCATACCACATGTCCAAGTGATGCAGCTTGTTATGAGGGTCGTATTCAAAGCCGACAGCAGCCGTAGGCATCCATTTCGCGTGCTCCTTGGCGATTCCCTTCTTTGCGATGCACGACAACTTGAGCTCCTGACCCTTGCGCAACTTTGCGATCAGAGAGCCCTGACCTTCCGGATCCATGATGACCGGGTTTCCTACGGTGCCATTTTGTCTGAAACTATCGACAATCAGGTCGCTCGCATAAACCTTCATCGTCTCGTCGGAGGAGCAGCGTGCGTGCAGGGTAAGCTTGACACTGCAGTTGTCGCAGTACTGCTCGCAGTCGCAATCACGGGAGTACAATAAGCTGTTGACATCCTTCGAATGCAGGGGAATGAGACCCAGACGGTGGGCAATGAACTCGTCGGCAAGAACAGAGGTATTGGCTTCGATTTCGACCAGGTCGATGGCGATTGTCGGGACCTCGGCCTGAATCACGCGCCGCAGCGAGTTGGCAAAAGAGAGATCGCAGTTCGAAAGGTCAAAGTTGACGTGGATGTTGTCGGCCTAACCAGACAGATGGAAAGTTAGCACCACGACCTTCATTCCATCGATGAAGCGGTGTGATTTACCCCCGAAATCTTGATCTGAGGCCCCCCTGACTCGCCGTCCAACAGCATCGGTTCGTACTCCATCGCGCCTACTCCGCCAAATCGAGGTCTAGTTTGCAAGTTGTGGAGGGCTGAGAAACGTCGCAAGAGCAAATAGTAGCACCGGGATCGAGTGCGCGGGTTTCTGATAAAGCCGCCTTTGTGACCGAGTATCGACGTGGGTGGGTTGTACGAGGATGAGTTGGCGATAGCTAGGCAGTGGGGGAAGGCTGAAAGGATATTTTTGCGACAGGAGGCGAGGTGAAGTCGCGCTCTCCCAATTGGAATGTCCAGCAACCGTGCAGCGTCGTGCCTGGCGTGCTAAACCACACTGGCCTTGCCTTGGCATTACTCTTATCGATAAAGCTCGCCGCCGGGCCCTCCGTTCATCCGCCCCGAGATGGAGCTCCATCCCCGGACTTGATTGGGCGCAAAAGTTTCCCGAGTGGCCGTGGGCTAACGGCAGTCCATCCGTCACTGAGGGCCATTCCGATAAAATTTCATTCCCTCTTAAAAGCTCCTCAGCACACGCGACAGTCCCTGCATCGCCTCCCGACCCTCCCCTCTAAATCTTCCACCTCCTGCGCCCCCCAATTCCAACAACCACAAACGCCAAAATGTTCAGACAAGCTATCGCCACCTCTTCCCGCGCTGTGCGCTCCGGCATGCGCACCCAGACTCCCAAGTCTGTCTTCCAAAACCAGTTCCAGACTTCCCCGGCTTTCAGGATACGGGCCGCTCAGCCTGCCGTCGCAAGATGGTACAGCGACGCCAAGGAGAAGGAGACCAAGGAGACCGAGGCGCCCAAGGAGAGTGAGAAGGCTGAGGACGCCGAGTCACCGTTGAAGAAGCAGCTCGAGGCCAAGGAGAAGGAGGCCGCTGACTGGAAGGTTCGTCGATGCGCAATTAACCCCTCCTACCGATGTCGGCTCTCCGAGAAAAAAGTGGCTAACACAGCAACGCTCAACAGGACAAGTGCCTGCGCACCATCGCCGACTTCCGCAACCTCCAGGACCGCACACAGCGCGAGGTCAAGCAGGCCCGCGACTTCGCCCTCCAAAAGTTCGCTAAGGACCTTGTCGACAGCGTCGACAACCTGGACCGCGCGCTCTCCATGGTGCCCCAGGAGAAGATCAACGCCACCGAGAAGTCTGGCGACCTCCAGGACCTCGTTAACCTGTACGAGGGTCTCAAGATGACCGACGACATCCTCATGTCCACCCTCAAGAAGCACGGCATCGAGCGCGTCAACCCCGAGGGCGAGAAGTTCAACCCCAACGAGCACGACGCCACCTTCATGGCACCTCAGCACGACAAGGAGGACAACACCGTCTTCCACGTCCAGCAGAAGGGATTCAAGCTCAACGGTCGTGTGCTGCGCGCCGCCAAGGTCGGCGTCGTCAAGAACGCTTAAACCGTCTGACTCGTCCGCGATCTCCAGCACTCGGCCCCTGCTGATGTGCGGGGGTCTTTCCAACCAAAAGATTCCATGGGGCTGGCCTGCCGCTGGGAGGCTTCGGCGGCCGCAGCCCCCTTTGTACCATTATGTTCTACGATACTGTGTCGATTCCCGGAACAGCGAACTGGGCGTTCCGTTCGGTGTATAATGCTCCTCTCATGACGTTACTATTGCATGGCTGATTGGGGGCCAAAATGGGTTGGCCCTCACTGGAAGAAAAGAAAAAGGATAGAATCCGAATATGTTGTGTACATAGGCCTCGGATAGGGATTCCGGGGTCTCACGATTCTTCTCAAAAGCTCTGGTACAATTTAATTACCGCCTTGGAGACATTGATCTCCCTGTCACTACATCACATTCAACCTTCAATGGCTATTCATTTCCGTGATATACTCTCCATCTTTGATTATCTACACATTCCTCGGTGGAAAGTTGGCAATTCCGACGTCGAAGTCTTCACCTCTCTTGGGGTATCGTACTCAAACTAGGGCATATCCTATGCCGAAACATTGCGCAAAGCAAACAAGAAAAAGAGCGGGAGGGATGGGCATGTCAACAATTGCCAATTCCGCTTTCAGCCTGCCGCGCCGTGTTAGTCAACGGTCCCACTGATTGATAATTCCCAGCTTGGCAATACCTAATACTCGGCTCACCCTCGGGAATGCATCCGGTAGTGATTGGTTTCTCGACTTTCACCAACCATCTCGTCGGCCGAAAGACGAGGAAACAGAGAGAACCTTGGTGTCCTATGGCCATGCATGTCTGCACTGTCAACAAGATTGAGTGAAGCGGACCCCCGGCCAAGCATCAATGATGCGACAGTGAATTTCACTGTCAGAAGCAGTCTGCAAGCTCAAGGGCGATCATCTTATCCCGAAAGTGCTCCGAGACCGCCTTGCGGACCTCATCGGGGCTCGCCATTTCAGCCCTCGCGCACTCATTCTTGATCTGCCACTCAAGCAGCGCCAGCTCAGCCTTCATGCTCTGGTTCTGGGTCTGCGCATGCTTGAGAGCGTCGAACTTGCTCTGGATCTCGTATCGCAACTCGTGCAGGTGTGCCGAAACCTGGCGAAGGATCCGCCTGTGATTGCGCTGCCGCATCGCCATGTCCTCCGCGGCCTTCTTCTGCACGATATGGTCGACCGCCAGCCGGATCTCTCGCAGCTCCATCTTGGCTCGCTCAATGGCGCCGCGCATGTTGTCGTTCTCACGCGTCATCTCTGCATCTTGGTTCTTCCATCGGGTGACCGTCTGCCAGCGCTGCGAGATGATGAGCTGGGCGTTCTGGGGTGCGACGCCGGCAACGCGGCGACTGGCGGGTGAGTGCAGCGCTTCGAGGACCTCAGCGTCGGTGTAGGACTTCCTGTAGTTGCCGATACCGTCATCGCTGGAGGTGCTTGAGGAGACGACCGAGCGTGCTGAGATCGTCTCGAGGGGCGTTACGGGGTCGTTGGCCTCGCGGAACTGGACTTTGCGGAAGCGGCGCGCAGCAATCGGGTCCATACGGTCAAAGAGGCCAAACCACCAGTTGCGCATCTTGTGCTTGAGGGTAACGCCTGACAAGGTTAGAAAGGTCCAGTCCGAGGGAGTCTAGTGGTAGTTGCCTGGAGGACTGAAGATGATGGAGGGCTCTGATTCTACTGAGTAGCACGGTGTGATCCAACCCCCATCGTTGATGTCTCTCTGGAGCTCAAAGGAGAGAGTAAGTCGGTCGACAACGAGATGTCTGTCATTATCCTCAAGAGGCGTCTCGGGGCGCATGCGTTGAGCCTGGGACAGATTCAGTCAATGCTTCAGGGAGGGTAATAAGGGGCCACATACATCCTCCGCCATGAAGACTTGGTTTGTCTGAGGGTCTCGTCGAGAGCAGCCTTCAGATAGGAGACGGAATGTGCACGGCGAAACGCGTCCCGATTCGGGGTCACCCTCGTCATCCGAGATGTCATACTCCTCAGCTGTCATAAATGAGAATGTGACCACGAGAAAAGTTAGGTTACTCTTACCGAAGTCACGATTAGTATCGTATGGCTGCTTGTAAGCCGACCCAGGCATAGAAACCTCGGGATGCATGTAGTCTTCAAACTTGAAGCTGTTGAACCTGGGCGAGACGTGAAGATATCTGGGACGGGGCACTTCGTAGGCTGGGTTGCGATCCGTCTCAGGAGGCGCATACTCTTTTGTAGCCATGTTGGCCTCCTTCAGCATCCTGTATGATGGTTAAATGAAAGTCCTCTTCTGAGCGTGGGAGCTTACTTGGCATAATCCTCCATCTCTCGTTTCTCCCCAGAACTCAGTCCAGATGTCTGAGTTGTATCCTTTGACGGCGATGTCTGCGTCACAGACCTTGTGCCCAGGCTTGCCGTCTCTCGAGATGTCTGAAACGACTCGGCCATTGTGGACCCCATCGTGGACTCGTTCATGGACTCGGTCGCTTTGATGGCCATCCAATTGCGCAGTGGATCGTTTCCCGGGAGCAACGGAGGGCCTCGCATGGCATTGTAAGCCATCATCATTGAATCCGTCAGTTTCCACGTCTTATTGTAGGGGTGGCCGGCAGAGCAGCCTGGAAGTCGCGGGCTGGGGTCATCCGGGCCATAGTCGACCAGATTGCTCTGGAACATCGACCAATCCTTCGCTCTAGTTGAGCTACCCATCTTCAAGCTAGCATTCTGAGTGCTTGAACCTAAGCGGCATCAGCATCTATTCTGGATGATGGTGAATGCAAACACCGTATGTGTTGGTGAGCAACGCAGGGATGAATGCAAGGCAGGGGTAATTATAAGGGAAGCGCCAGTTTGTATGGGAATAAGGGAGAATAACTAAGAGATGTTCCAAACAATCTTACCTTTTTCGGTAGACTGTTGGCATGATGCAGTCGGCGACGAAGACCGAGCTTGGCAAGCTGCTTCCATTTCGTCCATGTCGTAATGAATCACCGTGTCAGGAGCTGCTTCAGTCAGCGTCGTACAGTCATGCCGAAGCTCTGAGACATACTGGAACAGCGGTCGAAATCTTCTAGGTTGTTGTCCTGTTCCCAGTTACCGTACAGAACCGTGTCTGCGTTGTTCTGTATTAGGTCCCCATGCCCGAGGCCCAAGGGGCCGACATTGGAAGCACCCTCATCAAAGCGGTATTCGGTGTTCTGGTGCACATACTCTTCAAGAATGTCAGAACTGTCGAACTTCTCGTAAGTGATGTCTTCGGTAAGGTAGTTGTGAAGGTGATCGGCAGAAACATCGGCATTGGCCCCGGTCGCAATCATAGGGGTCGATTCGCGGGAAGCCTCCTCGATCATCGAGAGCTGATGAGGACTATGAGCGCGGACGGCAACCACTGCCTCGGGTATCGCTTATGAGAGCTCATTAGATATTTTTCAAATGCAATTGGGTTCCATCGTAGAGGAAAGGCGAGATATTTGAGCACTTACTTCGCCGGCCCATTGAGTACTGATCCGGCCCTCCTCGTCTGGAAAGTGCAGAGGATAGTGCCGACAGATTTTCAAGAGTAAGCCTCTCGGGGTCTTTTTGAGGCAGTTTCCTCTTCGAGATGAGAACTGTTATACGAGGGACGTCGGAAAATGTCAGCTGAAGGTCGAGCTATACGTCGAAGACGCAGTATCCCCAATGAGGAAGTTGGTGTCCTGATATCCGCTGCAGTCGATAGGATGAAAGAGTACCCTTAAGATGCAAGGAAGGAGGGAGAGAAATCTCGACAGTAATGATTGAAGAAAAAGTTGAGTGAGTGGTAGAAGCGAGCAGTCCAAGTGGAATGGAAAGAGTGACATGGGAAAAGCAAGAGTGAAGAGGTAGTGGTGAATAGGATGTCAAATTACCTTTGCAAACCTCCGCAATTCCTCCAACAGTTTTCATGGGCCACGTCTTGCGCTTGCCCATTTTTGTGTCCTTTGTTATGGTGGACAGTGTGGCCGAGGGCATCGTGAGCGACAAAGCAGAAGATTTCACCTAGAGGTGACAAGTGAGCAATGATTAGGTGAAATCCCTTTCGAGAGACTCACCAGACCCCTGAGGGAAGTCGCGCTCTGGATTTCTAAAAAGCTTGCCCACATCCAATAGACCTGACGGAGTTGGGATCTCAGAGCGATTTAAGCTCCATGGCTTTTCAGGAAGGTAGCTCCCATGGGAGATGGGAGTTTTTAAGGAAGGAGGCGAAGAACATTTTTCTGTCAGGCACAAGCAGAAACTGCCTGGCTTACTTTACAGCTGGTCAGATCGCACGGTCAAAGGGTGCAAAATCGAATTGTGATAATTTTGCCTTTCAAAGACCCCAAGAAGGATGGGTCAGTTGAGTACGTATAGCGCATTAACAGCCCTTTGTACAAGAACAATACAATATCTAACAACATAGAGCTCAGGAGCCGCGTCCTCCACTAATCCCGCACGCCCTAAAGTGCATCTGTCCCCTCGGTGAGAGCAACGCCTGTTCATAATAATTACAAAGGCCAAAACGGCAACCTCACACTACCAGTCATTATTTCTTGCCCTTGCCCTTTGCTGCTGTAGTATTGGCCTTGGGACGTCCTCTCTTAGGCTTGGCATCCGCATCATCATCTTCGTCCTCCTCTGCTTTGGCCTTCTTGGTGGCTCTCTTAGCCTTGGGCTTGGGCTGCTTGATGTATTTATCTCCCTTCAGATCAAGCTCATCCTCTTCAGCAGGCTCAGCAGGTTCAGCAACAGCGGCATCGTCCTCTTCCTCGATGGCCTCCTCCAGGTCCGGGGCCACTTTAGCAGCCTTGGGAGCCATCACGTTGCTAGACTTCATGAATGGAATGGGATGCGACATGGCGTTATATCTGTGATAAGTTAGAACATTGATATGTCAGGGGGTTTATTGGAGCGTTTCTTACGTTCGAGTGAATGCGGCCTTCGTCTTTGACTCGATTTCAGCACGACCCTCGGCCTGGGGTCCAACGCCCAATTCTTGAATGGCGTCAAAGTCGTCTCGCGTCAAGTAGTAGCTGTCCATTAGTTGGATAATCTCTTCCACGCAGTCCTTGCCCTCGACAGACAAGCGACGGATGAGCTGGTCCCATAGGACGGGCAAGTACTGCTGACGAATCTCATGGGCATCGCCTGATGATCTGAGTCGCATATGAGAGTGAATCTCACGGATGTAACGGCTCAGCTTGCCGGTCTTGCTGTTATTGCCGAGCCAAGAAGTGAAGCTGGAGCCCATAAGCTGGCCAGCGATGTAGCTTGCGGGACGGACAGTGCTGAAAATTGCGTGGGTAGGCATGAGACTCCACTGTTGCTGCGGTCCATGAATCATACGATCGACCAAGTCACCATCACTGATGCTCTCAGCAGCCTGATCCACGAGTTCGAGGTACTTGAGATTCTCCTCTCTCTTGTTGTAGCCCTTGTGGTTGAGCGCCATCGGCTTGCTTTTGAGGTAATTCTCCTGGATCATGAGATAACTGAACTCATGATCGTTGAAATAGAGCTCAATCTTCTCGTTGAGGGTGGTCTTGCTGGCGGGAGCGAATAATCCACCCCCAAGCATCTTCTGGCAGATATCCCATGGCTTCAGAATGACGTGCTTCTCCCAAGCCTTCGTCATCGCCTTGCTTTGATCGTAGTTCATGTTTGCTTGGTCGAGCTTGGCTGTCGATATCATGTTGATAATCTGTCGAATATCCTTATTGCTGCCTTCAATCAGGGCGTCCACCACCGGCACGGGCAGTTTCAACCCTTCACGATGGCAAATGGTCATGATACGAGACCGAACTTGCTCCACCGTTGGGCGTCGGAACGGGACATCCGTGGTGACGAAGTCGAAGGGCTTCATCTTCGGCAGCTTGCGCTCGTTGCAGATGAGAATGAGGGGCACCTCGGTCTTCTTGCAGAACTTCGCGAGAGCTCCAACACCACCTCGGTCGCCGGCAGACATTCCGTCAACCTCATCCATGATCAACACGATGTTCTTCTTGACCCCATCGACCTTTTTGCCGTCTCCGGCAAAGTAACCAAGGAGCGAAGTGTTGTTCATGATTTCACTCACGCCATTCTCGACAAGCTTCTTGCTGCGCGTGTCACTGGCGTTACTCTCAATTACGTCGAAACCCTCAAGTTTTGCAGCCAGGTGGGCAGCAGTCGTCTTGCCGATACCAGGGGGGCCGGAGATGATGATGGCACGGGTGCCGCCCATGCCGTCTGCACCACGCTTCTGGAAGTCGTATTTCCTTGACTTTTGCCAATTTCTGAGCCAGGCTTGGATTTTCTCGACCTGGGACTTGTTGCCACAGATGTGGTTAAGTTGACTTGGCGCGTATTTGGAAGTCCAGAGCTGCACTGGAGCAGCCGCCGGAGCTGTCGCGGTGGTTGTGCCACGAGCTGCAGCTGCCTGTTTCGCAGCCTTCTCAGCTGCGGCCTTCCTAGCTTTCTCTTCTCGTTCCATTTCCAGAGCCTGATTCTTGATGTTTTCCTCTTCCTGCTTCTTCTTCTCGCGTGCCTTCTCAGCGCCTTTACCACTGCCACCGTATGCTGGGAGACGTCGAATAAGCTCGAACAGACCCTCCTCATTGATCGTCTTGATGCCGAGATCCTTGATCTTTCTCAACTTGCTTGGGCCTGCGTCGTCGCCTAGCACAACGTAACTCGTCTTGCTGCTTGGTGATCCTGTAACTTTGCCGCCGTACTTCTTGACCAGAGCCTGTCCTTCTTCGCGGCCGATCGTTTGCAGCACTCCAGTAAAGACAAAAGTCAAGCCTGAAAGACACTCATCTTCACCCTCGGGAAGCTCTGCAGCTCCAGCATTCGGGGGTGCAGCACTGCTGTTGCCACCTCCAGCAGCTGACTTACGCCAGTCAAACTTCGCGTTGGGGTCTTGCGGGGGAGGTGTGGGAGGGCGGACGGTAGGAATGTCGTCCAGAATCGACTGATAGGTGGCGTCCTCGGGGACATCGGCTTTCTTGGCTCTAGGAGCACGAGGCTTCGCGGGTGCCTTCTTCTTTTGCGGAGGTTGCTCTTCCTCAGAGTCCTCAGATTCCTCCTCGGGGGTCTTGCGCCTCTTTGTGCCAGCTGCTGCCTTGGTGGGAGCCGCAGCCGCAGCACTCCGAGAGGCCACGCGCTTGGGTTTCGGTAGCACCTCCTCGTCACTATCGTCCTCCGCGTAGTCGTCGTTCTTTCGCTTGTTCCGTCCCTTGATATCCGCCGCGAAGATATCGCCATCATCGTCATTGTCACCCTCGTCAACATAGGCATCGGCGTTGTCGTCCGAGTCGTACTTCTTGAAAGCCGTGGTCGTACGCTTCTTTGAAGCTGTTGTTCCGTTTTTGGCAGGCTCTTCGGTTGGTCTGGCTGCGACCTTCTTGTTGCGTGGGCTTGTACGGATCTCCACCTCGGTCTTCACCTTGGTTATTCGGTCTGTCTTCGGCGAGGGCGCTGGTTTCGAGGTCTTTGATGATGAGAAGTAATCGCTAGCGGTTGTCTCTGTTCCCTTCACAGCCTCGCTCCTGAAAGATCGGTTAGCCAGAGTGGGCAGGACTGGATGCTTGGTTATCGTACTTGATCTTCTTTTTGTCGGCGGCCTTGGCCGCAGGCTTTCTGTTGTACATTTAGTAAAATGACGATTTAAAAACAGACTTCGCATGTCTTACGGTGCGGGAGCAGGTGCTTCCTCATCGTCGCTGTCTTCCACGACCTTTCTGCCCCTTCGACTCTTGGGCGGCTCCTCGGCCTTCTTCGGTGCGGGCTTGGGAGGTGCACCACCCTTTGGCCCAAAGAAGGACCGGATGTCAGCAGGCATTGTGAATTGGTGCTGCAGTAACCTAGAAGCCTGTGACGGTTTGACTGCAATGAGGTTTGTCCGAAGTTTGAAAAGGCTCGTTGTGGTGCTGTTGCCTAAGGGACGTGTGATGTTGGTGAACGGCCGATGCCAATTGCTTCGTTCGTGCCTGGCGTCCGAGGAAGCGTGCTCGTAATGGATTTCCTACGCGAAAGTGACGCGAGGTCCGTGACCCCCGGTCGCTCTTTCCATTAAAGCACGAGAGTGGGGTGTGGCTGAAGCAGGAGCTCCAAGCCTCAGGAAAAAACGAGCGCCCAAATTTTCAGGCCACCTCAGCCACACCTCGTGCTGCAAAGCTGGGGATTTTTTTGGAGATACTATCGTCAACCTCATCAATCGGCAAGTCGCAAACATGAGGCCCAACGCTCCCTCGGCGCTTCTCAGCGCCTTTCAAGGCCTCAGAATCTCTGCGGCGCCATCAATCAACCCCTTTGACGCTGCCATCCGACCCCAATTGACCAAGCCACTGGTCGCATCACAGATCCTCCGCGAGGCCCGCCCATTCTCGTCGACAACTGCTCAGCAAGGCAACTGGCTCGAACCCTCGATCGACCGAACGAAGAAGATGATGAAGGGACGGCCTCGTGTGGCAACCGGAGGATCGACCAAAGGCACGACTGTCATCTGGGGCGATTATGGCCTTCGCATGAAGGACCACCACCGAAGAATCAGCGCGAAGCAATTAAAGAACGCCGAGGACACCATCAAGATGAGGTTGCGTGGTCAGAAGTACCGTCTGTACAAGAGGATATGCTGTAACGTTGGAGTCTACGTCTCCGGTAACGAGGTGAGGGGTGATAGAGCGTATGGCAAGTACCCATGCTGATTTGTGATGCTAGATGCGTATGGGTAAGGGTAAGGGTTCTTTCGATCACTGGGCTGCGCGTGTTGCAGTAAACCAGATTGTTTTTGAAATCAAGGGAATGCTTCACGAGGCTGTCGCGAAGGATGCCTTCCGCCTGGCCGGTAACAAGCTGCCTGGTAAGTATAGATCGCCCTTATGAAGACCACCAGGACTAACTCAAGATCAGGACAATGGGAATTCGTTCACAAGGGAGAGGCCCCCGTGGTTGGAATTACGAAGCTTGACGGTGTTACGTTGGAGGAGTTGAAGAGGCCGAGAAAGCAGATTGCGCCAGCGGACTTGATTGCAGAGGCGCCCACCAAACCTACGAGTGCTCCTTCTGCCGGCTCGCCTTCTGATTGAGATCAAGTATAAGCGAAGCCTGTATCATATAACCCATCCCCTGGAATTAGGAGCAATATCAGGATAGGAATGGTTGTACTATAAGCTTTCCACGTGCAATGACTACCAAAGCACTGAAGCTACGGAAAAATGAAATGAAATATGCCTCGATCCAAACAAGTATAGAATCGGCCCAAAAAGCGTTGAAAGTTGAATTGGAGAGGCGCCTTAAGTCCATGTGCAATAAGTGATATGGAGCCGCACAGTAGAGGGGGCATCATTGTGGCACATGCAGCTGCGGGAGGGAGCACGGGCCTTATCCACCAGCCACACTTGAACGCATTTCCCACTTAACGCGACTTTGGCTCTCAACGCGTCTTCCATCCCAGTCGATCGCCAAAAAGTCCACGACTGAACAGGCCAAAGTCCAACAACACAGAACCAGCGACAAAACAACCAAACAACCGCAATGGCGCTCATCGTCGACAAACACAGACCTCGGTCACTGGATGCCCTGACATACCACCAGGAACTGTCAGATAGGCTTGGTTCGTTGGTAGGTCTTCAATTTCAAGCTGTCATAGGCAGCAACTCACCAAATGCAGGCGCAAAGCGGTGATTTCCCCCACCTTCTGGTATACGGTCCTTCGGGCGCGGGCAAGAAGACGCGCATCGTCGCCACGCTGAAGGAGTTGTATGGACCAGGCGTAGAGAAGATCAAGATCGACGCACGAGTGTTCCAGACGTCGAGCAACCGCAAGCTCGAGTTCAACATTGTCGCCTCCAACTACCATCTCGAAATCACACCTTCCGACGTCGGCAACTATGACAGAGTCGTGGTTCAGGACCTTCTGAAAGAGGTGGCGCAGACACAACAGGTCGACCAGTCGGCAAAGCAGAGATTCAAGGTTGTGGTGATCAATGAGGCGGACCACCTGACAAGAGATGCGCAGGCGGCTCTGCGTCGGACGATGGAGAAGTACTCTCCGAACCTGCGATTGATCCTCCTTGCCAACTCGACGGCCAACATCATCGCCCCTATTCGATCGAGAACGCTGCTGGTCAGAGTTGCTGCCCCCAGTCACGAGGAGATCTGCGAAGTCCTGGCCGTATCGGCAAAGAAGGAGAACTGGCCCATGGTCAAGGGCTTGCACATGAGGATAGCACAGGAGAGTGGCAGAAATCTGAGACGAGCTCTTCTTATGTACGAGGCAGTTCATGCCCAGAAGTACGTCATCTTGTCATCCCGGGATGCATCAAAGCTGACCCATCACAGCGAGAAAGTGACGGACAGCACACCGATCCCGCCTCCAGATTGGGAGGCGCTCATCAGCCAGATTGCGAGGGAAATCGTCGAAGAGCACACCCCGGCCCGGATCCTTCAGGTGCGGGCGAAGCTGTACGACCTCCTTACGCATTGCATACCGCCAACGACTATTCTCAAGACCCTCACCTTTAAGCTTATCCCTCTAATTGACGATGCCCTCAAGGCCGAGGTGATCAAGTGGTCAGCGTTCTACGAGCACAGAATCAGGATGGGCACCAAGGTCATCTTCCACTTGGAGGCCTTTGTGGCGAAGTTCATGAGAATCATGGAAATGTACTTGATGAGCATGGATCTGTAAGCAGGGAGATGTCTAAATGGGGGCGTTCAGGGTTTATTGGGTGGCATGTGCTGGAAGCAGCAGTAATATAGGTGGAAAGAGACAAAATACACTATATCGCTTCGGGGATGAATACCTGCCAACAAAACTATTCTCACAGCTTTGTTCTACCTACGATATGGCGCTTTTTCTTCCGCTGGCGTTTCGTCAAATGGCACCTTATGACCGCCAATTTGGCGACACTTACCAAGAGCTGGGATAGGTGCCAGAGAATTTCTGATAGCAACAAACCACATTGCCCAAGAGCTTCTCCCACGATATGCGAAACGTAAACGTCCAATCAGGAGGTACGGTCCTGCAATTGCTTTCTGCTACTCGAGCGTATTGCGCACGCTACGCCATTGAATATGATGTCAGGGACAAACGGCGGAATAGTAGAAGACTCTTTCTACTCGGCACACCGCTTGGTTCTTCCAGGTTAGTAGTCGATAACAGGTCAGTCTGTTTCGACGATCAGAAGTTGGATACTGCCGAACTTATCAACGGACAAAACCTCTGGTTCTTGAACAGAGGCTCATTTACCCTTAAGTTTGCGAAAAGTAGTCACGCAGCATCGGTCATTGATAGGGAATCTGAGGATCGCAAAGCGAAGTAATCAATCAAGAGCAATTGGATCAGCAAAGCCGTTCGGTTAAAGGCGTTTTGACCAGGGTCAATCATCGCATGCTGGTGGTCCAGACCCTTGACGGTGCAGGTCGACTCGAGTCTCGCAGTTGCCTATTCGAGACAGGCGAGTATGCGTGTGGATGTATGCCTCACCCTGCAGGATGCAGTGCTAACAAACGATTGCATGGCCACGGCGCGGCGGGTAAGACGGCTGCCTTCCCATACTCAACACTCTGTCATCTCGAGAGCCTCCCAACAAATTGGGATTCCCACATGTCGGCGGAGACACTGGCAACGGACCGTACGATGTTCGGAATCGACGGTGGTTTTTCCCAAATGACCTATTCGAGACAAATGCCGCTTCTCCAAGAGAGCCCCGGAATCCGTACACCAAGCAGCTGGGCCCCAGAATTCTATGTGATTTCTCCGTATTGGGAGAAAGTGTTTCTTCGTCCGAGCTACCCACAGAAAACCAGCGGGACTGGGGCCAAGCAATTCAGATGCGGCGACGGGCGAGGATGGCCAACCACCCCGCGGATATGTCGTCGGTTGTGCCAAGTCCAACTTCCATTCGTCCATCCTATGAGATGGCGGCATGTGGACTGACCCGGATGGCAGGGGAGGCTAAGGGAGCAGTCAAGACTGACACAGGGACAAGGAGGTGGAGGGCAAGGGACCCGGCCTTCTGGAATGGCAGCCTAAAACAGCGCAGCGCAGCGCATCAGAGGCGAGGGCAGCAGCGGCCCCCCAGGATCCCAGGTGTGCCAGGTCATGTTCTCCAATACCCCTCGTGGGCGGGAGTCTGGGGGAAAATGCGGGAAGTCCGGGGGCACGGGGTACTGCGGTAAGTACAGCGGTACAGGAGCAAGGATGGAAGGTTTGGTTGTTGGAAGCGGGCAGCGTGGAGGAAGAGAGGAGCTGCTGGTTAGCCGCGGGCTTCCTATCGAATCGGCTGCGAGGGCCCGGCGCTACGTATTGGCACAAGTTTTGGAATGCGTTGGTCCATCTTGTTCGACCACGTCTTCAAGTAAGAAAATGACGGGCGTGAGACGGCGCATCTTCGTCTGAAGGGAGTGGCTTCCTGTCGCTGCAAGCCTCTCAAGGTACATGGCGGGAAGGAACAAGACGATAGGTAGCCACCTGCTTCGGGCTGCATCATTACCCGAGGTGAGATGAATCCGCTGCTGAGAAACAACCACCGCCTTCCTTCTGGACGAGGGGCGGGCGGAACTTCCGTTCGACCCCTCCAACCACACCGCACACATACATGGAGGCGCACTGCTCCCGAGAGTCTTTCTCCGCATTGCGCATGGCCAAGGTCGGGATGGCCCCTCCAGTGTCTTGTGGTTACACACCACCTTCAGACACCACAATCCCACGACAACACCCTGTGGACGACCAAGCAGACGTCTCATCTTGAATGTCGGCGGCCATGATAGCGGCCTTGCCTAATTCGATACATCTACAGACTCGCTATCGCCAAGTGGGTACGACTACTGTGCTGCGACTCAATATAGGTTATTCGGTGGACCATGGCCGACGTCGGAGGCACTGCTGGCCGCAAAACTGGTTGGATACCGCAGACGCACATCGCATATCAGCACTCAGTCATCACAGTGGGTTCGGGGACACTTTTCTCTTCCGCACCATCGACAAGCCCAAGGCTCGAACCCACAATCTGCAGGGAGTAACGCGTTTGCAAATTGCGATTGCAGATGTGGGTGTCGACCCCAGAATCTGCGAGACTTGTTGAATCCCGACCCAACACCAGACCCGAAGCAGCCATGATTTTCAGCGGGGATTCTGGCCGACTTTCTGCGCGTCGTTTCTTCTTCTCGGCGGCTGCTCGCAAAGTCGGATCTGTCAACGGGTAGAATTCGACTTTGGGTCGGCTGAGCAACTGGCATTGCAGGCGAGATATCGACATCACCAGAGATGTGGGAAGCCAAGACGGAGCCTGCAATCATATCGATGTCATTGTTGGAGTCAATCCAATCACGGGGGCTGTCGCGGACGGCAGTCGTTGGTAGCGCGTCGCGATCAGCAAGCATCCGCCTGCGCTGGCGCAAAACTCACTGGCCAGCAGCCGCACGCCGGCTTCAAGAGCGGCGCCATTCGGTCAGCCCAGAAACTTTTGGAGGCGCACCAACTCGATGCTGCTGGGGGAGAGTGCGGGGAACTCTCTGGGCGTATGAGGGGCAAACTGAGCTTGACGACACGCACCGACAGCACTGTGCTTCAATTCGCAACGTAGACGAAGCTCAGCGGTTCTACGGTGACAAATTCGACCTCTTGGTCGTCTTCAGTCTAGAGCAGCACGACATGGTCCCGGAGGCACACATCTGGTGACAGGCGCCACTTATCCTTTTGAAGATGATGTGTCACTGGCGTCTTCTCGGTGATTTTGGTTCTTACACTAGAGACATGCCAGGCCACACCGAGAGAAAAGAATGAACGAGCAAGGAGCAAACCACATGAGTGGAACGTCGTCACGAACCATTAAGCTCCACCTCGAATGCTGCTCCCCCTTTGCCCATGATCGGCCATTTGCTGGCAAAATGCTCATAGGGCGACAAGGAGATATTTTAAAATGTGAAATTTGGGCGGTCCACTTGGGCTAGATACAGCAGGCCAGCACCTGTCGCCCATCGGCCATGCCTCGCAGCAAGGTGATTGACATGCGATACCCCCGTTTAAGGACAGGCGCCCTGACGCCAATGGTGTGAGAACGCATGTACCGCCGCTTCTACACCTCCATAAAAAAACCGATGGGTGTGCTCTTGGTCTTCGTCACCGTCACCCCAAGAACAGGCAACGATCGATCACGAGAAGGGGCGCCGGTCGGCTGTGTTTTTCTCGGCCGGTCGACGGGGCAGCACCAGCCAAGGTCACGACAGGAATCATTGCTTTCAGACGAGGGTTGATTCGTCTGGACTAGCCAAGCACTTTGGGCTTAACGAGAAGGCTCCCTGGCGCCGCTCAACACGGGTTCGCGGAGGTCCAGTTATTATCACTCATGTATGGATGACCGTTTCTGAAATGCCCCGCCCCCAGGTTAGGACCAACCGGCCGGCCCAGGAGCACCCAGGCGCGGACGGCAGGTAAGTAGATACGTCTCGCAGGACAAGCAGCTTTCAGACGCTACTGCAGAGTAGTGCTGTTGCGTATCTGCATCGGTCGTGGTAGGCTGGTTTGGATGCGAGGGGTTGCAGCGTTCGCAGGCGGTTCGGGGCAAAGGAAAAACGTCTGGATGCATGAACCCCGGCCAAGCGGTAACGCGCCGCCGCCGTAATACCTACCAGCGAGATGCGAATGGGATTGCGGAGCCGTGGCAAGCCATTCACCAATGGGCGGCCGCGGGAGGGCTGATGGAGGTCCCCTTTCCGCGCGCCTTGTCCCTTTTCTCCATCGACTCTAGCATCATCGGGCTGTACTGTACCGTGGTCCCGTACCGAGAATGGGGCTCCCTGCCAGGCTGGGCCTCTGCGTGATTTCACTCCAAGATTGGGAGCTGGAAATAGATTCCTGGTACCATAGGTAAGGTGGCTAGAGAATGACCAAGTCGAGTGACGGTGAGTGAGGCGTCTTTTGTGTAAAGTCACCTTCTCCGTCACCTTAGGCAGTGAATGAAGAAGGCGTTGCCATGGAATAATGGATGGAGATGGGTATCCGTTCTGATGGAGAGAGGGTCCGTAGACAAGTAAGCGATCTCGGTCTTTGTCTTCCAGGGCCATTCCTAGGCTGGGTAAGGTAGCCTAGTGTTGGGCCGTCTGGCCTGTCTCCAATGGAGCAAGCAGCTCAACCGGTGCACCGTACCGAGCGCAGTGTCTCCGGCTCGAGCTGGAGTCCACCTTCCAGCTCAGTTGGCGGCGTTCAGGACAAGTCCCCATTCGCCCATTAAAAGCAATCCTGTCCCCCGTCCAATTCGCAGCCCGGCCACTAAAGGAATCGATCTTCTTAATTACTACGTCTCCCTCTTCTTCCCATCCTCACTTTCTCCCTCTTCTTGCCTCTTCACTTTCTCCTACATCCATCACCAGCCCTCCCTCCTCCAGCTTCTTCTACAGTGACAGCTTCAGCATCCACTTTGCCTGAAGTTGCCCCATTGGAATCGCGAACTTGCTGCTGCCGCTACCCGCTCTGCAGCAAACCCGGACCGCCATCAGCCCAGGAACCACGCGACCCGAAACCTCGCTATCGAGAAGCAAGGCCCGTCGTGTGTGGAGAGTTGCGCCAGTTGCCATACTGCCAGCCTCGCTTGTCACCGTAGCTGCACCGAAAGCGCCCGCTTGTCTCCCGACGACGTCGAAAAGACAGACCACGTCGAACGATTCGCGGTCTTAGCAGCTCCAGCGTCTCTCGACCTGCCTCACCACCACCAAACCACAAGCTGCAATCCTGCACAAAGTAGCCCGCATCCTTCATAAACGCACACATAACCCCGCCACCATGGCCGCATCAACAGAGCAACAAAAGGCCCCTGTGGTCGCTGAGGCCCACCTTGTTGATACCTTCCGTAAGCCCGAACATTCCCCAATTTCCTTCTTCTGCGTCCGGCAGCGGCAGTAGTAGCAGCACCAGTAGAGAGCGCGGTAGCGACAGCAACACCACACCACCATCACCGCAACGTGCATTAGCTTGTACACTCGACGCAAAGCTCTGCCTGCCTGTCTCTCTCGCGCAGTCGTTCCTTTTCTTCCGTTGGGAACAACCATGGCTAACTGCTTCCCAACAGATCCTCCCCAGAAGATGCTTGACAGTAAGTGCGCCGCCGTGTTGCAGACCCAAACCCACCCATAATCCCGTCCCATGGCCTGTTGGCGGCCAAAAGTCGCGTGAGGGGCACTGGAGACTGTGCGCAAGGGGAGGGGCAAAAGAGAGGGGCTTTCAGCGCTCTGGAAGCTCTTGGGCTCGTCTGATTGGACACTTCGCTGACTTACCTGTGCCTTCCCGCAGAGCACCCCAGCCAGCCCCACTTGAGCAGTAAGTCATTCCCCTCTTTACCCCAAATCCATGCCTCTTCATTGGCTAACCGGAGCTCTCTCTGCCCCTCCTTCGCACAGGTCTCGAAGATTACCAGAAGTTGTACAAGGAATCCATCACCGACCCCAAGGCCTTCTGGGGCACCAAGGCTCGCGAGCTCCTGACCTGGTTCAGCGACTTCCAGACCGTCTATTCCGGCTCTCTCGAGGGAGGTGACAGCGCCTGGTTCGTTGAGGGCCAGCTCAACGCTTCTTACAACTGTGTCGACCGCCACGCCTTCGCCGATCCCGACCGCGTGGCTATCATCTACGAGGCCGACGAGCCCGGCGATGGCCGCAATGTCACCTACGGCGAGCTCCTTAGAGAGGTCTCGAGGACCGCCTGGGTCCTGAAGCAGATGGGTGTGCGCAAGGGCGACACCGTTGCCATCTACCTGCCCATGATTCCCGAGGCCCTGATTGCCCTCCTCGCTTGCGTCCGTATCGGCGCTGTCCACTCCGTCGTCTTTGCCGGTTTCTCTGCCGACTCCCTCCGCGATCGTGTCATTGACGGCAACTCCAAGGTCGTCATCACCACCGACGAGGGCAAGCGTGGCGGCAAGTTGATTGGCACCAAGAAGATCGTCGACGATGCTCTCAAGCAGTGCCCTGATGTCTCTCACGTCCTTGTCTACAAGCGTACCGGCGCCGATGTGCCCATGACCAAGGGCCGTGATTGGTGGTGGCACGAGGAGGTCGAGAAGTGGCCTGCCTACTTCCCTCCCGAGCGCATGAACTCTGAGGACCCCCTCTTCCTCCTCTACACTTCCGGTTCTACCGGCAAGCCTAAGGGTGTTTTGCACACCACCGGCGGGTACCTCGTCGGCGCCGCCGCAACCGGCAAGTACGTCTTCGACATCCACGAGGGTGACCGCTACTTCTGTGGTGGTGATGTCGGATGGATTACCGGCCACACCTATGTCGTCTACGCGCCTCTGCTGCTTGGTGTTACCACCGTCGTCTTCGAGGGTACTCCTGCCTATCCCAACTTCTCAAGATATTGGGATATCATCGCCGAGCACCGCATCACCCAGTTCTACGTTGCTCCTACCGCTCTGCGTCTGCTGAAGCGCGCCGGTGACCAACATGTCAAGGGTAACATGAAGCACCTTCGTGTCTTGGGCTCCGTCGGCGAGCCCATTGCCGCCGAGGTTTGGAAGTGGTACTTTGAGGTCGTTGGCAAGGAGGAGGCTCACATTGTCGACGTAAGTGAAAACACGTCTCGGTATACGTTATGCACCAAACTGACCTTTCTCGCAGACATACTGGCAGACCGAGACTGGATCCAACGTCATCACTCCCCTGGCTGGCGTCACACCCACCAAGCCTGGTAGCGCATCTCTGCCATTCTTCGGCATCGAGCCTGCCATTATCGACCCTGTTTCCGGCGAGGAGATCCACGGCAACGACGTGGAGGGTGTCCTTGCCTTCAAGCAGGCCTGGCCTTCGATGGCCCGCACCGTCTGGGGTGCTCACAGGCGCTACATGGACACCTACCTCAACGTCTACAAGGGCTACTACGTGAGTATCACTGCCTCTACACCGCAAACTAACACTGACATTGAATCAAGTTCACCGGAGACGGTGCCGGCCGTGACCACGAGGGCTTCTACTGGATCCGCGGACGTGTCGACGACGTTGTCAACGTCTCGGGTCACCGTTTGTCGACTGCCGAGATCGAGGCCGCGCTCATTGAGCACCACTCCATTGCCGAAGCCGCCGTCGTTGGTGTTGCCGACGAGCTCACCGGTCAGGCTGTCAACGCCTTCGTCGCCCTCAAGGACGGCAACGAGGCCACGGATGCGCTCCGCAAGGAGTTCATCATGCAGGTGCGCAAGAGCATCGGTCCCTTCGCGGCTCCCAAGGCCGTGCACATTGTGCCCGACCTGCCCAAGACCCGTTCCGGCAAGATCATGCGCAGAATCCTGCGCAAGATTCTGGCTGGCGAGGAGGACCAGCTTGGTGACGTGACGACAGTATGTCTCCCTCGATTCTCAGTGACGCGCACCAGAAGGCTAACGTTGAGACAGCTGTCCGACCCATCAATCGTTAACAAGATCATCACCATTGTCCACGAGGAGAAGAGAAAGAAGTAAAACCATCGTAGCGAAGGGATGAAGAGGGGGGAAAGAAGAAGACATTCGATACCACGAGGAGAGGAGGATACAAAGAGGAGAGACCTCCCTCCTTAGCCCATGATGGATAATTGGGGTTCTTTTGCCATAAGCGACATGTTCAGAGTTCTTGAGCTACTTTTACAAATCAAGAAAAAAACGTTGAAAACTTATCTCTTCTCTTCCACTAGCGGGGCGGTAGCGGATTGTGATTCACTGAACACGACTTGGTAGGGCCGATTGATACATGATATCGGAAACGGGACACACAGCTGCGCCTCGTCTCCCAACCCACGCGATGTTGAAGGGTCTCGGACATACCGGGCTGGTCATCGTTGTTGGCCCCCCGGCCGATCGGCGGAATCAAACGGGGTCCCGGGCCCCCGCGAAGGCAAAATCGCACCCGGACGCATGCAACTTGCTGACACTCGGACCCACGCAAGGCACTGCCTCGGCCCCGGGACTCCCATCACCTCGGCGCCGCTAGTCATTTGTCCCGTCTTTTCGTCCTTGTGTGTACATTATGATGCCAAGGACCGGTAGCTGCGCTAGGGCGTGCGTGGTGAGGACGAAGGGCACGGCCGGCCATGACATCGCGCTGGGGGGTCTTTTGGATACGGCTTGCGTGTGCGTGTTGCGAGAGTTGGTTCGTTTGAAGTTTGACAGTTGCAGAGCATGTGGTTGTACTTTGTACGCAAGGCTCAGTCGACGGGCAGTCTGGAGAGGTCGTCTCTGAGGGATGGGCGTATTCGTCATCAAAAGAAGGGGAGGACTCAGTCTCCAGCAGGTGCATGAGGCTTATGACTTCGTTAACCTCCCTGACTGCCTTAGTTTTCCAGAATTCCCGATTGGGACCGATCGCCGAGCACCCTGTGGCATGGCCTTTCCTTCCATCTGGCTCAGCAGTATCGCGAAATCAGCTGTGGTATCTTTGACGCTTCGGAATCGAGGAATGCCTGGTTCTCAACAACATCGTCGTCTGGGCAGTGCTACGTGGTGACAGTATTTTCATGAATCATCGTCACTGAGGTGGCTGCCGGTTTGCAATCAGGGTATTAGCGGAAGCAGCCGAATGAGCTACATTACTCTCTCAGGGCTATCTAATCCATAACGAACGCAATGCCGGCACATCGTCATGATGCTTGTTGCATCCGTGGCTGTGCCAACGACGACGACAAATCGAAAATGATGCCAGGAGACGACACACAAACGACAGTGGACCAGTCGGCTGAGCAGAGTTGCATGCTGTGGTAACATGAACCCAAGACTGGCAGTATTGGATCAAATATCACAACCGAGATCAAGAAAATTTACGAACCCGCGCGGCCAGACCCATCAACGGCCTCAGCTGCGCATGGGTTTCTCTCTGCAACCGTGCCCATCCGGCATGCGGTTTCCACGCAAGGTCGTCGAACAGGAAGCAGCCGCCGATTCAGGGCCTGCATGAGTTGAGCATGCCAACTTGCCAACGACTCCCCTCATCCAACGCCTTGGCCGATCAACAAACAACTCTTCAACCAACCACAGGTCTTCCGTTAACGAGGTGTACCCCTCCAACAATTCCTTTACGACAGTGAAGTTGGTTGGCCACTCAGCGTACCCTCATACTCGTCTCTCGTTGGCCTTCCTATGGCACAGCCTCAGCGAGCTGCATGACCTGCGCAAAATGGTGTACCACCACAGCTTAGAAAGCAAGAAGCAGGTCGTCGTCATCTCGCTCTGGGTGTGTGGGCATCCCCTTGGGGGCTAGCTTCAACATAGGAGACTTGGCATGTCATCAGGACTTCTTATGTCCGAGACATGGCAAGAGAGAGAAGCCGCTTTCCCTTTCTTCTGGCAATCTGCTGTTGCGGTGAAGTCGGGAGGAATGCGGCTCATGGCCCGACCGATTGGCAGCCACTCACAACGGCGGCTGGGCGGCTGCAGCCTGTGCGAGCCAAGATGACGAAGCGAATCGGTGATGCTGGCGTCGGTGTTGGTACCTTCATCTCTGTGTGAGCTGCTTTGAACTTCGTTACACGCGGTAATCTCAGCCTCAAACATCAGCCCCTGTGAGGCTGGTGTGATGTAGCACAATGTCCAAGATGTGAATCCGTGTTGTGTTGGTCTGTTTGAAGGATTGGCCTGAATTCGGCTGTCATCGTCGCATGCATAGTCCCCAAGCGACCGAAGTCAAGGCGACGTTGATCGACTAGACCAGAGGCTGCGTCGGAGCTTTCGGATGGTGAATCCACGTTTCTCGTTTGCACTTGCCCGCCCTGTACGTCGTTCAGATGATGACAGCCGTACTAACGGAGCAGTGAACATCTCAACCAAGTTTAAGCCAAGTAAGCTTGGCAATAAGGATTCGGCAGTGCCGTTCCGCCGGAAGCAATTTGGCAGCCGATGCGGGGGTCGATGGAGACCAGCACGTTCCCGGAGGCCTCTAGATAGCTGCAATCTCGGCCAATCGTCAGTGTTTGTTCATTATCCAGCGTGCCTCTCATGCGTGAACAAAGCCACCGAGGGATGGGCCGTACGCGCAATGCAAAAGCAGGATATCTTGTTCGATAGCCCACACTTGCATGGCGAAATGTGCCGGCGTCGGATGTGGCAGTTGTCTTAAACCCGAAAAGAGGGCTGTGAAAGCGGGGGAAAAAAGTCTTTTTTGCTTTTCTTCTTTCCGCTGACTCCAGAATCCAGACCGTCTGATGTATCGCGTCGAACCGGTCGCACAAAAACTTGGTTAATTGGTTTGGTCAGTGCCGGCACTTTGAGTTTGTTTGTGACCCCTGTCCCGCGAGCACGGGAGTCTGTTGTTAACTCAGTTTTTGAGAACCCGGGGCCTTGGATCTAGGGGTTCTCCAACAGTTGCAATCTGCTGTGCATCAGTATTTCGACAGATGTTTCAGAGTGAGGCGACGTTGCTTCCAGCCAATGGCGTTATGTTTGGTGATGATCAGAGACATGATGGACAATCGATAACGAACTGGCACTAAGAGCCAAGACACTGACACTGGGTAAAAGAATCGGTGACATCAAAGTCGAGCTGGGACTAGCGGCCGCTCCCAGTGTGCTCGTCAGAGACTTCTGGCCAAGATTGCTCAGCCCCGAGGCCAGGCTGGGTTGCAGAGGGGAGACGTAAGCTCATAAGCTTACCTTGAGACTCACAAGACCGTCCACTCCGACACGGCGGGGGCTAGTGTCATGGGCGTCTGCGACGTGAAGACCAACAACAAGGCAAGTGATGTTTGGCGTGGCATTGGCAGTCGAAGGTCCACCGAAAAGGTGCAGAGTAGAGAATGTCGGCCTAGACCCGGCTTGGTGGAAGCGTTCGATTTGATACTTAAGCATCAAGGTGCGTGGCCCTCGCGTCGGCTGTGATGGTTGGCATCGAGCAGGTTTAGAAAGATCTCATCATTCTTACCCACCATTTCATCCCACAACACGTTGCTCCCCAGTCATCACATTCAATTTGTCGTGACCGTTCCAACGAACCCCGAGCTGAGCGAATAATCATTGGCTCGAAGCGCCAATAGCGACTCAAACAGCGTGCCATTGGCTCTGAAACGCGAGGGACGGAGAGGCGTTGTCCTGACAGTGCAGAGGTCGCAAGTCGGTCAACGGTGGTGAAGGTACGTATCCGACGATATCAAAGCCGCTAAGAATAGACGGTCGGGATCTGTTAGTAGCTGACATACTGCAGCATTTCCCCTTTGCTCTGGGGGCTGTCATCCCATCAATCCCTCCCACATCCCTCTCCAATTATCGGCTCGGTTGCCCTTCTGGGTGCTGCTTTGGAGGTTGACTGTAACGGCCTTCACCCGTGTGGTTCAGCTCAGACGGGGACGGTATCAGATTCTGGGAGAGAGATCTTGGCCAGTCGCCAGGATTCCCTCGTCGAAGATTGGTGAGGTGAGTTCGAACGAGTTTATTTCTTGCATCTGCATATTGTTCTGCAGCTAGCTGTTGTGGTCTTGAGATGAACCGCCATGGCTGTGGATGGCGAACGTCAGGCCGTAATACTGCAATAATGGCGGTGTTGAGTCGTGGTCGGACCCGTGAGGCTTGCGGCTTTGGCGGCGACGGACGGTGACGGCGACACCTCTCTGAGAGACTGAGAGACGGCAGTTGCCTTCGCAGTCTCTCCTGGGCAAAGTTAGAGCATCGCGAGCCGACGGCGGCGTGAGCGCGAGTGTTCTCGCGTGCGTGTGTGCCACAAGTGCGAGCAGCGGTAGCGTCAGTCAGGGTGCTTGGGGGATCGACCGGGTCGAAAAATTAAAACTGGAAAGCATTATGTTCGTGTCAATGTACCAGCTAACAGCAGCAGTGAAACAGGGAGAAGGCAGGCTTCCACTGCCCGGGTCGCCTTAGGTAAGGTCCCTGAGTGGGAACCCAGCCAGGCCTCATTTGGCGCTAGCGCGGTCCTTGTGTCCCAAGCTCGGAAGGGGTACCTCTGTCTTGGTGCTTGCCACTGCCGTGCTGCGCGGTACACTAAGCCAAGAGTGACCAAGTCGCCCAGCCGCCTCTGGAATCCACCGCACCTGGGCGCTCCAATACAGTTGGTCCACGCCCCCGTACCAAGAGATCGTGTTGCGCAATCCACTGGCCCCGTTCAGCAACACCGACCGACCGACGCCCCCCCGAGAATCCCATAGCCTTCCTTCCTCCTGGTTGCCAGTCTCGCCTGTCTGCTGACTGCTGCTGAGTGAGGTCTGCTGCTGCTGCTCCTCCTTCCGTCTGTCGCCGGCACTAAGGGACCCAACCCAACGTTCCGGACTTCCATTCTTTCGACACAACCACATACATTCGTTCTCTTTTGTTTTAATCCTTTTTCTCCCCTTTGCTTCCGCCCTTGCCACCAAACACGCGAATACGGGCCCTTCACGACAACTTGCCGCGCTCCACGACGACAACAACGACCGCAGAACCCCTATCTGGAGGCTTACGCAGCGCCATCGCAAGAGGCCTCCCCGAGCCTCACCCCGTTTGCGGGGAACAACCACAACGATGGTCAGCTTCAAGACCATCGCTGCCGCCTTTGCCGGCCTAGCAGTCATCGCGCAAGAAACATTAGGTATGGTTTTAACCTTAAGTGGTGGAGGTGGTGAGGCAAGTAATGAGAGCGCGCCGCTAACATTCCCCAGCGCACTCAACACAGCGGAACCCGCTGAAGTATGTCACTATCCTCGAAGATGCCGTGCTGCATTCGCCTTCACAACATTGCCATGCTCTTTCACATTTCGACCTCACTTTCGCACTTCACGACAAGCAACAGGAGGTCCGTTTAGCGCTGGAGCCTAATCACGACATTTTGGGGGACAACTTCGAGGTGAACTATCTGGGCGCAGACGGCAAGATTCGCAAGACGGAGTCGGTGGACCGCTCAGAACATCGCGTATTCAGGGGCAAGACTTTTATTCGACACGACGGAAACACCGAATGGACGCATGTTGGTTGGGCAAGAATCACCATCCATCGAGACGGCGCCGAGCCCATCTTCGAGGGCGCGTTCCGCATTGACGGCGACCCCCACCACGTGCTGACTGGATCCAACTACCGCCAACGGAAGCACCGCGAAGACCCCGATGCCCCGACCAGCCGGAACCCCGACGACTACATGGTGGTATGGAGGGACTCGGACATTCTTGATTACTACTACGACCGGGAGGATTTGAAGCGGGATGTCTTCGGCCGGACGTCATGCAACTCGGACAGCTTGGGCTTCAACGCCAAGTACGATCCTCTCGACGCACGGGGGCTCGAGCCCTTTCAATCCGTCGCCACGAACTCCCTTTTCGGACGCAACATCTTTGGACGACAGACCGATACTGGCAGCACCGGTAACAACGGTGCAGGCGTCAACTTGGTTTCTACCATTGGACAGACCAGCGGTTGCCCGACGACGCGCAAGATCGCGCTGCTGGGTGTCGCCACCGACTGCACTTACACGGCTGCTTTCAACTCGACCCAGTCTGTTAGATCCAACATCATTCAGGTGATCAACGCAGCGTCCGAGGTGTATGAGAGCACTTTCAATATCTCACTCGGAATCCAGAATCTGACTATCAGTGACGCCAACTGCCCGGGAACAGCCAGCTCCTCCGCGCCTTGGAACGTAGCATGCAGCAACAGCGTCACCATCACGGATCGACTGAGTCTTTTCTCCGCATGGCGCGGCAATTCCAAGGACACAAATGCCTTCTGGACCCTGTTGAGTACCTGTGGGACCGACTCTGCCGTCGGCCTCGCATGGTTGGGCCAGGCTTGTGTGAGCGGATCGCAATCTTCGGACAACGAGACTGTCGCTTCCGCGAACGTCGTCATTCAAACACCCAGTGAATGGCAGGTCATTGCTCACGAAGTCGGTCACACATTTGGTGCTGTGCACGACTGCACATCGGACACCTGCAGCAATGGCGATTCCAATTTGAACAGGTGCTGCCCGCTGAGCTCCAGCACTTGCAACGCGGCAGGACAGTACATTATGAACCCCTCTACAGCCACCGGTATTAAGGCATTTTCACCTTGCAGTATCGGCAATATCTGCTCTGGTCTTCTCCGCAATCAGGTGAAGTCGACGTGTCTTACAAACAACCGCGACGTCAAGACTATCCTTGAGAGCCAGTGCGGTAACGGTATTGTCGAGTCAGGCGAGGACTGCGATTGCGGCGGTGAAAATGGATGTGGCAGCAACAGCTGCTGTAACCCTACGACTTGCAAGTTTACCACCGGCTCGGTTTGCGACCCCTCCAACGAGGACTGCTGCAACGGTCAGTGCCAGTTTGCCAGCAACGGAACTGTTTGCCGAGCGAGCACCGGCTCCTGCGATCCGGAGGAGGTATGCAGCGGCACTTCGTCCTCCTGCCCTACGGACAAGCACAAGGACGACGGAGACTCATGCGGCAACTCCAGCGATGGCTTGACTTGCGCTTCAGGTCAATGCACCTCTCGCGATCAACAGTGCAAGACGGCCTGGGGTGCCCGGACGAACACCACCTCGGTCACTTCTTGCAGCAACCAGGACTGCTTGATTGCTTGCAATGTCCCGAGTATCGGGTCCGGTTGTGTGACCATGAACCAGAACTTCCTTGACGGAACTACCTGTCAGGGCAACGGCAAGTGCTCCAACGGACAGTGTTTTGGTTCCAATGCTGGTGATGAGATTCTGGACTGGATCAAGAACAACAAGGCCATCTTCATCCCCATAGTATGTGTAGTTGGTCTGCTTGTTCTCGTCGCCCTTTGCAGTTGTGTGTGCGGCGCCTGTCGTAGAAGCAGAAGCCGTACGCGTGCCAGGAGGCTCAAGCCTGTTCAGCCACCGATGGGAGGCTGGAACGGCTATGGAGGGGCTTGGGGTCAATCCAACGTGCCTCCGCCGCCCCCGGTGGCCACTCGTCCCGGTGCTCCTCCGCAATACGCACCACACCCTAACCAGGACTGGCAAATGCATAGAACGCAGAGCGCCAGATACGCATAATCTCATATTGAAGAGATGACAGGATAAAGGGCCCAAAGAGGCCCGGAAAAAGGAGGACTACAGTTATCCATCATTGCATTATTCGGAGTTGGTGGTGTTTACCTTTTCATTTCCCTTTTCGGCTTTCAAAAGTCCCATATTGTTTAGCATGGGCATGCACACGTCACAGCCTAGGCAGTGTAATTGTGTAATTCATGATGACTACGGTCTTGGATACCTGCGGATACCTAGATAGGGACAGAACATAACTTAGGTCAGCTGGCTGATCCAGTGCGGACACCAGCGACGACATTGTCACATCAATGACTAGACTTTGACCACAATTCCTTGGTAAACTTGCACGATTCTCGCTTTGAATGACACCTAGTAACGCCGGTAACCAGATCGGTGACCCGTGACTTCATAACTCATGACTTGCGTGAGACCGGGACGGGATGATTCATCCTTGTGCTCAAGCCAGTACCAACAGAGCACATCCCATGCCAACACCCCTACTGATTCTGAAAAAGCTCAAACTGCAGGAGAACTTTCGTACTTATTTAAACCCAACTCCAGCGCTTAACCCTTCGGGCTTGCTAATAGAACGTGACTGATGACATTCATGTTCTTGTTGTCGATGGAGACCCAATCGAGCTTTCTCCCTGTACATCTTGAGGACTTCGCCCGCGCAATCAGTGCCGACTAACCCTATCACCCCCAGCGCTCCTACGCCGGGGATCACGCCTTGAGGCCGACGCTTTGCGAGGATCATGCTGTTGCTGCGGCGGCGGCGTGTTGGTATCCAGACCACACAGGATACGCGTGAAGTGAAGTCTGGTGCCGGGGATGCTCTGCTCTCATGCGTCAGTGGCCGGTATCTCTCATTCATTCAGCAAGGCTATGTCCCAGGCAAGTGGAGCAACTCACATCTCCTCGACTGCAAGCGTACATGGCCAGCTTCTCGGGGTCGTCTAGGATCTCAATCGCAAACAGCTTCTGCCTGCGGTCCTCGAACGTGTCGCCGTCGTCGCCGCCGCCGAGGCTGCCCACCTTGCCGGGGGCCCGGGGCGGCGACTCCATGCCCATGTCGCTGGGCGAGTACGGGTCCTTGCCGCGCGCCTGGCGGTCGCGCATCGCGGGGGTGAACTGGGGCTCTATCATCGGGCCGCCCGGGTGCGAGGACGAGGTCGAGGGTTGCTGCTGGGCGCCGGCGGGGTAGAAGCGTTGCGGGTGCTGCTGGTGGGGGCTGTAGTACTGGTTTGACATTTTGGACGGTTACTCCTGTGATTCTGTATATGGAATTGAGTTCCGAGGAAGGTATGCCTGGTGAGAGGAGCGTTGAGAAGGAGCGGTGACGGCGGCTGCTGCTTGTTTGCTCTCCCGTCTCTCTCACACGTAGAGCAGGCAAGGAATGAACAAAGCGAGACGCAGTTACGAAGATATCTGCTAGAAAGGCAAGAGCCGAGTACAATTGAAAGCTCGAGTCTCGCACAATGAATGGTTTCGCACCCGGGAGTGTCAAACGGACGAGGTCGCGGAACAAAGGTATTATCGCTGCACGGATGTCGTTGCTGGTCGGCGGTTTGTCGTCCGCCCGCTTATGAGCTTGTGACGCGCGCGCTGGGGCTAGCTGCTGCGGCGCGGCGCGGGAATGGAGGAGGGGTCGGATCCGATGCGGGGCCACTGCACAGCAGCCTTTTTTTGTCGCAAGCGCCTTTCCAGTGTGACCAAACCCAGCCAGCATACCTTAATCCCCCGCGTTTGCAGTGCCTGGCTGCTGGGTGGGTTTAGAGTTGATTGACTAGCAGCCATTGTGTTTCATGGAGAAGAAGTGCGCCGCCGTTGATTGAGTTTCTAGCCCAACCTAGCCATACCGCCGCATGAGGTTGAATTCGGGCAGAGCTTCTGCCAGGCCTTACGTGCCAAGGACATACGATGCCTTACTCTGATATGCTTTGCAAGGTAGCATTTTCTGGCTAGAGTCTATCTTGACGTCGGACAGTTTTGACGTCCCTTTCGCTCGCTGTATTTCTTCAGACTTCAATGCTCCGAATGACGTGTGACAAGCTCTTTCGCATCTGGCTCTTACTGTGGCGGACGGAATCAAGGCCATCTGTTTTGGACCTTCCAAAGCATGCCCGAATTGATGTAGCATTTCAAGTACATTGGCATCCCGTCAGCATCGCGACAACTGAGTCGAAACCTCCTTTGTTTTGTTTTTTATCATATCGGTTTGGTTGGTATATACAGGCATATTGTACAACGCGCTGACCCTGCGAGTGGCAAGTGATGTATCCCCCTCTCCCGCTTCCAGACAGACCCTTTTGAACAAAAAGACAACTCGACACGACGAAAGCGACCGAATTATCTACCGCTGCTCCCACTCTAAGCCAACGCTGACTCCCATCCTCTTTCTCTCCAGAAACCACCTGTAGATGAAGGTATGCGTATGCAAAATGGCAGCCGGCTCTCCCCAGCTCCCACCATTGAGGACCTGACCGCCTGGTATCCTCAGTAACAACACCGCCCGCGACGCCGGTAACCGTAGAATGTGTGGCCTAGGAAAGGAGCACGACCTGGATTGTCGTGTCTGAATGGCCTAGATGATGATGATAATGATGTAAACGCTCTGCCGCGCAGGGTGCTTTGCCTTGCGGAACCGCGAGTTCTCTCATAGACTCTCAGTCGAGCATGTCGGAAATCATGATCGTAGATGTGTGAGCAAGCCCATGGTTGCTGAGATTTACCGGCTGAAGTTAATGACAGCCAACTGGGAAATGTCAGAGATGGTCGCAGCATTCAAACATCATGATGGATACTTACTCGGCTGTTGGCTCCGTACGCAAGTCTCTGTCCATCAGCATCCCAACACAGACAGTGTTCATCCTCTTCCTCCGGCTCCGAATTCGCCTTGGGACTCAACCAGCCCGGATGTGGCGCCCTGCTCCAGCTCGCACGTGGCATCGTGTGCTCTCCAACCTTCCAAATGAGAATGTGACCGGCGGTGGCTCCCGCAATGAAGGCTCCATCCGGAGTAAATGAGACAGCGACAATTGGTGACTCCATCGTGAAGTAGGACTTGGGTTTCTGATCTGGGAATTTGGCATTCCAAATGAGAATCGCGCAGTCGTCACCTCCAGTCGCAATAAGGCGCTCGTCTTCGGGCGGGCTTGAGTCGGCCGGCAGGGGTTGCCATTGCAGTGCGGTGATTGCACCAGAGTGAGCAGTTATGGACCGGCGCTGACCGTTTTCATCCCAGAGCTAAAAAGGTTGAGTGAGCCGATCTTCATTGCACAGGCGTTTCGGGATGCTTACATCAAGGATACCCTTGTCACTCGATGTGGCAGCCAGCTTTGAGCGCCAGTCATACGCCACCTGGGTGAAAGTGTCGTCGTCCCGACTCTCAAACTTCCTGTTCGGCAGGATGGCCGTGTCGGTGCACCTCAGCGACAGCATCACGTCGCCGCCGGTGAGGAGGAACTCTGTCTCGCTTGTCCATGCCGCGTCGAGGGGCCAGTTCAGCAGGTCGTGGTTCGGGAGGAAATACGACAAGGTGGCCGAGGTCAGTGAGTGATAGACGGTGACCAGCGCGCCTCCGTTGCCATTGCCGTTGCTGTTATCGGGGGCAATGGCCAGCAGAGCGGCATCGCTTGGGCTCCAACGGAGCTTGATCACCGGAGGGTCCGAGACGTCGAACTTGTCGACATGCGAGCCGTCCTTGGCCCAGATGTGAATAGATGCCTTGTCGCCGTACTCGGCCGCGATGGCAATGGCTGTTCCCCCCCAGTTCCAGGCAAGCTGACCGACAGTTGCTGACTTTGGAGTCTCGTCGTCCATGAGACTGTGGTAAGGGCGATGGACGCCATGCACGTGACCGTCGGACTCGGAATCAGGCGCAGGCGTCATAGTGCTTGAACGTGAGATGGTCCAAATTCGGGCTAGCGCATCGGTTCCAGCAGCCGCCAAGATGGATGGGTCCTTGGGGTTCCACTCGCAGCGCAACAAGATGGGTGCATTTTCACCGTTGGCTGGCGAGGGCGAAGCGGCACCGGTCGCTGCGGTAGTCGTCGCGGCGGCGCCGTCCTGCGGGTTGCTGGCGGTGGAAGTGGTGTCATCGGGCATTAATCGCAAAAACGTCGTCTCTGTTGCCAATTCCTGGACTTTGTCGACCTGCGTGCCCTGCTCGGGGCCATCTGTTCTCGGAGTGGGCGTCGGAGCTTGTTCGCCTTCCAGGGGCGACGGGTAGGCGTGGTTGTTGTCCCCGTGGTTGTCTAGCTCCATGGGGTCCGTGGCTGCATCCGCCCCATTCGTGCTTTCGTACCCATTGCTGAGCCTGGGCCGCTTGCTGGGTGAGCCGCCATTCACCAGGTGCTGCTGTGGCCGGCTGTCAAGTTGGCGTTTTCGAGAGTTTTCGACCTCCATTTCCGTGTCGTCTACCTCCCCGTCCGCGTCCTCATCCTCCTCGATCTTGTGAGGCGGCTGGGGGATCAATGGCCCAAACAACCCTACCTCCAATGCTTCGGCCGCTGCCGCTGCATCTTGAGGCACCTGCTGCACGCGCAAAAAAAAGTGTCAGTTTGCTGTTCGTACGTTACGTTACCCACACCCACATCTCCGTCTACCCTTTGGTTGCCTCGGGCTGCGCTGCCGCCATCACCCTCGGCGCCGGGGGGAGAAGACGAAGAGGCGAGTGCCAGCCACACGTCGGTCGGATGCGAATTGGGTTACCTTAGTTGCGTGTTCCCTCTCAAGGGCCTGGTAGCAGAGGCCTTTGTTGATGACGGACACCAATGCATGACTCTTGACGTGGTTTGCGAAATCAAATTGGCGATGAGGTTGCTGAACGTGCCACTCCTTCTGGAACTTGGCTGCGGTCTCGCGGTAATCTGCAAACGTTAGAAAAACAAGCCACGGCCCACCCCCAGCTGTCGCTGACGGGTGTGTCTGGACGATCATCACATACTGCTCTCCAAGAGGTATCTGGGGCCGACACGTTAGCAATGCCATCGGGGAGGCTCTGGTCGCGAGAGAGTCGCTGCAAGTAGGGGGGAAGCGTGACGGAGTGCAAAGGGCAAAGTCTTGAGGTGAGAGTGAGGTGCGCGACTGTGTGTTCCGGCGTGCGGTGGTGGGTGTGGGTGAGACGCAAAAAGGGTGAACTCACCTCCAGACGAGGAAGTTGACTCTGTCCGAGTCGAGGAATTCCTTGGTGACCATGCCGCGCGGTGCCGCAATGGGCGGCGTATCGAAGTCCGGATCTGTGAGACGAATCTATGAGGATGCCGACGAGGTCCTTCTTGGGCGTGTTTCGGTGCGTCGTCGAGGGAGCGTCTGTCGCGAAATCGTATCGTCGTTTTCAAGATGAGAGGAAAGATTGAGGATTGAAGAAGCCCGCAAGAGTGGATGAAATGGAAGGATGGGCGAATCTGAATCTGGCGGTACGTAGGCAAGGTACCTTGTTAGGCGAGACCAGGCGTGAGGCGTGGCGCTAGTCCCAGCAGCCCAGCCAGTGCCCGCCATTGAATCCAACTGGTGCTGCCTCTACTACTGGTGCCGCTACCGCTACTACACTACCAGTACCACTACTGCCTTGCCTCTGGACCACCTACCTCACGCTCGCACTCATACTCACACTCACACTCACACTCATCATCCTCGCTTTACCTTTAAAAAAGGGTACGTACCGCCACATCCTTCCTTTCCTTACCTTAGCATCCTAGCGTCTTTTACCGGCCTACGGACGTCGACTAGGACTGGGGGAGAAAGAGACAGGCACACTGACTGATGGCTAGGAGAGACACAGGAGAGAAGTGCGACTGGGACAGGACGGGATTGGCACAAGTCACACATTCCTTACGCACACACTTTCAGCTTCTTTTCGTCCATCTGTCTTTCGTTCTCGCGCGGCCGCGACAGCAGGCACATGGCTGAGGTGTTTGGCTTTGGCTTTGGCGTTGGCGTTCATCGGCCGTCTTCCCACCCGCGCCGGCTTGGGTTGCTTCTGGTTGTTCGAGGCTTCCACGCCCAGTTCAATCTCCAATCGACTTCGTCCCTCCCCCCAGCCCGGCCTTTGGACGCATGGCACAGCAATTCAACGCTGCTGCAAATCTGCGCACAAAAGCCAAGTCGCAGGACACGCACGGCAGGGAACCGCCCAAGGGGGAGAGGACCAGCCTGAGGCCCTGGTTCCCCGGTCGGGGCTTTACGAGTCCCAGGGAACAGTGATGAATGAACGAGCGCAGCCAGCATCAACCAGACACACTTGTTGGAGACTTCCCATCGACTGGGACGGGACGCTGAAGTTGGAGGAACAAAAGAGAGGGTACGTACCGTCGACAGAAGCTACGTACCTACCTACGTCGGACGGGAGTGGAGTCGCCTCAAATGCATGATCTAACGTACTCAACCTTCAGCGTACCTTTGGGACCGTTCTCAAGATCCTTAATCCATTGCCGGGCCCTGTGCTGTTTTCGCACTCTGATTGAGATGAAGATAAACCTGGGAGGCCATCCGTTGATAGCGTTTGGCTTTCTGCTCTCGCCTTAGCCTTCTTCCCGAGGCCCAGGTTCATGTGAACCATAAACGCCCTCGTCATTCGTCACCCTTCAGGGGAACCAGGTGATGATGCTGTGTTTGTGCTGGGCTGGGCCGGCTGGGCTGGGCTGTGGCTGTATTTATCCCAGGTGGAGAGAATGGAACCCAGAGAGAAGCTCAAGCAGCGGAGGGCCAGCCGGTACGAGTGCGGGCGGGCTTCGAGAAAACGATAATTCTCTGTTTAATCCCGTGGTCCCGTCCATCAATTTGTTGTTGTGGTCCATCAGATTTGGGGGTGGTGTTTGGGGCTACGACTAAAGACAGGGTTCCGGGAGAGCCACATTTGGGGACTTGGAGGTGGCCCTGACACCCAGTCACGATGCCGCCCCTTGCGCCCTGTCTGAGGTACTTTGTGTGTCGCTGTGCCGTCGTCGCCCGTACCTTGGCCAGCCCGCCGGGTACCTCGCGCGTGCCTGATGTCCGAAGCGCATTTTGCACTGCATCTCTCGCGGTTGGCGATAATGTTCGATGGTCTCTCCGCGCTGTCGTGTAATGTTGGCAAGCGACTAGCGACAGTCACGCTTCCCGTCGGCAGGCAGTGCGCAAGCGTGGCTCATCTTCAGGTTCGGTCCAGTCCAGGGGGAGGGGGGCTCGCATATCCTTGATCGCGTTCCCTCTCATCCTCCGCGACGATCTTCACGTCTGGCCACCGTGGGTGCGCACTGGAGGAAGCGACTGTGTTATGTATGTATACGTATCGGCCTCTGGAGACGGCGCTGCTGTGCGTGACCGCATCAAAAGGAAAAAAAAACTCGATCGTTTCAGGGGTCCAGAACAAGCAAGACACTGTGGATGCTGGGCTCTTCCTGGCAGAGGGCCGGACAGCTGGAGGACGGCTGCAGACGTTGGAGGTACATTGAAAAAGTACATTGGGACATATCCTCACGATATGCACAGATTGGCTGGCTGCCTGGGAAGAGATGAGCCCCCTCAAAACCCACCTTATGTAATACCTCTCCCCAGTTTCCTGGAGCAATGGAAACGCAGAATTGGCTCCAAGGTCGCGCTGTGCTGATCAACCGTCCATCTGACTCTTGTCGTCGGCACAGAGGGACGCTGCGCTGCGGCATTCCCACAACTGTTGCGCGCGCCATTCGGTCGCTTCCAATGCATTTGCGCCAGTCAAATCAATCTTTGTGTCACCATTGATGACCCTCTCCGTGCTCCGTCCGTCGGCTCACCCTCCCGTGTCGTCGTTGAATTCCACCACGATCTCCACCTCACCGGTCGGAGGTGCAAAGGAGAGACACGGTCTTTTCGTCTCGAATCGGTCCCAATCTTAACTTCTGGCCCCAAACCCTGTGCTAGCGAGTCGCCAAGAGGCGTAAAAATAAGCTGCCTTCGACAATGAGCGGAAGCACCCCCGTGAGTCTGGAAGAACAGAGCAAGCATGCCTTCGAAGGCCTCAAAAGGGCAGGACAGGCACTGGCACCCGCGTCCGCACCAGCTCGGGGTGCTTGTTTGCTCTGGCGCTGGTGCAGCGCAGTGCAGCACGCAGCGCAGCGTCCTGACGTCTCCGCCCTACCATCTCTGGAATGCGGCGCGGCCTAGCGTGGTGTAGCTTGCCTTTGTATGCACAAGTCGATACCGTACATGCTCTTCTCTTTTCGCCCCATGCGGCCACTGCCCTGGAGGCTAATGCCGAGAGAGGGCCGCGCCTCTTGGGGCTGCAGCCCGCGCAGATGGGCAGCGGTTTGTCGTCTGTGTCCAATTCCTACCCGTCGTGTACGTACCTTGGGAGACAAGGCAAGGTACGGTCCCGAGTGGGGGATTCCAATCATGACAGCAGCTGGGGTTCGAGGTAGTGTTGTGCAGGACGGTGTGTTAGAAATGCCTCTCGGTAAGGCGAGCCATCCCACGCTTAGAGGGCGTGGTGACGGCAAGGGAATGCCACCATCGGTTGATGCGACGGGCATCATGTTTTCCTGTGCTCCCCTCCGTCTCCCTCATCGACTTCTCGTCGACTCGCCAGTCTCTTGTGTGTGTACGTGGCATTGCCCATCAAGGGGCCTTCCCTGGCGGGAACTGCTGGCTGCGAGGCGCCCTGGGTGGGTGTGGACAAGGATGTGATGGCTGCATGGCCTTCGATCTTTAATAGCTCCGGGGACTTCTTCAGGGCCCCCTGCCACCGCTTGTCTGTGACCACTGGTTACTAGCCACTCACACCGGCACATCAGGCCAAGCCGAATGGGAGCTGGTTTTGTGGTCAAACTCCATCCCGTCAACGTCGGCCAACGTTTTGGTGTTCGGAAACACCCCTGGGAATGGCAGGCCGCTCATCATTCAGAGGCGCCTCTGAGCACAGAGCCAAACCCTAGCCATCCTGGCACGGACGCCATTGATCCTGAGGCCGGTGCTGATGCTGATTCTCTCTTCCGAGACCGTCTAATCAATGGCGACATGCATCCCAGCGTGATGTCCGCCTGCGTCTGGGGTATTTTATGACGCCGGGGTTTGTCGGTCCTTACCCGCTGGGCCAGAGGGGACGGTAAATTGACGACCACTCTGCAGATGACATGCGATCGATAGGGTGGCGATAAACCCACCAAATTGAAGACTTTCCATGCCCTTCGTGATGGCCATGGCCAAAGCAACGGCCTGCTTTATTGCTAGTGCCATTGGCCGAGCCAACCTAACTGTAGCCAAGCAATGAATGATCTAGCTGGCTTCTCTGACGGTCCAAGGGGGGGCCGTCCGAGGTTTGCGGCACCGTCCGAAGGCGCCCAGGGGCCATGATCTCGAGTCAGTTCCACCTCTAGAACCCTCACCAAAAGTGCCTTCAAATTTGGGCCGGGAGACCTTGGGGAAGCGAGAGTGTCCAACACGCCTCAGCATTCCTCGCGTAGCTGACCAGCGTTGAATGGTCTTTTCTTCGATTATGGTCTTGGCCAGGCTGATAAGGAGACACAACAAGCAAGGCCTACTGCCGAGAGGCCGGACGGTGGCACGAGTGGGAAGGGAAAAGGGTGGATGACGGCGGCTTCTGCTGACACGGCCGGGCTGGGCTGGCGTTCAACCGAACCAAGTGCCCTTGGAGTGCCCTGCAGGGATGGAGCCACGAGATCTCCCGTTTCGACCGCATCGAGGACTTGTCGGCTCCACCAGTGGAACACTCCCACGCCCCTCCAAGCCCGTTCGTCGCCCTGCAGATGAAAAACTCTGGGGCCTGCTTGTGCTGTTTGTGCGTCTGTCTGCTGCTGCTGCCTCGTGCACCGCAGCACACCTCCGAATCAACCGAATGTCGGGGCTGCTTCTTGAGTAAGGGCCTCCGAGTTCTGGCACCTAGAAGGCGGCTGAGAGATGGACCGTCGTTAAGGATCTGACAGGCTGAGCAGACGTACATCGAGCTCTGGAGAGGGAGTCCGGGGGGAACGTGGCTCGAAACACCTCAAGATAGGTACGGGGTACGTACCCTTGAAACCTCAAAAGGCTGCTGCCCGTGTCAATTCCCGCCAAAATGGGTCTGCATGGCCAGTGCGCTAAGCTCCCAGGTCCTTGGCCTAACTAGGCTTAGCTTCTCCCTGGAACAACTATCACCCGTCCTTTAGCTCCACTGAAACGACCCCGGGCCGCCATACCAAAGTGTCCCCTTGGGTGAGGCTCTACGGATGAGCAAGCTGGACGGCCAAAAACCGAGCTCGTCCTATCACGAAACCCACCCTAGATGCGCTGTTGACGTTCGCCGTCCGACCGGAAGCTGTACCCAAGATGCCGCCCCGAATCAACATTCCCCCGGTCACCCGTGGCCTACTGGCCGTGCTCGTATTGCAGTCTTTCTTGAGCGCTGCGATCCGCTATCGCCAATGGAGCGCAACCTCAGAGATCGTGATACCCTACCTCACGCTCATCCCTCAGCTCTCCCTTATCTACCCGTGGACCTTCTTGACCTCAACATTGGTTGAGAACAACATCTTCACGCTAGGCATTGCCGGCGTGACCATATACCATGGCGGAAGATATCTCGAGAGAGCTTGGTCGTCGGCGGAGCTGGCCAAGTTTGTTGCCATCACAGCCCTGATTCCGAATACCCTCACATTTGCGACCATGATCGTCTTCTTTACTCTGACGAGGAACGAGCGTTGGACGTATGTAGAGCTCTCTCTTACAAAAATGCCGGAAGCTCCGAGGCTAACCAAGCTCCAAACAGACTCACCGTCATTGGTGGCACGATTCCGATGCAAATATCCTTCCTCGTCGCTTTCAGTCAGCTCGTCCCGGCGCACACTGTCACCCTCTTCCGTGGCATCCTCTCCATGCGGGTCCCGAGATTCCCGCTCGTGTACCTCGGAATTGTCCTTGCGCTCACCCTGACGCCGCTTCTGACGACCGCCTCCTTCTCCCTTGCTGTGACCGGCTTCCTCACCAGCTGGACCTACCTCCGCTTCTACAAGAAGGTCTTCCCCGACCTCGATGCCTCGCAGCCAACATCGATGCGCGGAGACGCCAGCGAGACTTTCGCCTTTGCCGAATTCTTTCCCAGCCCCGCCAAACCGTTTGTGGCCGCGCTCTCTTCCCAAATCTTCGAGGTTCTCGTCGCGATGCGGATATGCAGCCCATTCTCTGCCGACAACATGTCCGGGGGACGCGGAAATAACTACATCCAACGCAGCGCCCCCGGCGGCGCAAGGGCGGAGGCGGAGCGGAGACGCGCGCTCGCCCTCAAGACACTCGATCAAAGACTCCACGCGGCGACGGCTAACGCGGCGGCGCGATCATCCTCACAGCCCCCGGCGCAGCAACCTACGGGCCCGACGGTGCAGACGCAACCCGCACCCAACACGCAGACGGCCATGACCACTGGGCCGACCGAGATGTTGGGAGAGACCAACTATACCCCCGAGCAGGACTCGAACGACAAGAACGGATCATAGGGAGGGGTATGAATGGGGAGTGGCCTTGGCTTGGAATCAGTTCTTGGGCCATGCGGTTTCAATGGGGAAAAGGGGCGATTGGACAGAACGGTACGAATTGTACTCTTCAGGTGTGAATCAGGGAGTAACTTTAATTCCTTGCGGGTGTTTTCTTTATTTCTCTCTTTCGGGCATCGGCGTCTACAGATGGATACCTGCGCGAGAAGTACAGTCGGTAGTTGGGCGGTCTTGGGATTATGAAAGAGTGAGGACCTCATTCAAGGGATAAGTGTAGTTTTACTTACAACGGACCGGGAATCGATGATGTACGTTTTACATTGGGAAAAGCTGGCACGTCTGTCCACAGATATGCCTTCGTCATTGTTCCGGTATCACTGACATCCGCGCGCGAGCATCCGTCCGTTTCCATGTGCCATCCCTCACCCACGTGCCCTGCGTCATGTCGGTATATATCAGTTCGGTCCAGGCACTAGTTCAGTCCAGTCTCGTCCTCTCCCCTGTCGATTTGCTCCATCGGCACCCCGAACTGTCGTCGAGGTCCGAGTTGTGGGTGAACGGCTCCGAAGACGCAGGCCTGACTGGTGGCGGTTGTGCGGCGGACCGGTTTTCTGTCTTACACACAGCTGCAGCAAAAAACAACTCTCGGACCTGGGTCGTAGAACATGACATAGGAAGAAAGCAAAAAAAGGGGAGCCCTCGGACGTATTCTGTTTCTCTTCCGATCTTTCTGCTCGCAGCTTTGTTTCCTCCTTTCTTTTTACCCTTTTTTCTTCCCTTCTGTCATTGATATATACGAGAGCGTCTGTGTGCAGACTCGGCTCGTGCTATCCGCTGTCGGGTCCCCGCGCCCCCCTCCTTCTCTCTTCGTCCTCTTTTTTTGTCTCTTCGCTCGCTCGGCCGGAGAAGGGAAGCGAAGAAGGAAAAAAGCCAGTGTGACAGCCAAACCCCGAACGACGATCGCCGGTCCGTGGGCGGCCGGGCAGATCCATCTGGGCTAAACTCCACCTTACCTTCGTGCCTGCGTTCCCTCTCGAACCCAGCGCCAAGGGGGACAAAAAGTCAAAGTGCGCCAATCTGCCGCCTTGCAGGCGTTGTTTGCGTACGTGTGTAACTTGACACTTCTTCCCATGCCTCATCTTTCTTGGGTGTGTGTGTGCGTATGCGGTGTGTGTTCTAATCCGCCCCGTGGCGGCGGCTGGCGGAGTGCTCGCACTGATGCCCGGGCCTCCTACCTACCTACGGTTACGGTACCTTTCCCTCCCCGATCATGGGAGGAAAATAGATACCGGCCCATGTAAACGAACGTCAGTCCTTCAGATCCGCCCACCAAAGGGAGACGGACGCTGTTTAGAGTTTTGGCCCTTTTTTCAATTTTGCTTCTTTCGTCTGGCATCCAACCGCCGCTTGCTTCAGGGTCCGTGTTTCATTGTGTTCTGTAGTATTCTTCAGTGTTCCTCTGGCTGCCCCCCTCCCCCTGGTGTGTACATTAGCCGTTCAACCCACACACTGTCTGCCGCTGAGGACCCAGAAATGGAGGCTGAGATTTGAGGCTTACACGGCAGGTCGCCAAATGCCGTATCTAAATTCCACGTCTTCGATCGGGAATGCGCAATTCCAATTTTCAGCGGGATATCGAAACTCAGCGCTGGGATGCACTGGAATGTTGTCATGAGACTGCATTTCCCATTCCTTGCCATAGACTGCGTGCCTCTCACCCGTCGATGAGATAGATCTAATGGGACCACATCCTCCACCTCTGTGCCAGCGATTTAGAGTTGCGGGACTCGAAAACCGAGGAACGTCGAACCGTCGATCTTCGGGACCCATGCGTGTGTCAAAAGAAAGTGAATTTTAGAAAAGGTACGGGTAAAATGATAGAGGCCAACGTGCGTGGGTGAGTTACGGGGACTTGCCGTTTCCCTCTCCTAATCCTACCCTTCCCTCGACTCTGAGGGCGAAGGAGGGTGTCAAGCAACATGAGGTAAGAGTGTTTGAAGGGGCGCACGGTAATCCGGAGAATGCATGGCGGTCAAATTCTGGTCAGATCAAACGAGACGAAAGGGGGCCACGGAGAACGTGAACCGAAAATGAGAAAGCAAGAACAAGAACCCAAAAAAGAGACCATCATCGATATCACTCGTATGGCATTCCTTGAAGCCTAATCGGCCTCTTCATTAACCATCTTTCCCCCTCCTGCGGGTTTACCTGTATCCCACTACACATCTCGTCTCACCATTTTAAGCTCTGCCATGATGGGCGCCGCCTTACCTAGAAGATGGCGCGCAAGGCGAATGGACCAAAGTCTGCCCAGACAATGTTATGCGGTCACTGGACGATTAATGCTTTACTTCCCTCCCTTCCATGGATGGGAAAAGGGTGCGGGAGGATGCTTCCCACGGGATCTTGGGATGCGTGCGTGTGGTGCTGGATGATGGATGGCGACATGGATTTCATCAGTCTTGTTCATCCAGGCCCCCCTCCTCCCACCTTTCAAACCCCCGGATGACGGGCGCGACGGCGGGAAACTCTGAACATGACACATGAACCTCGGGGGCCCTCCCCTCTGCATGACACGGCCGTGGAAAAGGGTAAATAGGTCAAGGAACCCTTGATCGTCCCGTCTCCGTCTGCTTCTCCAAAAGTGTATTGCGTTCTTGCTCAAATCAACCCAACGTCTTCTTGCGTCCCTTCTTTTGGCTGGCTGTCAGAGCAAGCGAGCCGATTGTGCCTGTGTGGTGGGTGTTGTATGATGCGTGTGTGTGGTGTCTCTGGTCAATGCATGCATGTAATGTACACGCACCAACGCACGCTCACACACACACACTCTCTCTCTCTCTGAGTCTCGATACAGGCAATTACGTATGCTTTGGGGGAACGGAGCGAACGGGAAAGGCGGTTCTCACGAGTCGCTCACTTGCCGCTCTTCCAACGTTGATTGGCTTGAACGATCACTGCACAGGTCATATCTCTAGTCGTGTGGTGTATTCCGGAAAAACCATGGAAGCCGGAGATGACAGCAGCCTGATTGGACGCTACGCCATCGAATGGGGCCGTGGTTGGGGAGAAGCAACCGGACGCGTCAAAATGCCCAGAATTTGGGCACCTGGAATCTCGGGCCAATAGTCTGGAACATCTCAATCACGTCGACGGCATGCGCCGATCTCTGGGTACGTACACCGTAGCGGCGGCATGGCGTAGCGTTGCCTTAGGCGAGAGTGGAGCACTGGAGAGGCGGCTTGTGGCTTGGGTGAGGGAAAAGGGAAAGGGCCGGGCAGGAAAAGAAGGAAAAATTTAGGGAAAAAAAGGTTTCTGCCGATGTAGCGGTAGCCGGCCGAGCCAATCACAGCTGGGACGTGATATTGCCGGGTTCACACAGGTTTTGGCGTGTGGACATGGGCGCGGGAGGGGATGACGAGGGAATGGATGGGCGGATGGGAAGCCCCACAATCAGCACGCCTTATTCAGCAGGTGCTTAACGTTCCTCAGAACCGACGGGGCACTAGACATCTGGGAGGTGACCCTGTTTGCGCGTGTGTGTTGTGTTGGTTGCCTTGAGATTCAGGGTCGCCAGCGGTGCGGTCGGTGCGGCGTGGTATCTGGCGATGTTCCCATTGCCGGTTAATGATAGGGATCATCACGGCTCTGATAGGTGGCCCCTACTTGATGCGGAGGGAACGACGGGGGAGCCACTGAACATCTCCGACGAGATGAAAAAAAAAAAAAAAAAAAAAAAAGAACACGACAAGAAGAAAAGAAAGGCACCGTCGGGTAGGCTTGGCTTGGCTTGGCTTTTGGGGCCCGCCGCCCGTGTTGATGATGATGACTTGGCTTTGGCTGAGTCGGCTTCCCCGTGGCGCGTGCAGCCCCTGGCGCCTGTGGCTCGTGAGCTGCGTTGAGGTGTGGATGGGCCGCTGCCAGGCTTGGGCTGGGCTGCATCATTTGTCTCACCTTGCAATTCGCTCCCATGTTCCACAGCCCTCGCAGGAATGTGGAATGTGCGCCCGCGCAGCCAAGAATGGTTCATTTGCAGGCGAAGGCATCGGCATGTCTGGCTTAGTTGAGGGTGGCCCAGGAAAAAGAAACCGCTGCGGCAGCATTGCTTGGGAACCAGTCCGTCTTGGCCAGAACCCAAGTTTAAATAGCATCTCCGTACGTGCTGCAAACCGGACAAGGAGACGAAGAAGAAGAAGCATACCCAACGCCAAGACATGGACATCGTGGCAGCGGTGTCGTGCGATGGCTTGATGCGGCGGCGGGATGCGGGTGTTTGAGATGCCCGCGCTTTGCGCCCAGCCCAGCGATTCGATCTGCAAGTATCCATGCGGGAGTTCCTTTTTCTGTCCGCTCGCTGGCGCCGGCAGCCAACAAGTGCCATCCATCTACGCCTTCAAGAGGAGATGGGAGACGAAAGCGACGGTCTGGATGTCGCGACAAACACGTATGCCGTACGTCTTGTGTCGGACCGGGCAGACCAGTCCAACCTTGACGACGTGGGAGATGGGACGGTTTGCGATGGGGGCCACGACCGTCGGGGATAGGCTCGCCTCGTTGGAGACAAGCTCACGTGTGATGGTTGCCGACAGGACCGAGTCGTCCCCAGTTGTTCCAGTCCCCGCCGTTTCCTTTCACCGCATGACGGGTCCTGGCGAGCGTTGAGACTTACGTACATGATGGGGGAAGGGCTGGGCTAGGTATCCGTAGACATCGTGGCCGGAGGGCGGCACCAGCCAAGCCCTTCCCTGAGTGGGCTTGGTCTGTGGACTGCGCTCCTCTCAAAGAGTTGAGGCAAAAAAAGGAGATGATGTCCTGAGCCTGGGTCCTGGGTCCTGGCGCATGGGGTTTCCGAGCGACGACGGCGCAGCAGCAGCAGGCAGCCCGAAAGAGGAACCTGGCACCGGGAGGGAGGACAGGGCAGGGCAGGAGAATTTTTGAACTTGTCGATTTTTATTATCCGCTTGCTCGGACGACGGACGACGACGAGTGTGATTCGGGGATTCGGGGCAGACAAGGTGGGCGGCAGCAGCCAATCTGGCGAGGAGGGGAGCTGGTGGAGGACTCAAGCAATATTGCCCGTCCTTATTAATATGGAGGGATCGCACCGCCCGCAAGGCACCACTTGACCACGAGGACCCAGGCTTGGATCAGCCTCCTAAGGTACGGATACTCTGTGGGTAGGTGGTGATGTGTTTTGTGTATCCGTCATCGTCGCACTCTGGACGTGTCGTGGTGCGTACCGAGTGTAGCGGTTGACTTGACTTGTTGCGACGGCGAAAGCGAAACGACGACGGCGATGCTGATCATGATGCGAAGCGAGCAGCAGAACGTGCCATTTCTTCCGTTCTTCAGTCAGCGAAGGAAATAAAAAAAAAAAAAAAAAACGACGTACTGTCGGGAGCCAATAACATTTCCCTCTTGTTCGTTTCCAACCCGATCCCGCAAAGGGGACCCAGGGGGGGGCGCTTTAGAGCCGGACGGTACGCAACAGTTGTGGGGAGGGAGGGAGCGTACGACCTTGCCTTAGGTAAGCGCGGTACGTTCTTCAATACGCAGTGGGTTGTCCTGTCTTAGATAATCTCAGCAGGCACCAGGACAAGGACGGGAAGCGCCCTCTGCTCCGTGCTGCGGCGCGGACACACAGGACAAAGTCAGAAAATACCCGGGCTGCCGGGGAGGGGCCGCTTGTACGCGTTGGGAAGAGGCACAGAAGACTTGTTCAGGACGAGGGCGATGGAAACATGGATGGACCCAGGCGGTGCCACTTGACCCCGAAAAGGCTCTCCCCGTCCCACAGACTTTTTGATACCACACCATAACTGACGCCAAGGAGTCAGATCAGCCTGCACCGTGGCACCGTGGCACGTCAGGTTCGACAACTTGGCGGATGGCAGGTTGGAGGCGCTGCTGTGGTCGCTAAGGTGGCCGTAGTGTAGGTACGGATACAGCGCAGTGCAGCACGCCTGCTGCTTGTCTCTCTCACGAGTCACCTCTGCGAGTACCTTACGCCGTACACTGACACTGCTCGCTCGTACTTATCTAAGTGCCTCATCACTTACGACCAACAGTACCGAATATGCACGCCGACAAACCTACCCTACGTACCCGCCCGGGACCTTTCCCAGGAGCCGTGCACTCTCATCTCCCGTTTTCTGTCCATCACCACCCTCTTGAGCTGCCCTTACCCTCCCATTCATTTCACCTCCACCCTCAGCATCATCAGAACAGATCGGGCATCCCATCCTGTTCATTACTCATCCTGACGATGCAGATACAGCCTCCCATCACCCTTCATTCTCGGCCGCTCTGCCATCCTCCGCCTCCCTCTCCCGGAAACCCGTCGCGCGTCCACCGACTCTCACCTTGACACCTCGGTACCCTCGTACCGCCCCAAACGGCCTGCATATGCGAGAGATGGCTGCATCCCTCCTCCGCCGCCCACACGCACATCCAACATACCTTACCTTGCGTTACCGGTACGTATCTGCTGTACCGCGCTGGGCACGCACACAATCTTTACTTCGTCCAAGCCAAGGACTGGGGGAACGGCAGGCACCCCCGCCACACAGAGAGAGACAGACGCACGACGACGGCCACGCCCTCTCACGCCCCTCCACCCCGTCGATGCTGCTGTTCATCACTCGCAATTTATTTCTTCACACCTCGGACCCCTGACGAGACGCCCCCTCCTCGTTTTCATTCCTCACCTCAGGCCTCACCTCCAGTCCCAACCGTGAAGGCCAAGACTCCAGCTTTTCGCTGCGTGTGTCTCCCCTCCCACCCATGATCCCCTCCCCCCAGCCGGGTGGTTGGCGGCGGAGGCGGCGACAGCGGCGGCCACCGAGGCAATCACGACTTGGCTGCTGGCGGGAAATAAAAAGACAGAGTATTAACGCCCACATCTGCACCCGCGTCATGTATGTCGCCTGTATCTGCATCCTCCACACACGGGCAGATGGTGCACATCGATACGCCGCCGGTAAAAGGAAACCAATCCGGCTGTCAGCAGCCATCCGAGGGTCAACAGCCGCCGCACTGCACCTCCTGACGATAGCGTCGTGTCGGAGGACCCTATAAACCGGGCCTGAAACCTCGATGCCCGCGATTTTCGCAGATTTCGGGCCAGCCGAGCTTATTCGAGTGAAGAAAGGCAAGGTTCGTTCGTTGCAACAGAGGGCCGAAATAACAGTCCCTTCCAGACATCAAGCAGTACCTGCTGCAAGGAAGCGAAGCCGATGAACCACCTCCAAGCCCATCCCATCCCGATCATCAGGTGCTGAAACCGAAGATCATAACCGGGGGAGGGGGCCGACGAGGAAAGACAACACCACCCCAGAGACAGAGACGGTGACGGAGGGCGGCCAGGCGCTTGTCTCCAAACCTACGGCATACACTGTATGTACCTACTGCGTAATGATGGTGGTGGGAAGGGGAAGCTCGGAGAGTTGGGGAGGGCGGTGGGAGGGTAATCAACCTCCCAATGCAATAACGGAGCTAACTGACTAGCGGGCAGTTGCGGCACGGATGAAGTCACATCGGCGTTCTGGATGGATGGATGCAGTGGTGCAGCGATGACATGAACCAAACTCAAAGTTCGTCCTTTCTTAGAGGTCGGGTCGTTGGTTTTGGTTCTGGCATGTCTTCGACGGTGCGATCCACCACCACCTGGCACACCCTTTCACCCCCGATCAGGATCTCGGGCTCGGGGGGGACCAGCCTGGTTGGTGCTGGTGCATGCACCAAATCTGCCCGCCCTGGACACTGCCCAGCCCAGCCCAGCCCGCCAACCCAGAGTCGACTCCCAGGTTCGTTAGTGAGGAGAGCCCAGCCAGCCAGGCGCGGGCAACGGGCAGATAGCCGTCGACACGCTGGCCTAGCACTCGTTGGTTGGAGGCTCATGTCGGGTGAGACTTGGGACTGCGAGGGTGACGCCGGCTCGACTCAATCTCAGGGACATTTCCCGGGGGAAAGGACCCAGAGCAGCAGCCTGTCCCCTCGGTGAATATTAACCTCCCCAACCTGGACGCTGAGGTGACAACCCAACAGCACCCAGCGACACGTGGGGTTTGCCGAAATGCAGTTTAGCGGCGGCGGCGGCAGTACCTAGCAGCAGCTCAAGCGCAGCGCTGTTGATTTCTTGGGCTGAGGTGACTGATTATTTTTAATTCGGCCTCTGATCCCTTGGGCTATTGACGGCTGTTTCGATCCATTCCTGACGAACCTGTCAATCTTTTAGTTGATCTTCTTTTTGTTTATTTTCGGGAACCCGGAGGACGAGCGTCGACAGCACGTTCGGATTTGGTCACAGAGGGTATCTGATCGGAGCATTCTTCTTTGGCAATTTGCACAATCCAGATCTGACAGATCGATGCAATTCGGAAAGATTTTCAGTCACCTGACATGGCCGTATCACGAAAGAGGCGGTTACTTTGCATCGGCCGCTGACGCTGGGAAAAAAGGGCACTCTCTGCCCATTTCGCCGCATTGGCCGCGATGATGCTACCGCTGTTCCATTGTCTGTATCCGTCCCGTGCCGTGGGTGCCGTTCTTCAGTCATCTCAGGCACACAAGATCTGCCTAAGGCATGTCTCTGTTCGAATCGTGACCCATACCCTCGGTGAGTTTCCGCCGCGGAAACCAAGAGACTGGCATGGGCGACGCGATGCGATGCGATGCGACACGGCTGTTCTTTTTGTTTCAAACCGGCTGAGGATGGATGGAAATGCCCGCGTCTGGGTGCTGGCCAAGGAAGCATTCCCTCGTAGATCATTCATCATGTGCTTTGTCTGGGCGTGCTGGCAACGTCGTCCCCTATTTTATCGCGCCGGGCCCGTCAGCTATCACAACGTGCGCCACCGCTTAATCGATATGAACATGCACACGTTGCAACTGGACGTCAGCGAGTTGAAGGGGGCCGCCGCCCAGAACAAGGCAAATCGCGGATCGCGAAGCCAAGACTGAGGCTGCATCACGTTGCGCGACATCCTGCGGCGCTGCTTCGACTAAAATGGTTGACGGCACTCTGATTTCCAACACCTCCTCGGACATTGTCGGATTAATCACCAGATTCGCGATGCACGACTCGCAAGTGCGGGTGATGAGCGAGATTCTCTCTGGAGACTTGCTGGGGGAACCAGCAACCTGCGACAAGGGGAAAAGAAGCTTCGGGGGCCCACTTTCAGCAGCAACACGAAATAAATAAATAAATGGAGAGGTCCCGCGGCGGCATAAGACAAGGTAGCAATCACGCATTTGGCGACTGACAGGGCGGGAGGAAGGTTCACAGCGGCGGTGCTGGTGACGGATAGTCTGCAGGAGGGAGGAGGCTGAGAGAAAATGGCGAGAGAGACAGACGCAGCAGACGCGCCCCCGACCACGACGGGACTCGACTCGCCAGCAATGCGATGCGATGCGCAACGCAGGCTCGGCAAAGCAATCAAAGAAGATGGAGACCCGTCTGCAGTGCGTGTTTCGCTAGCCTCCCAAAGGCTCATCCACAATCCCCATCTCCCTAACCGCAGGTTTCCGCAAGTGAGGTCGTGGTCTCCATCAGCCAAGGCACTCTGTGGTTGTAAATCCTTGCCCTTTCGCAACCCATTTCGGAGCAGCAGGAGGAGCCAGCCAAGCACACACATGGGCCATGGGTCCGTCGGTCCCCTCCCAGCGGGCGCCTTGGGCGGGATGGGTGAGGGGAGGCGAATTGCCTTCAGTGGGAGTGCCCGCCGCCCGCCTCCATGAATCTGCACCTGGGTGCCGTGCCTGGCCTGGGTCGGCGTGGGAGGGGGGTAAGGTAGTGTATCCGTAGGCGTATCTGCCCCCGGGCGGTGGGCGCGCGACTCTGAGGCGGCTGCGCGATGCGCTGCGCTGCGGTGCGCGTGGGTGAGATGATGGTCCCAGGTCCAACGGAGCGAGGGTGACGGCCGAGGGCGTGGCACTTCGGCTCCAGCCAAGATATCCGCAAGTGACGGGAGGTCAGGCCAGGTCAGGTCAAGCAAGCAAGCCAGCGCAGAAAAGGGTACGGACTGCGTATCCGTAGTGAGGGAAGGTAAAAAAGGCAAAGGTAAGGTAAGAGAGTGCGTGCTAAGCTCGAACTAGCTGTAAAAAGCCTGGAGGCTTTTAGATGAGATGGTTCAGGGTACGTACCGCTACCGCTGCCGCGACGGCGACCTTAGCTCCCCCCTCTCCTGGCCCCCCCTCCCCACATCTGGCACCCCCAGCTAAATAAAAAAGGGTGCCACACGCCCCGTCGTATCGTTTCGCTGGGAAAAGGGACCCGTGGCGTGCATTTAGTGGGAGAAAGGAACGGAAGGAACAAAGGGTACGTCCCCGGTACGTACTCCCTCCTTGCTGCCCGTTCACTCGTGGGTAAGGTGAGTTTGGCACAGAATGATGGAACCTACCTTAGGAACCTCTCGCAGCCTCCCAACTTCCCCTTCTCGTTTTCTTCCCCCATCCCCAACTTCCCGCAGAGCTGTATCGGGGCCGCTTCGATCGATCGCCTTCGGGTCTCGTATCCCTTCCTTTTCCCAACATCATCATTGCGATTCATCAAAGGGCCTTGCATCCCTTTCGTAAACCGCATCCCGTTTATTTTTGTTTGATTCAGCAGCTTCATCGTGTCGTTGCTTCTAACTTTCGCCCCCCAGCCCCCAGGTTGACGGGTCGCCATCCACAACCACCACAATCTGGTCGGACCATCGCGACAACCCCTTTCAACTTCCCGCCTTTTCGGTGACGCGAACCTCGGGTATTCGTAGCGGTTTCCATCTTTGGTTAAAAGTTAATTTCTTGGTTTCTCCGTAACCCTCAACTTCTGGTTCCTGCCACATCGTCGCCTTTGCGCGGTCAACAGGCAGGCAATCAATCCGTTGAGGCAGACCCGCAGCTGGCCGCGCAAGTCAACTTTCCTCCTCCCCTAGATAGAATGGCCAACCACCATCCCTCCCCGACGATGGCCATGCAGCCTCAGCAGCATGGCCCTCCTGGGCCTCCTCCGCCCCCGAGCCTGCAGCATGGCCAGAACTATGCGCCGTCGCGCCAGATTCTCCTCATGAACGAGGCCGTTTGGATGCAGATTGGTAGGTAACTCGCGACAATTGACGCGCATCACCCTCGCTGACAATTGACTACAGGTAGCTTCGCTGAGCTGCTCGGCAACCTCGACGAGGCCATGAAGGCCTACGATCGTGCGTTGCAGGCGAACCCGCAATCCGTAGCTGCTATGAACGCCATCAGCTTGATCCTGCGCACGCGCGAGGAGTTCAACAAGGCCGTCGACTACTTGCAGGCGATCCTTAAGATCGACAACACCAATGGTGAAGCCTGGGGCAGTCTAGGTATGTGACGCGCGCGACCAAACCTCATCCGATGGCGACGCTAACAATTCATAGGCCACTGCTACCTTATGATGGACGATCTGCAGCAAGCTTACGCTGCCTACCAGTCTGCTCTCGTCAACTTGAGGAGCCCTAGGGTATGTTGCGCTATATAAGTCTTGAAGTAACTCGTGCTAACTTTGATCCAGGAGCCCAAGTTGTGGTATGGCATTGGTATTCTCTACGACCGATATGGCTCTCTCGAGCACGCCGAGGAGGCCTTCTCCCAAGTCATGCAGATGCAGCCCGACTTCGAGAAGGCAAACGAAATCTACTTTCGTCTCGGTATAATATATAAACAGCAGCAGAAGTTTGGTCAGAGTTTGGAGTGCTTCAAGTACATTGTCAACTCCCCGCCGCCTCCCCTGACCGAGGAGGATATCTGGTTCCAGATTGGACACGTCCATGAACAGCAGAAAGACGTGAGTCCCTCGATTCCAGGCCGAAGAAAGCTTTTACTGACCTCCACAGTATGACAGCGCCAAGGCTGCTTACCAGCGGGTCCTCGAGCGCGATCCCAGTCACGCAAAGGTCCTGCAACAGCTCGGCTGGCTTCACCACCAGCAGAGCAGCAGCTTCCAGAGCCAAGAGCGCGCCATTGAGTTCTTGGAGAAGTCTGTTGCTGCTGACCAGGGCGACGCGCAAAGTTGGTACCTGCTCGGTCGGTGCTACATGTCCCAGCAAAAGTACCCCAAGGCGTACGAGGCGTACCAACAAGCCGTCTATCGTGATGGGCGCAACCCCACGTTCTGGTGCTCTATCGGTGTCCTTTACTACCAGATCAACCAGTACCGTGATGCGCTTGACGCCTATTCCCGCGCCATCCGCCTCAACCCCTTCATCTCTGAGGTGTGGTACGACTTGGGTACTCTGTACGAGTCCTGCAACAACCAAATTAGTGACGCTCTGGATGCGTACCAGCGCGCTGCAGAGCTGGACCCCCAGAACCCTCACATCAAGGCGCGACTCCAGCTGCTCAGGAACGGCGGCGCCAACGGTGGCCAGCCCCCATCCGCCCCTCAGCCGGCCGACGTTCACCCGCAGGCCTACCAAGTCGGTCCCCCGGCTCCTCAGTGGGGAAGCTCTGCTCCCAGCGGAGGCCAGCAGCAAGGACAGCAGCCGCCTCCGCCTCCCGGACCCAACGGTCCCGGCCCTAACGGTTGGGGCAGACTCGCGGATATCAACCCCCCTCCGCAGCCCCCTAACCCTTACGAGCAGCGCGGTGAGCCATTCCGCGGCCCCGCGCCTCCCATGCCGCGCCAGCCCAGCCCGAGGCAAGAGCAGCAGCAGCAACAGCACGGCGGTCGCCCGCCCTACCCCGAGTCGATTCGCCGGGGCCCGACCCCCCCTCCTCCCTCACACTACCAGTCGGGCCCGCCGCAGCAGTCTCAGCAGGCCCACCAAGCCCCTCCCACCTCGGCGCCTCGTATTCCCAACCCCAACTACTCTCAGCCGTCGTCTGCTCAGATGCCTCCCATGCAGACCGGCCCTCCGGGCCCGCCTTCTCAGTTCCGCGGCACCAACAGCCCCCGCCCCGGTGAGAGACCCATGCACGACAACCGCATGCCGTCCCCCAAGTCTGCGTACCCTCAACACCAGGCGCCCCCACCTCCGCCTTACGGACATCACCCTGACGGCCCCACACCGGGTCCCATGGAGGCGGCACACCCGCCTCCGCCTCCTCCGGGCGCGATCCCTGCGGACTCTGCCGCCCGCAGCGAGCATGATCGCCCGGCTTCCGTTGGACCCAAGCGCATGCGCGAGTGGGAAGAGGACTCTGCTCACAAGCGGCCTGCCAATGACGAGAACCGCGCCAGACTGGACGACGTTCGTCCTAGACGTCCGTCTACCCCTCCCGGCTCTCGCGACCCGTACCGTCGCAACTCATCGGAGGCTCGCCGCTTTGAGGACCAACGTCGCGCCGAGGACCAGCGCAGGGCTGATGACCAAAGGAGGGCGGATGACATCCGTAGGGGCGAGGAGCAGCGCAACGCCAACGACGGCTACCACCCGTCGGAGGCTGCGCACCACCAGCCGAGCCACCCCATGCCCTCTAACCACCTCCCGCCCATGCAGTCGGCCGCTGCGCCGATGCAGAACATTCTCCATGATGGTGGCGCCCAGAACGGCCCGTCCGGACCTCCCTCCGGACCCGCCCCGGGTGTCAAGGAGTACCCTGCTGAGGAGAGAGCGCCCATGGAGCACACTCCCGCGCCTCGCCCGCCTCAGCCCAGCGAGCCGGAACGCGCGGCTCGCAAGATGGACGTCGACGAGGACTATGATGACAGCGGTGAGGACGAGAAGAAGGCCGCCGTGGCCACGACCAACGGCTCGGGCCCCGCTCCGTCGTCAGGAGAGACCAAGACACCAACAAGCGCAAGCATCAACGGCATGATGGGGCCCACCCCCAAGGTTGAATCGACATAATGGATAAATAGCAGTATGACTTACTTGTTTTCTTTGTTTCTGCACATTGTGTTCTCTTTCCATGTATACCATTTCGTTCTCAAATACGCGCTGGCTCGAGAGGACCTTTCGTTGAGGAGCAAACTGGTGTGGCTGGGCAATTAGGTAGCTCATGAAAAGAATCTTAGTCCCCATCTAAACATGTTTCTGGAAACTGAATGTTGGTGAATGTGTATGTATGTACTGTTTGGCATTGCTCATGGAAATCACGGCGCTGCGCAATGCGGATACCGCGGCCATGGCTCCTGTTACTGTCCAAGAAGCTTGGTCTCCTTTTCCATTTCTGTACCTTACTGTATATTGTACCTCGACTGCTCAAGAAGCCCGCGTCAAGAGCAGCGGAGGTGTCAAAGAGGCCACGGGTACAGACGGAGGTGCAATGTGCTTTGACTGCTTCCCCCCCAACCCCATGCTGGGTGGACTGGAAATTTCATCAATATAAACGTCTCATAGCCAAGAAATAGTAGGGGCCCTGCAAGAGAAACCAATCCGGCTTTGGTTCGAACATGAGAAGTCCGGCACCTTGTTGACGCCTCCGCTTCCCTTGAAGTGGGCTTCTGAGGCGTCGGTAGCTTCGCAGTGTACTGAATTAGGGGTCTGGAATACGATGTATATAAGCGACAGAAGAAGGGGGCAGACGCCGTCGAAGCAATCTGTGGTACGCGCAAGTCAGACGTCGATATAGGCCAGCTTCGCGGACTCCGAGTCGATTACGCAAGTCAGATGTCGATGTGGGACATTCCCTACGAGAATTGCTACGAAGGACGGAAACTTTCGGTCTTTTACAGGTACGCCCATCAGTTAGCGCTGCGGATAGTTTTGCTGTCTTGGAGGATTGTTAAAGATGAGGCTACGCGCTAGAGGAGGGTTCTCGCAGCGATGGTTGTGAATGAATTGAAGTATTCTAGTCGTGGCCTTCTTGACCCCTGCGGTCCCCTCGAGGCGGGCTTCTTGGGCGTCAGCAGCTTTGCAGTGTTCGTTGTTAGGGATCCAAGATACGATGTATAAGCGACAGAAAAAGGGGGCAGACGACGTCAACGCAATGGGTGGATAAGTAAGTCACATGTCGATAGGGGCCAGCTTCACAGAAGTCGAGCCGAGGAGCCCCAGCGTCACCAACGGAACAGCTATCCTGTGATTCGCGAAGGACAGAAGATGTCGATCTATTGCTTCGTTAGCGTAGTAGGGGACGGTACCAACGGTGAGGTTGATATAGGCACAAACATCCGTAAAGTCGGCCTTGCGGATGGCTCTACTTTCTTGGCTGCGGATGGAAAGAATCATCCTTGTTTCCATGGTCCAGTGCGAGCTCAAGTTTGTACCGACGGTTGTGGATAAACCGAAGGGCTCTGGTGGCCTGATTCCTGGTGAATTCAAGTTGCGATTCGAAACAGACAAGAATTGGGATGCGATAAACGCCGGGCTCGGGAGACACTAGACGACGGCGATGGAAGACAGAGACTATGACATCGCCGTGGTCTTCTCGACGCCTCTGCCGCCCTTGAGGCGGGCTTCTCGGGCAGTAACAAAAACGATGGCCACGGCGTCATCATTGCTCAGCGCCGTGAGTTTCATAAGGAATCCCTTGAAATGCCAAATAGCACATATATGTTTACAACTAAGCTACCAGAGATAGAGGCTGACGAGACCCCTGGGCTGGGAGGATGGAACTTTACTAACGTCTGTTATCAATATTCGAAGTTATAAAGGCAAACAGGGGCTTCTACCTCTAGATGAGGTTGTTATTGTAATTTCTTTCCTTCCCAGGTGACTCTCAGGAAGTCGAGGAAGCCCTGGCTCGGGCCCCATGGCTGGTCATCGACAAACTTGGCAACTTCTTAGGCGATAAACGATGGACAGCGACGGACGCGGGAGACGCCGAACGACGACGGCGGCAGCTAGAGACGTTCTCGTTGGTCTAGACGCAAGGTCGACAATAAGAGGTTCAGCATATCTAACACGTCCACGAAGCAATCTGCTCAGCCAAGCCTATAAATAATATCCACGTTAAACGTAAAGCTCGCGATGAACAATCCAGCAAATCTGACAAGTCCACGAAGCAATTTTTTCTATGTCTTCTTACACCACCTAGGACGTTAACACAGCAAGAATAGCGTTAGTTGCGTCGAACTCACATCAACATATTGCGTTGACAGCGTCCACCCCCCTTTCCCCCTGCTTATACAAGATCGCCATGAAGCTACCGACGCCCGCCTCGACGGAAGCGGAGGTGTCGAGAAGGCCACGAGACAGAGGTGCTTTGAATTCTTCCCCTTCCTTGGAGTGGTCGCGAAAATCTGTTGGCACGTACCCCTTCTTCTCGCCAGGGAAGTTGGGAGGTCTACCACAGCCACAACAATGTGGGAACATAGATCTTCTTCTCTCTAGGAACGTTTGGAGATCTGCCGCAACCGTGAAGATGACCCGTGGGAACGTCTACGCTACGTCTGGTTAGTCCCCTTTCACTAGGTTTATTTCCACCTACTAGATTTGCCTTTTCGCCCCATGTAAGTATAGAATGGCATAAGTCAACCTAGAAACACAGGCAATCTTTCTTGGACTCGATGATGCGAGGTCATTGAATATTTCACCTCGCTGCTCCCGGTATCGCTGAAGTCAACAGAACTGGAAGCTCGACTTCATGTCACAACAATCATGCAGGATAGCAACGACAATCCTCGCGCATCCCAATTTCAGCATGCATCTTCACTATCAAAGGTAGCCCCGCGGCCTGCACACAGAGGTGCTATCTACTGGTTTTTTTGCTATCTACGAAAATTACTTGATGACAGGTCTGATGCTCTGTACTACCCTTTTTTTGTTTCATCCATAAGCCCTGATTAGTTCCTCCTAGTTTTGTCCTTGTGTGATTGATGATCTGAAAGCCGTCTGAAAAGAATCTGGATGGCTAACCATGCTGCAAACGTCAAGCGTGTGCGTTGTCGCTTGATCTCCGATAATGATGAAGTCCCATGTATCCGAATGCCCTACCGTGTCGTGTAAGATGTGTAAGGCCCCAATCCCGCCGTTTTGAAAGTCCCTCCTGCCACGTTCCATTCTGTCCCTCTGCAATCGAAGGCATCTTGGCTCAATCCCAAGTCTTAACCCACAACAGCAAACTCATCCGCAACATCGTCCTCAGCACCATCCTCGTTCGTGTCAAGCTCGCCCTTCAGATGGTAAATATCGTACTCCGGGAGAGTAGGGGGTTGCTCCGCTGCCTGAAGTTGACTCGGGAACACTGGCACAAGACCCGGGTAGTTGGGCAACGTGTACACGTAGGAGGATCCTTCCGTAGACTTCCTGGTCTGAGTGAAGATGTCCTTGTTGATCCAGACGCAAGGTCGGCGATAAGCGGTCCAGCAAATTTGGCAAGTCCATGAAGCGATCTGCTCTGCAGTAGCTCCCAAGCCGACGATCTCGTCGGGCTCTATCTCGCCTGCTGTAATCGGCTGACACAGGATCCGCTTGTTACCAGTAGGCAGTCTCGATGTCGCAAGGGCACTGCAGACGGCGCACTTCCACTCGAAACCCTCGGGCTTGGGTCCGATCATGAGGTTCGGCCAAGTCTGCTAGAGGGCGTTCCAATTCTTCAAGAACGTGACTCTCTTGGGTGACTCAGCATTGTTGTACTTGGTTCGGGGAATGAAGTGGACGGTCTGCTCCATGTGGTTCCAGACGACGTCCTTGACATCGACGTTGAGTGAGCGCGCGAGGAAAGGAGGAGGGCTCTGGTAGCGACGGTTGTGAATGAATTGGAGGATTCTCGTCGCCAGAATCCATGAATCGTTGTAGCTGATGTCTCCTCCCACATTTCTGTGGTAATGGTCGGTTGGCAGCTGGATACTGCGCCGGGAGAACGTCTCGCTGTTCTGGACATTGACCGAAACCCACTTGCTGGTCGTCTCATCCTGCCATGCGGCGGTGACAGCAAAGGAGTGAAGCTCGTCAGAGTTGTCCCAAGCGCCGTGTTGAGGACCTCGGTACCAAGGGGTGGCATGCGGCTTGCCGTCGTCCATGGATTGAATGGACACGACCAGAGGCGTGTCGATCGGGGGCGCTGGGTTCAACTGGTCGAGAGAGTAGCAGAGATTCCAGCTCGTGTCTCCAGTGACTGGCACCGTGACCTTGAAGATGCGACGGCCTCCAGCTTGTGACACGCGCGAACGAGTGCGGAAGACTGACATCTCGCGTCCTTCGCAGGTGATGTGGTAACAAATCCAGCCATGTTTCTGGCCATGAGCCTCCTCGACTCTTAGTCCGTGGAGCTGTCCAACATCGATGTCTGCCTTGCGAATGGCAACTGCGCAGCTGTCAGCATTTTTGGTCACAAAGTGACAACTTGACTAAGGCCAAAAGTCCGCAAAACTCACCTGTCTGAAAGTCGCCGTTGTTGTTCATAAGCTGGCAGAGGACGTAGCCCTCCATGTCCGGGGCGTCGCACATTAAGTAACCGATCAGGCCCTTGTCGACGTCGACCTCGATACGGTTGCCCTTCTGGTCCTTCATGATGACTTCGGTGTCCCTGTTGACTGTGACCGCTCGAATTTCCTCAGGACTAATGACCCGGCCGTTCGGGAAGGACTGGCCCTGGGGTACCGACATTACCGGCGCCATCGTGAGGTGCTCGCTGTGGCGGCCTTCCTAGGTGGTGCTTCGAAGAGGAAAGTATGGCTAGGAAAGTAGGAGAAGGGGAAGGTGGTCGAAAGTCGAATGTGCTAGAAGGTGTAGAGGTAAAGGTAGGCTTCCTTTGCCTCTAGGGGAGATGAATATTGTGATGTCTTCCCTTCCCAGGTGATGTTGAAGAAGAAAGATTGGGATGGGAGAGGAGAGAAAGCTCTCTGAAGAGTGGGATGAGAGAGGAATGGTGGGATGGAAAAGTTCAAAGGAGGGCAGGGTTTTTAAGGGCTCAATTTGGTGCCGCCTGAGGTGGGAGGTGTAGAAGGTGAGGGCGGGCTTCAGCTCCTGAGGTGAGATGAGCCGAAACTGCTGCAGTGAATGTGAGGTGAAAATTTTGTGGTGTGTGAGCCAGAACAACGCGACAAGGCAGGAGAGAGTGCCCGGTCCAAAATGCTGCAGGAAAATGAAATCCCAGGGTCTTGGGGGCCTCAAAGGAAATGGCTGGGGCTCATAAGTGTAGAAAACTGCTCTGGAATAGGCAGACTGGCGGTCTCACCTATATCAATGGACTTGGGCCTTTGACGAGGAAGGCTTCAGGTGCTCCCAAAGAAGCTTGTAGATACAAGTCTCTACCCACCTCTGTAGATCTCTTCAGGAGTCTAAGCAAGACCTGATTCCAGTGTGCTAGGTTCACAGGATACTTGGGTATTGGGCATGACGACGGCAAATCAACGATGACAGAGACGACGACAGAGACGACGACAGGACAGACGACGACGGAGATAACAGCAGAGATAACAGCAGAGCTGCAGAGAATACAGTTACAATGGCGCATTTAGATAAATGTCTTCTAATACGATCTTCAGCTGGTAGCTTTTCTAAATGTTCTACCAGCTTTAGGACGTGATGGTATGTTTCTCTACTGAGAGACAACCTTGATCCCCCGTCTGTGAATGAGCGAGAGAAATACCATGGCCACATTGAGTCCACTTGCGAGTAATGTAGGGAGGCTGGGTTCTTCGAGTGGCCTGTCCTGTAACGGCGCCATATCCTTCTCAACTAGATCTTATAAGGTTTTCAGATGTTCCTTTCTTCATAGCTTCTGGGAATGCTTCAAGTCGTTTTCTACATCGAGTCTGTTTTAGCTGTTCTTTGAGATACGCTTCGTTAATTGGTCTTCATCGCATCCTACGTTGCATATCATGTCGTGGGTTGTGATGCTGAAATCCCTTGACGTCACTTATCCCTTTACTGGGAGGAAAGAATGGACCCAGGATCGCCGGAAGGGAGGTGTGAAAGCGTCTATCCATTGATCAGGTCTGCATCGTTGTCTTCAAAGCAGTTCCCGAAGTCAGTCGCTCACGTTGGCTCGCTGTACAAACTCTATCTTCCGCTTACACCGCCGATCACCGTCTGCTAACTCCCGCCAGCCTTCTGATGGCTATTTTATCCACCTAAGGCTGAGAAATCTGATTTTCTGCAGGGGGTGGACCGATTAGGAGCTTGGATTGAGAGATGGGGATAGCATGGGCTGTGCCGTGCCTTGCTGGGAAGTAGACATGCTGCCGGCGCTGGCGTTCCCTCTAGAACTTCGCCTGCTTTAAGAATGGATGTCGGCGTAGACTTGTGGAACTGGTAGGCTAGCAGCCTTCCCGAGGGAGGGTGTTGTCTGCATTAAATATGAGAAGGAACAGTTGAGAGAAAGAAGTCGTTGGGGAGGGACTGCTACTCAGAAGCCGACGATATTCCTGGGTTTAATGCGTTTTGAAGTTTCAGATACCAGAAGACAGAAAAAAAAAGGGGGATGCTAGACACTCAACGACTGGGCCAGAAAGGTAGAAAAGTTCAACTGTGGCGCGATGCCCGGCGCAGGCTCGAGAAGAGACAGCCGCTCACAGGACAATAGTCTTTCGGAGTTGTTCGCATCAGATATTCGGACATTAGGGACAGCTAAGAGGAACCGGCTATTGCTTCGACGGACTCGGGAGAGACACCGGACGACGAGGACGACAACAACGACGCGGACAATAACAGCAGCAACAAGGGAGATGGCGGAAGTAACTGCAATAAGAAGAGAATCTGATGAGGGAAGTTCGAGATCAGATTTACAGCACAACGATGACGGACGAAGACGACTACGATAGCGACGGAGGCGGCTACAGTGACAACGAGAGAGGACAGCAACAAGGTCAAGAGCAACGGCGAAAGTCAAGAGGGCAGGAATAACATAGATGTCTGGTGTTCCAGGTTAGTTGTCAGGTCTAACTGGACGACGACGACGACAACGACATTAGCAGTGGGGGCAGGCGTCACGATGAAACCAAGATTGTGAGACGGCGGCAGAAAGTGGAGACAGCCAGAACAGCACGTGATCTGAGCCGCTCTAGTGCATTTGCACAGACCAGATGAGAAGCAGGATTTTTTTTTCGGGAACGGGGCACCTACCTTATCGATAAGGGTAACTGCCCTTCTGGTCAGGATCTCTACCCGTCTCCCATCCCACCTACGCAGGGGGTCTCGCGAAAAGCCTCACATTCTTTTCTTACACCTCTCTCGACCGTCGACCATCGTTTTCCTGTCCAACTAACCCCGCCAATTCACAGGAACACCACGATGTCTCACCGCAGTACGTTTTCGCGCTCCTTTCGCTACTTTCTCTCCTTTCGCGCTCCAATTGCGCTTCAACCGCACAAACATCGACAAGAATGAAGGCTCACCGTTCACACAGAGTACGAGGCTCCCCGCCACGGTTCGCTGGCTTACCTGCCGCGCAAGCGTGCTGCTAGGCACAGAGGCAAGTGTAAAAGGTCGGTTGTTTCCTGTTTCTTCGTTTTCTCTGCTCTCCCGAGCTGTCCGGAATTTCTGGGAGTTTCCTGGAATTTTCGGAATTTTGGGGTTGAAGATGTTGAAGAACACCATGCTGACGATGCCTTCAACAGCTTCCCCAAGGACAATGCCAAAGCATCGCCGCACTTAACCGCAACTATGGGTTACAAGGCTGGCATGACCACGATCGTTCGCGACCTCGACCGTCCCGGCGCCAAGGCCAACAAGAAGGAGGTGGTTGAGGCCGTCTCCATCATTGATACCCCCCCTGTACTAGCAACGCAGCCCGCTTGGCTTTGTGCCTATGGCTAACATCTTCTAGGTGATCGTTGTTGGTATTGTGGGTTACATCGAGACTCCCCGCGGTCTTCGCTCTCTCACCACCGTCTGGGCCGAGCACTTGTCCGACGAGCTCCGCCGTCGCTTCTACAAGAACTGGTACAAGTCCAAGAAGAAGGCCTTCACCAAGTACGCCAAGCAGCACGCCGAGTCCTCCGGCGCCAACATCACCCGCGAGATCGAGCGCATCAAGAAGTACTGCACCGTCGTCCGTGTCCTCGCCCACACCCAGATCCGCAAGACTCCCCTCAAGCAGAAGAAGGCCCACCTCATGGAGATCCAGATCAACGGTGGCTCTGTTCCCGAGAAGGTCGACTTCGGCTACGGTCTCTTCGAGAAGCCCGTTGAGGTCAGCTCCGTCTTCGAGAAGGACGAGGTTATCGACGTCATTGCCGTCACCAAGGGCAAGGGATTCAACGGTGTCACCTCCCGTTGGGGTACCAAGAAGCTTCCTCGCAAGACTCACAAGGGTCTCCGCAAGGTCGCTTGTATCGGTGCTTGGCATCCTTCCCACGTCCAGTGGACCGTTGCCCGTGCCGGTCAGGACGGATACCACCACCGTACCTCTGTCAACCACAAGGTTTACAGAATCGGCAAGGGCGACGCTGACGACAACGCCGCCACTGAGCTCGACGTCACCAAGAAGACCATCACTCCGTATGTTTTCCCACCTTCTATTCAATTGCGCGCAACTGCTAACATGCTCCCAGCCTCGGTGGCTTCGTCCGCTACGGTGAGGTCAAGAACGACTTCGTCATGGTCAAGGGCTCCATCCCCGGCCCCAAGAAGCGTGTCGTCACCCTCCGCAAGTCCATGTGGACTCACACTTCCCGCAAGGCCCTCGAGAAGATCGACCTCAAGTGGATCGACACCTCGTCCGAGTTCGGACACGGTGCTTTCCAGACGCCGGCGGAGAAGAAGCAGTACCAGGGTACTCTCAAGAAGGACCTTGCTACCGCTTAAATGGGGAACGATTCACTTTCATTGTATCATGGTCATGGCATAGGTGTCGAGGGTTCTTCACGTTACTATTCGGATGGTTTGGGACACCTCAAAAGAGGTTTAAAATGAGTGCCGGAATCAAAAAGTCAAACCAATGAATGATACCTAGATGACCATCCCATTTGCATGTGTTCGTAGAGACTCTTGCTCAAATTTGCGCAATTGACGAATTTTGCCAACTTTTCGATGAACTTTTCGGATTTTACGGCGCATATTTTCCTGTGCGCTTGTGGCGCTCGCTTCTCCACCCCTGCAGTTTTGCTCTCTTTTCTTTTTTTTTCTCTATTTAGTCTCAATGTGGCGCACCCGGCAACCGCATGGTGGGGTATCCCGGTCCACTCGCAGCGGCGTGAGGCGTGGCTAGCCGGCGCGTTGCGTCATTCCGAAATGCCCAACCACACCGTGCATGATGTCCCGCGAACCAGCCGCGACCACAACCACTCCTGCCTTATAATCACAGCTCCCCTCCTCGACCCCGCCATCCTTACGAATGAACGCGACTACGCTACCTCGATCACTTGCCAGAAATCTCTACCGCAGAGCATTTCGCCCCATCTTACAAACGAACAACGCGATCAGAGCTAGATCGCACCTCTACCCACTCGTTACACGAAGCTTCGCTACGACGACACAGTACCTCAAGATGTCCGACGCGGATTACGCTGCCTTCCTGGACAAGGCTAACCAGGATCCCAACGAGGGCTACGCAAAGCCTGCGGCTACCAAGAAGGGAGAGTTCAAGGCGCAGGACGAGGGTGTGGAGGTGCCCAAGGCGATTCAGGATGTGTTGAAGGAGGACAAGGTGTATGTGTCTGATGCGGACGAGCCGTTTGTCGGCGTTGCGCTGGCGTGGGATGAGGGCGGCAAGGGACTGCCTGATGAAGGTTGGTATCATGCTGTGTTCGCATTTGGGGAGGAGCTTTGCTAATGATGCGGGTTGTAGTCGAGTTCGCGCAGCTTATCCAGCACCCTGATCCCGAGAATGCCGACGTCGAGCTCCAGGACCCCGTCGACTGGGACGCGAACGGCGACTACAAGGACATCATCGAGGCGGTGCGCAAGGCGGGCAAGGGCAACGACGTGAGGGTCTATGTGGTGCCCAAGGGCGGAGTGAGGACGGAATACTGGCTTGTTACGACGGAGGGCAAGGGTAAGGGGGCGAAGCTGGTTGGTGTGAAGGCTCTGTCTGTTGAGAGCTAGACTCTTCTCATACGCCATGCGGATTCAAGAGAAGGTGTCCGAAGAAGATATTATAAAGTGCCAAATGAAAAAGAGCACAAGTTTGATACCCAAGAAACGACATCTGCGGATCGATGGCGAGTTGCACTTCGTTGTGGTCATGAGAACTGGAAACCAAGTCAAGTTTTCTTGGCCATGCTCGGTGAATACATCATATATCTCGGTCCCACGAATCAAACCATCCCACAACGAGATCAGATCATATACCAGCCGGGGATTGCAAGAACGACAATCGACCTCATCTTCATGAACATACGCCTCACGAATCACCAACCCACATTTCACAAACGTCAGGAACAAAACATCATGTGAACGCCGCCGAAACAAAATTTCTATTTCCGTCTATCATTATTTACTCGCAGCCTGCTGTTGCTCGTAATACAGCTGTTCCGCTGTCGTTACGCATTGCATGTTTGCGCCGAGCTTGTTCATCGTCTCCATCCACTCATCGTACCTATGAAAACGTCAGCACAAGTCTTCACAATGAAAAGGGGCTAGCCACTTACTCATCTGAGTCAAACACAATACCACCACCTGCCACCAAAGTCAGCTTTAATGTTTCACCTCATCACAAATAGGGGTAAACTCACCGGCTTGCAGATACGCAACACCATCCTTCACAAGCATCGTCCGCAGCGCGATGCAAGTGTCCATAGCACCCTCCACCTCCTCGCCCTTCTCATCGAGGCCGCCGTAGCCAAAGTATCCCACCGCACCAGCATAGATGCCCCTCTTCTCCTGCTCCAGCTCGGCAATCAGCTCCATCGCCTTGACCTTGGGCGCGCCCGACACCGTGCCGGCGGGGAAGATGCTGCGGAAGGCATCGAACCTCGTCTGGTCCGGCCTCAACACGCCCGAGACCTGCGACACCAGGTGCTGGACGTGGCTGAACTTCTCCACAACCATGAGGTGGTCCACGCGCACCGTGTACGGGTCGCCCACGCGGTTGACGTCGTTGCGCGCCAGGTCGACCAGCATGACGTGCTCCGCGCGGTCCTTCAGCGAGCTGCGCAGCTCGTCCGCCAGCCGCTGATCCTCCTCCGGCGTCTTGCCCCGCTTCACCGTGCCCGCGATCGGGTGCGTGATGACCCGCCCGCCCTCCGACTTGACGAGCAGCTCCGGCGACGCGCCGACGATCTGGAAGTCCTTGCAGTTGACGTAGAACAGGTACGGCGACGGGTTCACCGTGCGCAGGTGGCGGTAGATGTTGAAGGGGTGCAGCGACGTCGGGCGGGCGAAGCGCTGCGAGGGCACCGCCTGGATGATGTCGCCCTTGACAATGTGCTTCTTCAGCGCCGTGACGTGCGCCTCGTACCCCTTCTGGCCGACGTTGGAGGTGTACTCCTGGCCCAGCTCGATCGGCTGCTGCTCCGGCAGGGGGATCTCGGGGGCGTTGAGCACGGCGATGAGCTCGTCGATCGTCTGTGTCGCCTTTTGGTATTCTGCCTCCAGCTGCGAGAGGTCCTCCGGGACGTTCAGATATGTGATGACCTTGATCACGCCGTAGAACCTATCAAACGCCACAATGGTGTCGAAGAGCATGAACAGACTCTCGGGGATCTTCAAAACGTCCTTCATCGGCCGCGCCGTCTTGGGCTCAAAGTAGCGGACGCAGTCATACCCGACGTAGCCGACGGCACCGCCCGCCATGGGCGGCAGCTGCAGGCCCGGCACATGCGCAACGACGTGGCTCGCCAACTCAGCCTCGAGGGCCGGTAGGGGATCGCATTCCGGGCCGTACCCGGGTCCTGTGGCGAGGACTTTCCTGGGACCGGCGCCGACGAAGCTGTAGCGACCGACACGCTCTGTGGCGGCGCTCTCGAAGAGGAAGGAGTAGTCGGAGTCCTTGTGGGCGGCGGAGACCTTCAGGTAGGCGGCGGAGGGCGTGATCAGGTCGGAGGAGATCTGGCGGTATACGGGGACGAGGGTGGGCTTCTTGTTGCCGGCGGGGGCGGACAGGACGGACCTGACCGTCTCGAGGGACGGGACGACTGCACGCTGGGTGGACATTGTTTGGTCAGTGAGGCCGTCAGAGGCACGCGGCGGGGTCAATTGGGAAAGACGGAAGACGTACAGGTCCCGACATTCTGTTCCGGGCCGCTACTGAGGCTGATTTTGTGTTGGTGACTTGTAAGACGGGTGATTTCGTGGTTTGTATCTGAGTCACCGCAATCGATTAGATTAAAGTCGGCTCCGGGGAGCTACAATCATTTAGCTTGGGGTTGCTGCATGGCGCGGACTTGGAGGGGTGACAGGGTCCGATAAGCGGAAGGTCACTGCCGGAGCGTTGCGATAAGGCGAAAACAGCGTCCATTTGTGGCAACCCCGCGCTGAACGGCGGCGTCTCATGGAACAAAGCTCCGTGCCCCCATTGTTTCCCGCTAGTTGTGTCTTGGATTTGTGAAAGTGGAGCTAGGGAACGTTGACGATCTCAACTCTGTTGACTTTACGTTCTGTTGTTCAACTTTTGAGTGTGGACATGGCACTTCAGGCACGTTTTCAGCTCTACGCCACGGAACATTCAGCGTCGTGTATACACTTGCAGGTCATTGTGGATTACAGTTCAAGCACCGGAATACGTCATAGAAGCCAGGCGTAAGCATTAGCAGCTTCAGCATCGTGAAGTCATTCAATCTCAAAGAGTTCCACATGTTCAGTTCATAACCACCCTCAAGAGGCATCATACAGCATGCTGTCTCTTCAGCGTCGCTCTTGTTCGTACACGGCCACTTGAATCAGAGACGTCTCGATTCTCGTCTCGTTCACACTGTGGCGGATGTAGTTTTCACATAATCACAACTTCAGCCAATGTTTACGGCACGAGGTTGACTTCGTCCATCGAGAATGCTTCCAAGAGGATCATCATGTCCTACCTCTAGCCGTGTTTATCAACTTCGAAACATCACCTCATGTTTGGTCAAGAAGAAACACACTTAGATGGATGGTATGTTGTCTTATTCACTATGACTCAGGATATCTCCTCCATTATAGCCAATGCATCCATCAACCCTTGCCAGATCCCAGTGCCCGCCTGCGTGTATGCTTTTGTAAATCTCTATCCGTATCCCAGAAAAGACTGTCATGATCTCATAAAACGCTCCTCGAAACAGCTCAAAAAAGATTATACGAGGGTATAAAAACCGATCCGACACCAAGAGCGACGGTAGCTAACCCAGCCCACAGCGCCGCTCCGGCAACAACGCCGTCTTGCAGGATGCGCAAGTGCTTGTTCTTACTCACTATGCTCCGTTCAAACACTTTTCGAAAAAAGGACCGCTGCTCGTACGTGGCGACCCATTCTTCGTTCAGGAAGAGGTTCTCAGGGCCAAAAGTCTGTAGTGTAGGTTTGCGCAGCGGGTCCACAGCTCCCGAGACGCTTTCCGATGTAGCAGCCCGGCGGTGCCGCTTGTCGGCCCCGGTTCCGGATTCCAGGTCCGGCACCTCCCATGGCCGGACGTGTCGTCGATGTGCCAAGTGGAGGGATAGCGACACGCCGTCCAACGCAGCTACCAGGACGGCCAGGCCGGAGAATATTAAGGGCGCGGATAAGAGACGGTAGTACCGTGAAATGGATGAAAGAATGAATGCAATGTCGAGACCCAGCCCGAGAATGAAGAGACAGAAACCAACGCCGCGCAGAAGATGTGTTGCCATTGGGTTGGTGTTGGAGATGTTGTGGCGGATGAAGTTTGGGTGCAGCTTGCCGCGGAGAAGGGCCTCGGCCTTTTCGAACGCCAGCAGCAAAGCGGAGGGGTGCGTTGTAGAGGCTGCTGCTGTCAAAACGGATGTGCGATCATCCTTTGTTAGGTTTAGACGCCGTGGGGCGTTGGGGTTGATGTAGTGATTTACGATGGTGGTGATGTCGGAACGGAAGGGTTGAGATGATGGTGAGGCTGGGGTAGGTTAGCTTCATGAAAGGTCAAAAGAACGTCTCGCGAGCATCCCGCCGTGAGGAGTGAATGGAATCTTACCAGCTGCCGATATCGTCTCCCCCGCTTCCTTCTCATCCCCCTTCATATAAGTCGCTCTTGGATGAGAAAAGTTCGTCGCGGCCGATGCGTTGCGGTTGTGCTTTCCAGTCGGACTCTTTCCATCCGCGCCGACATTCGTCTGGTTACTCTCCTCGTCAAGAATTTCCAGAATATTGCTGACTTTGCTCGAGTTCTTCGCCCTTCTCTCCTTCGAAGTGAGCTTCTTGCCCCGGTACGGATCCCAGCGTGGTGCGAGAGCACGTTCTTCAGGCGAGAGAGTGGTCCATGTCTGGACATAGCTGCAGTACCAGAGAAAGAACTGGAGGGGCTCGGCATCTTGCTCGACGTAGACGAGGTAATCCATAAAGTCGTTCAGTGAGCATGGCTGGTGATCATGTTAGTGGGGTGCCGTAAACTCCAGCACACTTGTCTGCTTGAAGCTCACCGATGCCGTGTTGTTCCTGATAATCTCCTCAAAAGCCAACCGGGGTGGAATCCACTTGTTGCTTCGCCTCGTTCGACGACGGTACCGCCGGCAGTCCTCGTCCATGACCGGCGGGCGCCACGGCCGCTCGGCGCCGGGCGTCTTGTAGAACCTGAGCGACATCTCGGCCGTCCTTGTGCGGCCTCACTCTGTCGAGCCTCCAGCTTCAAGCTGTGTGCGAGTGGATGCGTTTGCATATGCAGTCGTGCTGAGGACAAGTCGAACCGCTGGTCCGATGCAGGAAAATGTTTGTCCTTCCACTGACACCCAGACCTTCCGAATCGGTGTGGGTGGGCGGTGGCCCGGTCTTTGTACAAGACGTCGAGAAACAGATCCAGGGTTCCAGCAGAACAAAACACTAGCTTCGAGATGTGCGCCGCAGATGCGCGTGCGCGACTGCGACGCTACATATAAGCACAAAAACTGAGGTACGGTAGCCGCAGACCGCTACATGCGCACCCGTCATTCCCGCACCCACAGGACTCCCAGCCCGCGTCTGCCCTGTCTGCCTCAGCTTCGTCCGACGTATCAGCCGTGAGGGTAGAACTGCTGGCTCTGCGCCCCAGGGAATGACATGGGGAGAGGGAGACAGAGAGGAGGCCGGACCATCGATGCAACGGAACCACGCGGCGATGGCGGCCGGGTTTCTTGCGTGCGTGTGTTGGCCCCTCCCCGGTATGAGATGCTGCAGGAACGCCTTGCTTGTGACCCGTCCTGCTGCTGCGATGCCGTCTTATCAAGTTGGCCAGGTATAATATCAATCCAAAAAGAGGGACGGACAGGCACCCTGGATGCGGCGTCCGGCAAGGGCGGGGCTCTGTGTCCCTCTCTCTTTCGCTTCTCCCTCATGATTTTCTCGCGTATCGGCGGCTGGGGCGGGGGTAACTCCGTATGTCCAGGATGGACTTGTATGAAAAACCCGGGACGACGAGAAAAAGGGCAACAGATCACGGTGGCAGGCCCAGCCCGGGACGCTCGTCTGCCGGGGCAAGGCGCGAGTAAGCCGTGATATAGGTCATTATAGGCTCGGTCTGGCGCGCCGATGACGAGATGTGAAGAGTGTGGAGGTGAGACGCACGGAGTGATCTACCAAGTTTGCTTTTTCGCCCTCGCTTCACGACGAAGCAAGCACTCGCTGCCTCGGACCGTGATTCTTTCTCTAGCCTAGTAGAGTATCAAAACGAACAACCCCGAATAGGAAAAGTGAGGGACGACGATGCTCCAACCCTCCCACACGTACTGTCATTTGGCGTGGCATGTCCTGCGTTTGTTGCGTCAGCCTGGATGGACCTGGTCAGAGACCCATGACAGCGGTTCCACGGATTGTCGCGCGGGTGTGCCTGGTACCTGCGTGACGGCCTCTCTCGTGGCTACGCTTCTGCCTGTCCGGATCTGCCAGAAGCGTGCGGGAGGGTGTGCAAGTACGACGAAAGAGACAGCCAGCGACACGAGACAGGACAGGACAAACTGACGGGGCAGTTCCGGACGATGGTGCGGTGCCAGAGCGTTGCGGGTGGGCGTTGATTGGAGACAGCAGAGCCGGAGCCTACATGACGTGAACGGGCTGCTGGCCTTGTTTCAAGGGAACGTGCAGAGTGCAGATGGTGAGGTTGGAAGAGTTGAGAAGAGACGGGGTCACGGAGAGGACGTGGAGAGCTGGGGCAGCCAACGGCATACACCGATTGGCTCCACGGCGCGGCATCGAGTCGCGTTTCAGAACGTTCATCCTGTATCTCGTAGTCCTCGCTGCGGTGCGCCTGCCGGGGTGAGGCCGGTTCGGTTTGGGGGGATCCCGTCCGGTAGAGGGAGTCGGTCTGTTTTCAGGTAAGCCGCACCCGGGCACTGGCCGAGGTGATTTGTGATTATGATTCCAGTTGCGGGCTGCACTCTGGTCGGTGCAACTTGTAAGACGTTCACAATACACTTACAGTCAGTGAGGTCTGACGAGCAAAGTGTGAATGTCCTGCTGTGCCGCAAGCCACAAATGCAACGACGGGACGCCTGGTTTCTGCATATTCATGCTGCTGCGGACTTGCATATCGATGCAGGTTTCTGTGAGGCACACCACTTAAAGCAGTCGAAATGCGGCTGACGCTCACAGATTGATCGACGGACTGACTTGCGTGTGTCCGCTGGCATCGCCCATGACTTGTGCTGCATATATGTATAACAGCATCTGGCCAAGGTATAAGATCAGAGTGTCAGTTGATGTGGATGGCCTCGTTCTCGCTTTGTAGTATTCGTCTTCTTCGCCGGTGGTGTGTACTTGTTGTCTGTTGCCAAGTCCTCGACACAACGCAGCTCAGACTCGGGGTTCTCCAGTTACGTATTTTTAGGGCGAACGATCCGGCTCAGTCGCACCGAGGGAGAGAAGGGGATCCGAGAAAGGAAAAAGAAAAGACAAGACGAAGGAAACAAAGCCGGGGTCACCCAGGGTTTGGGGGACTGTGGGTGCAGTCCCAGTCTGGTGATCAGATCGCCAGTGCGTCTCGTCAAGAAGAAAATCTGGAGATTCAACGATGCGCTCAGACTCTGATGAGCCGGCTTCGAATTCGACGACAACAGCACCATCAAAACTGCCTTTCTTGATTAGCGGCACCCGTCCAATCCAATCTTTCTTCGTCCTATAATCCACACCCTATAAGGTTGCCGAGAATAGGACAAGATTCCGTCACGTCAAGTCAGCCCCAAAGTCAAAGTTGGTCCAGATTTCCTGTTTTTGTCATCTCTCGGCACCCGAAAGGAACGACAGAAAATCGGGTCGCCTCATGTTCAAAACCTTCTTCCCTCGAGATATAGTACACGAGCCATTTTCTACGACCTGCGCTGCACTGCATTCTTTGGCTCTGGCTCCCAAAACCCCCCTGGTCCCCGCTAACAATGGCACTCACCGAAGGCCGACAACGTTCCCCGGCCAAGCAAAACATGAAACCTGCCCACCCAGCGTCAATACCGAATGTCAAATATCACCAATATTGCCACGTCCAAGTCTCAATAGCGCGGCATTAGCATTCTGACAGAAAGGCCCGTCGTTCGGGCATTTTCGTTCCAGTGTGCTTCCCATCTTCCCGCGCGCGATCAGCTGTCAATGACAGACTGCAGCTATTAAGAACTGGTATAAGCCACCACTTTATGTGCACGAGTGGGCATACTTTGCTCGCATGAAGCTGAACGACGGAAAACGCGGCTGGCCTGTGTTTCTGGATGCCTTCTGGATGTCGAACAATTCGAAAACGTTAAGATCGACCCGATCCGTGACAGCAGGCAGATCTGAAGGCGACGTTATGCCGCCTGCCAGCAGAAAAACGGAAACGTCGTTTTCATCAAGATCATCATGTGCAGTGTCGTGTCCATCTCGTGGGCAAGATGCCGAGCGGGGAAGCCATCATGATACACACCCAGAAGAAACTCGCATTATCAGTCTGTCATAACACCACCATGTATGCCCCAAGGCATACTCAACCATCGACATCTCCTACGATGGCACCTTGACACAATCGACTGCACACCCCCATTGGATCTCAGATATGTCCGTGCCCACACTGTTAGCATGATGACAGGCGTCTTGACGTGAATGCCACCCGCGGCGATCCCCTCTTACAAAAAAAGCAATCCGTCAAACCTCTTTCTTAGGTTGCGACTGGCTCCAGAGACCATGGATCTCACTCAGCCCCCTTCTGCCGTTTCCCATCATCCCCCCTGCCTGTCACACGCAATGCTCACCCCGGCAGGCCAACGGCATACAAGAACAACTACGACGACGACAACACCGTCCCACTTAGGCAATCAGCTCCCATGTCTTGTTGCAGCTTACGCTGAGCAACCCCTCATGTCGAGCTGCCAGAGCTTGTCGATGACCATTCAGCTGCCTAGAACCATCATCTCTAGCCAGAGCCCGGAACGGGTTGACATAAAACAGGCCACCAAGATGCAGGAGATCATAAACTAAGAAAGGTCGGACTGTTCTTCCAACAGCTGTTCCGTTATACCTCATATCAAGAGGGCTTAGTACGCCGGCATTGAGTGTACAATCGTTTCCGTGATGGAATGTCCATCTTCCGAGATGCCTTTCTTATTCCAAGTAAGCATACATCCTAAGAATGACCTCGAAAGCAGCATTACTGCCATGGCCACTGTCTCTATTGCACCACCAGGACCTTTCTCGTCTCTCAATTCGCAATGTTTTCCCCAACCCATATCGTCGATTCATGCCAATCACTGCCCTATGACTGCTTGATCCCTGGGTCTCTTAAGCATTTTCGATGATTTGCCACGCGACCCAAGCTGCAACCCATGGCAACACGTTGTTTCTTGTCCACTCTTCAGATGCCCCCGCGGAGATGAAAACATCGCCGTCCCCGACGCCGGCCTCGCATATGCATCCAGAATCAGAACCGACGTTGCTGATGCTCATGAGAAGCGGTCGAGGTGTCGCCTGGACGCTAATGGACGTCTCATTTGTTGAAATAGTGTTGTTGAAAGGAGTAGGAGTACTCGACAAGTTCGTATCGGGTGCAGGTGCGGCATTGTCTTGAGTACGGTGCTTTTTTATGTGATTCTCGATTGGCCCCCATGAAACGAGGACGACGCAGGATGTCGCGGCGGTAACACAAATGCCGTTGGCGAAGCCTTTGAGCCAAGCCCTGTGTACTCGTCTTCTTATGTGCTTTTCAGGGTCAGGAGTATCGTCGTCCATTTCGATGCAGCGAGATTGAAACGCGGGAAGAGGTGGCAGCTGGAAAAATCGACAGCAATAGGGTATGATCCAAACAATTCAAACGGCGATATTGTTGACGACGGATCGACGACCCAGAGTTAGGTAATTATCGTCGGAAGCATCGTGGATGGTCGCCTTCTGCAAATGAGCCGAGCGCTCCTTCTGGTTCGACATGGAGCTTCAGAAAGCACTTCGGAAGGTTCTCTTGAGTTGACGTTGGTAACTACCAAAGGCAAGCTACCTAGAATCCAGAACGAAATATTCATCTTGGAAAGCGTCGTGGATAGCCCCTGATGTAAATGAGTTTGGCCCGCTCCTGCCTCCCCTACTATTTTTTCTTGATGCATCAAAGCATATTTCGGAAGGTGACGTTGAATCGACGAGCGACGATTTACAAATCCTCGAATCCGTTGCGGACAGCTGTTGTAATCTAGGACCAAGTCAAACCCGCTCCGTCTGCTTGAAGTATCAACCTATACTCCAAAAGATGATGTTGAGTCGGCGATGGCTGATGCTCAAGGCAAGCGCGGACCCAAAGTCAGGTATTCATCATCGAGATCGCCGAATGGGAGTCCTCCGTAGATACGAGCCGGGCTCCTCCCTTCCCCTAATGTGTTACAAAAAGAAGGACAACGAGACTACCGGTACTTCCTTGCACAAAGTCACAAGATGGGAAGGAGCAACGATCGTACGTGTAGACCGGATCTATTGAAAGGGCTTAAAGCCAACTCCGTCATTGTCTATGTATTCTCGTAAACAACGCCTGGGTATCTCTTTTTTTCCACCCGGGTATTATCGATTAAACCGTCATTAAACCTGCTCGCAATCCATGCAGAACAGAAAGCATCCGAAGCAATAATCCAACCAAATCGTGTTCAGGGCACCAGCACATAGTGTGGCTCCTTCGCCGCACCGACTTGTGTGTACAAATCGACATAAGGCTCCACCTGTGTGCCTGCCAGAACAACAACGCCTTATGCAAATGCCGTGCCGTAGAAAGAAAAGTGTAAGGTATCGTGTCTTCGCCAAGTGGGTATCAGCCGTGATTCCGTCCGTCGTGAAAGTGTATGTTCAAAGTGTACAAGTAGAGAAAGTGATTTCCGTGTGCAGGTTACATCCACACGGTGAAAAAGATCATCACACCGACAAGACCGATTGCCATGCCGGCGATCTGTTTGGTGCCGGAACCTGAAGGCCTCTCGGGGGCTGAGGACTTTGCAGATTCAGTCGGCGCTGCAGAGCCAGAAGCGTATGTGGTTGCACCAGGCTCCGCTGTTGGCGTCGAAGAGTAGCTGCCCTTGAAGGTCTCCCCAAGACTAGGCAGGGCGACATTGCCGTCGACAAGCCAGCCACCGGTGGCCTTGGGACATTCTCGGGTAGAGACGCTGCTTGGGTTGTAGTCGGACTTCATGATACCGGTGGGTGTGATCGTAGCCCACTTGGACTGGAGATTCTGGAACTCTGGAGAGCGAGGAATCGGAGTGCCTTTGCGGGTGAAGCCGTCGTAAACATCGCCGGCGGTAATCGTCTTGGAGACTTCAGGGCCATAAGACACGATACCGTAACGGTTCTCCTCATAGATCCACTCGTAGACCATTGCTCCGCTCCAGTCATCAACCATGGGCTGACTGAAGATGGCATCTTGGTCGTCCCAAGTCCGCGGGCCATCGCCAGTGATACATCCCGTCTCAGTGAAGAAGATGGGGACGGGGAACTGCTCAGCCATGGCCTGGAGGTTTGCGTAACCGGATGTGTTGTAGGTGTTGGGGTCGCACCACTCGTACGAGTTGAGTCCGAAGAAGTCAATGTTATCCTCTGGCTTGCCACCGCAGGTGAGGTAGTCCTGCAGCATGGGTCGCAACTCAGCGATGTCGGCCGCAGAGTAGCCAACGGGAATCTTGCGATAACCCTTCTTGTCGCGGTAGGCCTTCATATCGCGTGCAGCAGCTTTCATGAAAGGGGCAACCTGAGACTGGTTATCAAGCGCAATGATCTCATTGCCAACGAAGAAGCCGAGGACGTTGTCGTATTTCTCAAAGACGTCCATGACTTTGGCGTACGCATTGAACTGTGTCTCGTTCCAGTAGGGAGTATTCTACAAGACGCGTCAGCAAGGGAGCTCTTGGCTGCGTTGGGGTCAAAGTTACCGGAAGAATGTAAGAGTCAAAAGTGTCGAGGTCGATGAGGGTGTAGATGCCAGCCTTGTCGAAAGCAGCCATGCAGCCGTCGTGGTTAGCATCGGGGTCGACATGGTATATACGAATAGCATTGGTGCCCAGCGTCTTCATGAGGTCCGCGTCGCGGGTGCATTGCTCGGTGTCGACGAGCGGATCATCTGAACAAGCTTCATGTTAGAGGGGATGCTGTGTAAGTGTGCAAACGGTTGAGCTGGGCTAACCTGGCCTCAGTTGGTAGGCAATGCCTGCAGATGGCGTCAGCTTGCAACGTTCTGTAAACGAGGACGACGAATTGAGGCGGAGACGGCAGAGGGCACAGAAACGTGTCAAGTGACAGAGACGAACGGTTGGCACGTACCTTTCATGAACCATTGTCTGCCCTTCTCGTCGAAGAACTTGTTGCCGAGGATTTCAATAGGTGCGAGCGCTGCGGCTGTGCCAAGCAGCACCGCCGAGAAGATGCTAGCGACTCGCATGGTGAGGAACGATCCGCAGTTCGAGCTGACGACAAGCTTCGGCTAGTGATAGCAAGTTTCGTAAGAGTTGAGGATTCGATGGTCGGTGATGTTTAAATGCTGTGGCTCCAAAAAAGGCCCAAAAAAGCGTGCAAGTCGAACACTGTGAAGTTGGTGATGTTGCTGTCTAGGATTGTTGTGATTTTTCCGACGAGAGACGCCTAAAATAAATCGAGCAACAGCAATGTTCGCAAGGCATACAGGTAGGCCTAACAGGTAGCGACTGTCGTCTGTGGTGGTTGTGGTCGCCGTTGTTGGCGTCTCTTTCCTTGTCCTTGCTGGTGTCTCTGGCCCTTCCTTCCCTGCGATTATCCCAAAGCTGAACCCCCAATACGTATTCCTTCCGTTGCAGGCTCGACACTGCCACAACTGCGCAACGGCTGACCCAACGAGCCTTCTCGACGCAAACGACAATCAGGCAGAACCTCACAATCGAAGCAACCGCGCTGAAGAACTGTCAAGGTGAGGCGGGAAAGGGCAACTTTGAAGGCAAGAAGGCCTGGAGTATCGTAGGTGAGCAGCTTCGGTTCGAGTGACGTGACTGACAATTGCATGGGGAACAGAAGCTGTTTTATTGCTGGTGCGCTCGACGCGGGACACAATCCGAATGAGCAAGAACAACATGGCCCTGGTTATTTTTTCCCACTCCCCCTGTCGCCCTTCTCACATCGCTCTTCTCTTTCTCTTTTTGGAATCGCATCCCACCTCTCCACACACGTGGAGGGCCAAACGAATGAGAGAGAAAAATGCCTACTTCACACTAAGGCAGGAGTCGGAGCTTGGAGCTCGCTGTGGTGCTAGCGACGACCCGGCCAGGGTGAAAACGACCGGCAACAGGGGTGCGACAAGAGGGCGAAAACGAACAAGGACTCAGGAGTTCAAGCTTGAAGCAACTGAACAAGGGCCGCTGCATGGGTCTGGATCAGTGGAGGTGCGCCATGTTGTGCCATTGGCGGCGGGCCAGGGGGCAAGCTAAGGCATTTTGATTGTCGCCCTCGCCCGGCCGCGAACTCGCAGAATCTGACTGGTTCTTTGCGACATGGACGGCCTCATTGGGGCCAACGAGCCTGCCTGCCTTGACGCAAGACAACCAGCCTGCCGCAGTAAGCAGGCAGCCACACTCTGCCACCATGCGACTCTGCAAGACGTCGACGCGTCTCTCGGCCTACTCGACGGATATGGAATATGACGACTTCTCCCCAGGGCTGATGGGCTCCCCAGAATCCTTCCGCTCCTCCTGGTCTCCCTCTCCCGTTCTCCAGTATTCAGACATGCCGTCCGACAGAGCGGGGAGAGGGAATTGAGCGGAATAACCTCACGTTACCTAAGGTGACGCCGATCAAGAGGGAAGAAAAGATCGCGATCGTCGTCAAAACTTGCTGTTCTCTTCCTGTATCCCCCCACGACGACCACGGACGGAGGCCGCGCGCCACCCACCCGAAGCCACACCGTCTCTGATAGCTCTCCAACCAACCCGCACCATTGCTGTCCCAACCCGAATATTGGCCCGCAGCTTGTCGTGTCCTGTTCCGCTAAGGATAGCCTCACGCAGCTACTTCCTCGCCACGAGTCGGGGGGCCGGGAAACGGACCGAGCTTTCTCACTGATGCGTGCTAGGTTATCAGCCAGAAGAGCTTCTAGCGTCCCGGCAAAAAGCACCAAAAGGCGGACGACAAACGCCAACAGCGGCATTTCTTAATCGCCACGCTGCTATTTGGCATTTTCCTTCTTTCAAGTTACCGCGTTCTCAATCGAGAGTCATGTCGCTATAGGGGCCCAACAATCAGTTTGTTTCTCGGCCTGTCCTTGTTCACCGGGGGCAACCAATTCAACGGCGAAAATCCCGCCTGTGTTTAGCTTGAAACTGATGGCAACGCGACGACCTAATCTCCTCCTCGCTCTGCTCTAATTCTCTTCCACCTCGCCTGCTCTCATCTGGACCGGCCTACGGGGGCATCGCCCAGATTAGCGACACTTACACCACATTCAGGGCACGGATTGAAATTGTCTTCTATTCCTCACGGCCCCCAATGGTGGACGACGGCGGCAACACGGCAAAAAAGGCGGCGGCCTGCTGATAGCGTCTCTGTCATAATGAATATGACGCAACGCACTCAGCGTAGCGTCCCATTCAAATCCCTCTTGGCTCTGCAGTAAGGCAATTCTTGACGCGAACCAGGGTAAGCTTAACCCTGGTTCCATCCTCTGCTCTCGATCCTTGTCCGCTGCCGTTGCAACGGTGATTGCAAAAAAAGATACCAGAAACCCAGGCGGCTGTTTCGTTTGAGAAGTACTCGGGCTCGTTCAGGGTCAAATGTCAAAGTGAGCAGGCGGAGAAGAAAAAACCGAGCAGAAAGAGGGCGCTTCAAGGCTCAACGTCACCGGTGGATCCGGGCAATAGCTGTTGTTCCCTGTCGTTGCAACTCTGTGAGGCAGTCCGAAGCCTGGGAGACTCCGTTGTTGCAGCATCCCCATTGTTGGGTGTCGCTTGGGAGCCTCCTCGGCTCCACCGCGACTGTTATCGCCTGTCGCATTCGCCCGTGGTGCTGGAGAGTGTTTGTATGCAGAGAGGGAGAGGCCTTTCAACCCTATGCGGTGGACCGTCAGCTGCATCGGTGACACGTCTCGCAGCATATGCGCCGCATACATCCATATGATGTCTCGCATTCGTCCAGGCAACCAGCAAACGAAAACTATCGAAGCAAACTCGGCTTCGTGCCGGACGACTGATACGAGCAAAAGGAAGACTCAATGGTAACACCGATTGCATCTTTCGATCAATGTGAGACTTTGCAACCAAGTCGATACCCCGACTCCATAACATCATTCGATCATAGATGAAAGCGGAAATGCCAAACAAATACGCTTCTCGTTGGTCGGCGTCTTGCATACACTGAAACGTGGAATGAACCCCCTCGACAACACCATCCGACTCAACCCTCCGTCCGAAATCTCACCCCGCGTCTGCCAGAGCGACCCAGGATCGCAGGCGGGGTCGATGTCGACACCGGGAAGGGGACCAACGGGGAATAAGAAGGGTCTACGAGGCCAAGCGAACGGCGTGCACCTCGAGGCCGATCGTTCTCGGCGTTGGCGACGATAACGAATTCGACGACACAAAGCACGACACGCTCTTCCCGAACGAGACTAGACGATCCAAAGACTCTCTTTAGTCGTCTAGTATTCGCAGCGCATTGTCTTGGCTTTCCCTAGGACACAGAAGACGGCAGAGCCAAAGTGCGGAGAAGTTCGACGTCGGCCAAGCTCTACACCGAGGCCGGTCAATATGGCCCCCTCCCTACCGCACCCCGACCCGAAGCTGCCGGACCCCAACAGCCAAGGTCAGCGAAAAGGTGAATCCGAGACTTTGTAGCTCTACTATTCTCCTCTCGCCGAGACGCTCGCCAAAATGCTGTTTCCGCACGCTCCAGAGAGAGATCTTTCCGCATGGCCAGAAACAGGCGAAGAAGCCGCCACAAGGTGAGTGGGAAAAGCTTCTGGGTTCTGACCCTTGCTGGCCGCAAGTCGAGACGGGCAACTTCTCCAGTGCAGGCTTCTGTGGCAGCAACACAAGTTCCTGTAGGCCTGCAGTGCGCGCGAGAGCTCAGAGGTCGCTGACAGACTTCCCTGCAGCGCCGCCAACCGCATGGCATTGCTGACAGGCAACCTGATCCGACTCAATGTCGACCAGAACACATGGAAAAGCCATCTCACCCAGAAGGAGCGTCACCTCTACGAACTGATGAATTTAATGCAATGCTTTTGAACGCTCGCCTGGCAGGTGACTGGACAGAATAAACGCAGCACCGTTACGAATACCACCACCACTGTGGTAATATTGCAGCGGTGTCCCACTCCGCGGGAAAAGCCTCCGGGGCCCCTGCTGAGCCTCTTTGGTTTTCTGTTTGTCATGTAAACTGCCCATTCGGCAGGAAATAGCATCACGTAACAGGTGGTACAGATAATGCCATAGCTGCGGCGGCGCCAGCGAGTCCCCCCGGAGGCCGTCGGATTCGCCCTTCCCTGTAGTTACGCGTGCATATGGGAGAGAGAGGGAGAGTGCCTTTTTTACAAAAGGGATGGTCAGTCCATCTGGCGGAATCCTGTTTGGATAGACAGTTTGTTCCTTCTGCATCCACGGGTGCACTCCCTCCTGTAGTATTTCCCTCATACGAATGTACGCAGGCTCATCACAGCCAGTCGGTCTTCTTTGCTTCTTTCACGGCATTGTCCGACAATGTTGGGATGAGAAGGGAAGAAAAAAGAAAGTATGTTCAACCGGTAGTCACTACAAATCAAGACATCAGAGAGGTCTCCCAGGAAACAACACATTTCCATTTCCGCCTACTTTGCTCCGATAGGGTGTTACAGACTTTGCCTGCGTCAAAGGAACCGCGGCAGAGGTATCGCTGAGCAAAAAACACCTGAAAAACCACGCAAACATTTCCCAAGATTTCCTTCCAGTAGTGGCCGCCTTCCTCCATTTTTTATCTACTTGAGAGATTCTGATGCAAGACCCAGGTGACCTGGTAGTATGGTATCGATATCGCAACTGCGCCAACCCAATGGGAGAAAAAGAATGAACTCCAAATCACCGACGACCGCTTAGTTGCATTGGCGCCATTTACTGTCCCACAACATTCTTTCAACCCATCTCAGTACACCGGGGCTTGGTCGCCGCGGCCCCCCGGAACAGCGGGGCTGGAGTCCCACGGTCCCGGCGATCTCACCGGTGGTACCCGGATGTTCCGCAAGGCAGTGAACCCAGCCCCGAGTTCTCGGTCCTGGTCATGCTCGCTGCTAGCCGCACTACTGATACCACTGTTGTTCGACATGCCGCCGCTGCTGTTTGTCCTCGAGTGGGCCAGACCTCGTGGGCTGATACTTCCACTCAGGCTTCCGCTGTCTCGCCGTGATGGCTGAGACAATGAGTTCTGCCGAATAGGCTGGGGCATCAGCTCGGAGCTGGGGCTTACGGCTTGGATGCGTAGTTGCGACATGCCAAAGTCCCATCCTCCATACTGATGGACGCAGTGTGGTTCGGTGATGTCGCAGTATTTCGTCAGAATCTGGTAGATTTGCGTCTGCACCTCGGACGCGGGGGGACGGTCGTTGGGGTTCGCGGACAGCATGCGTGCGACGATGTGCATCAACGGGACGATACCCTTGAACACGGCTCCGCCTTCGGACTCGGACGTTTTCTTTGACGCTTCCTTCGCTAGCGTGGACATCCAGGACTCGACTTGGCCCAAGTTTTTGTGGAATGAAGAGTCTAGTACCGCGCCTCCTCGGCCAGGAGACTTGTGCTTTGCGGCACGGTGGGCTGCGAAGCTCTTTGTCGTCTTCTTGACGAGGAAACTCATGAGATCGAGAATAACGCATCCGAGAGAGAAAATATCAGCAGCCTGCGGGCTAAGCTGCGGGTTTGGCATGCTCAGCATTGCGTTCGGACTGCTGGGGTTGTCGCTCCTGGGAATAGAGAAGTTGGTGTGCGTTTCTGGAGACGTCGACATGGCCAAAGTCGCTTTTCGACCCATCGGACTGGTCGGGCCGCCGCTTGGACGAAACCACTGTTCTGGCGCGGCATAGTCATATGACTCTCGGTCGAATGAGTTCTTGTCGGAATACCCTGCAAGAATCGCGGGGTTTAGTCTCGTGAAATCAGAGTAGAAGATGTGAAGCTGGTTGGTAAAGAGTATGGTCGAAGGCTTGATGTTTCCGTGGGAGAGCCTTCGGCTGTGGAGGTAAGCAAGAGTGTCGGCGAGACACAGGATCCAGTTCATCACCATCCGCCTCCGTTCTTTCTTGGGAAAGTTCTTGAAATTGGATGGGGTGTTGCCGAGAAAGGACTTCAAGTTAGAGTCCGTGGCAGGCGTGAAGAGAGCGTATGCAGCTCCGTGCTGGGTATAAGAAGCATAATAAGAGACCAAGTGGTCATTCTGGATCCCTCTAATGCTGTTGATAATTTCGATAAACTCTCCTCGACTTAGTTGGCTCGGGCCGTTCCCAATAGGGATCCGGCGCCGGTAAAAGACCAGCCCTGGACAGTTCGGCAGGAGTACCTTCTCGACGGCGGTGTTCCCGGCCGTCCGGCGCTCGATGACATCAAGGGGCACGATTTCGTAGTCGTTGAAGACGATATGGTCCCCCCGTTGGAAGGGCTTCAGCAGGTAATTGAACTGGCGGATGAAGAACTTGCGCTCGACTTTGTCGTCCTTGGTGGCTGTTAACCTCAGGCGCTCGATATGCTCGATAGAAACGGGGAGATCATGGTCGTCCCACGAGTCGTCAATGATGCCGAATATTTGGTCCGGGATCTTGAGGTCGACGAGAATCAAGAAGACGCGCTTGGCCTTGGAGTCGATCCAGTCCCAGTAAGTGCCGTCAGTCAGCCCCCCGCCGAAGGCCAGAGGTCGGTCTAAACGCTCTATTTCGTCAGGCAAAAGGTACTGGCAGACGAACTGCCGAGTGACGGTAGCGTCAATCCTCGCGGTGTCCCACCATTGACCCATGATGGATGTTCAACAGTCAGTAGTGGTGATAGTGGTAGGTGGGAGGTAGGTGGTAGACGGTGATCAGCCTCGTCGGACGCGGGGCCGGGCGTGTGTGGCCGTCTCGTCTCGATGGAACGGAACCTTCGCCTTGGGTCGCTTCGTCGTTCCTTGCCCCTGGAGATGCTCTGACGTGCCTGCCGCCTAGGACGCTGACGACGCAGGCTGCATAACCGCGTGCGTGCCGTGCTCTTAAGCCCGAATCAGCTTCACACTCGGGAGCTGGACTGGGCAGGGCGGCGCAGGTTGAGAAGCTGGCTGGGCAGGGCTTCGCAGCAACTTCAATGAAAATTTGGAGGTGTGTGAGGTTTATGTTTGAGACGAAGCAGATCAGGTCGGTACGGGAACGGGATTAATTTCATGGGGTCTGAGGTGCGTCGGGTCGGTTTGTCAGGACGGTTCCATGTCGAGAGTCCGTCCGTCCACTTGGTGGTTCGGTAGGCCTCAGTTAAAGGTAAATGGGAGGAGACAGCACTAAGCAGCTTACCCTTACCTCACTTACCTAAGGCAAGGCCAAGGCAAGCCGCATCTTGTCTTGACTGACGGATGGACGGGCGACGTAACGTACCTACATCCAGGTCCTGTGGTAGGTACACACGGCTCCGGGTACTTCCTGCGCAGTACCTCACCAACAGCAACCTCATCCAGAGCGCCAAAACGATCCACCACTTTGCCCACCAGGACCCTGCCTGCCCGTCTCCAGCAACACGGCACCCGCCTGCACTTGCCCACCCGCCCTCATGTCCCTCTCCGCAGTCCACTGCACATTCGTACACAGAGACAGTCCATTGGCAGTCGGTGCCTTAGCATGGGGCGTTTTTTCGGCTTTTGCCTTTGGGCACGCAGCGGGCGGCACAGCGGAGGACAAGGTTAGCAGTGGTAGCAGAGGCAGAAAGCGCTACCCCGACATGGTTCAACGTAGCGAGACAGCCCCGGCTTGCGGGCGCAAACTCAGGTGCATGAGCCTTCAGTCTCATTCTCGCGTGCCTCTTTGCGTCTCTGCGGGCACTTGCAACCGTACCGTGTACATGACCCACTGCGGCCAACATGTACCTACTGTACCTGTCCTTGCCTTGTATCTGTGGTGTTGCTCGCCCTGTCCTTCGAGAACTCCAACCACGCTCTGTCTCTGTGTGCCGACATCCATCTTCCAGTCTTCAGCTCCAACAATGATAGCCTTCCCACGTTCCCACGCCTCCCAGGTCCTCACGGGGGGGCTTCGTATCAGACCAAGAGACCTGCAGTCGTCTAGGAGATAGCCCTGATACAGATAGCGTTCTGATGTTGGTTAGTGTTAGCTCCCTGAAGCTAAAGCCGTGTCAGCATTCGTCAGATCGATCTGGTAGATGGATAGCTTCAAGACCTGATTGTGTCTGGCGGCTTATCGCCGCCTTTAGGACTTGTCTAGGTAACTCTAACCCCCTCAGCTCGCATGAATCAGTCCGTGGTCCATTGGCTCGATAGGGCGAAAGATAAGAACCTGTAGAGTCTGAGTGGCTGTTGTCAACGCCTTGGTGTCATTCCTGCAAGAAACGCCACTCATTTTTGGCAGCACACCAGGCTCTTTGCTCGCGGGATGTCACACCGCACGCACCGTCCACTACCGCCTGAAAGTAGCGTAGACTGGGGCTGCAGGGCGAGGATCGCCCGTCGGCTGGGGTACACAGCATGCTGAGTGTGGAAAATAATCCCCTATTCCGTGTCTGGTGGGAGACAGCCAGGAAGGCAGCTTGGCATGCGTTGAAGCTGCGAAGGCTGTAGACTGCACGCGACACCAGTGACGCTCCCAATCCCGCGCAGCCAACCCTCTGCCTGACTCTCGTACGCTGTGCCAGAGATGCTTGAGGACCCCTCCATCAGGGGAAGATCAACGTCATGTCCAGCCTATGGCGTGGGCTGGTGGGGTACTCCCAATGCGAATTGCGGCTGCTAGGGGTCTTGAGAGGATTTACCCCCACCCGATATTGCTTCCCGAGTCGTACAGACGTTGTGGTGATCAGGTCGTTGAACAAAAGTGCTTTTTGTCGACCTCCGGAAGCGCCGTGCAATGAGAGGAAGCAGGCAAGAGCAGAATGAGACGAGCAGCGACACGAGAATGACCTTTCTCAGCGGGGAACTGCGATCGTAGGGTCCGCAAACAGGCTTTCTTGACAGCCAACAGACAAATCGGAGGGCCGCACGGCGCAGACGAGCGGGCGTTTGAGAGGTCTGGCCGCCGGGAGGGCGGCGGTGGGAACCGGCAGGCTGGTCGCCGTCGCCAGGATTCCCAAATCACACCCAACGTTGCACATTCTTCTTGTTGTCTTGCTCCCGTGGTAAATTTAGGCTCTCCGGCTTCGTACGTGTAGAGAGACATTCGATCCGGTGACCATCGACAAAAGGTGGTCGCCGACTTGGGGAAGGCGTCCTGGAGTAGTCCGAGTCGAATACTTGTGCTTGCCGTTCTTGGGCGCTGTCTTGGCTAAACTCTGCATTGGGCCATATATGATCGAAATGGACATGTCGCGAGAAGCATAAGCTGCAGGCCTACCGCGCACCTGTTGTTCGATGTCGTCGGCCGACAGACCGGCTATCGGAGTTTGGCGGGCAACAGGCTGCAGTTCGAGTGGGCGATGGCCTGATTTATCAGCAAGTCATCGACGCGATAGATAATTCAGAATAGTTTCGGCGGTCTTGATTGGGCCTCTGGCAGCGGAGGAAAGTTGTCTGAATCGAAGATGGAGTTCCAAGGTTGCGAAGGATCAAGATGCAGACCGCAGGACGAGGGCGGCACGGCGGCCAACAGGTCCCCTGTTCCAACTCAGGTGAAGGGTCGCCTCTGAAAGTCAAAGAGGTCTGCACGTTGAGTGCGACTGCGGCAGCGGGCAGGCATGGTCCAGTGGGGTCGAGCCAGCTCCACTGGATGGTCGTCCAAGCACCAACTGCACGGAGCAAGTACAGGTACCTTCATCTAGATGATTCTTCTTGCCCGCCGAGTACCTTATTTCCTGGAGCGCATCAACAACTCAGAAGGCAGTCGGTCACGTAAGGTAGCTTGTTTCTTTCTCAGCACACCCTCAATCTCTGCCTCTTGTTATGGCCCATGCTGCTCCCAACTTATCCCATCTTTTCCATCAATCTAGAATGACATCAACCGAGGGCTTATCTGATGAGCTTGTGTGCCTTTTCGAGATCGATCCGAGACACGCCTTTTCTGTCCTCTTCCGAGCATTCCAGAAGTCACCCCGGGGACGATCCCCCAGACTGCTCGACACATGCCGCATCTACTGACAGATCACAAAGAAGGGCTTCATTCCACGAAGCTGTCCTCGACGTGTGGGTTCAGGCCGCACAGCCAATGCTTACACCCTGGCAAGCCCGAGGCGACATTCAATTTCGCAAGCTCAGGGCGAGAAAAGGTCTCGCCCGCAGTAGCTCCCTGCCTCGTCTTGCTCTGACATCTGACAGAGTTACAACTCGCAACGAGTAAATGTAGCCCAAGAGTCTAACGGGACAAGCTACAGCCCGCCATTCCTTGCCCAACAAGCTTATAGGACGATCGGCTGGCTGAATCGGGACCCGGCCTTCTGCGAACGCCGCTGCGGTTTCCAGATTCAGCGAACCTTTCGGCAAGTCATACCGGTCAACTGACATCGTGAGCCAAACCGTTGACAACGTCCGGATGAAGTCATTCAAGCTCGCAGAAGACCCTGGTTGAGTATGCAATGGCACAAGGCCGGAGCCAAGGCGCGTTAAGTCATCTTGGCCATTGGCACGGGAAGCCACGGGAGACATTTCGAACCCCTTGTTCGTCTCATTGGCCGAAGCGTTGTCTTGGAAGGCGCAAAACGGGCGTTGAGGGCGCTCGACGCAGCAAGTGTCACCAGATGCCGTTCAAGCCGTTGGCGACGCCGCAAGCCCATGACACTATTGCTGGGACCACGATCTTCAATTGACCTGCAAAGCAACATTGTTGTGTCGTTCAAGAGTTACACAGATAGTTTCAAGGTTTCAATGCTGTCGTGCCACTAATCTCACCGCTCATTGGCTCTTTGGCTAGTCAGCCAAATGCCCTTCGGTCTACGAAAAGAGCCAAGCGCGTGACAATGCCTCTGGCTGGCAAGGTCATACTCCCCTGAGCGCCCGCAGGAATTATTCGCTTGCTTTCACTCCGGGGCCTCCCTTCTGCCCAGATGCTTTTCCGCTACAATCCTTTGTTGCTATATCAGACATTCTCCGCCTGAGACCGGTACTTGGCTTCCGAGTCACTCTTAAGAAGGATCTGAATTCATCCGCCCCAAGTTGTATTCAACAGCCACAACTCAGCCCTACGACAGCCAACATCTGCCACTCATACAGCTGGGCTCAAGTTGACACGGGCATCAAGTTCAAAAAGTCGATACGAGAGCCAAATTATTGTCGAATCCTGCCTCGGAAAGTCTGATCTAGACCTGCGGGCTGCCATGACTGGAAGAACGAGCCGCGACCTGAGACTGCCGAAACAGTCGGGAGAACTGGAGTTTGGACGAGAGACGCCTTGACGGAGGTTGTTGTCGCGAGCCGCATTACATAAGCGCAATATCAATAGCAGTCTTGGGCGCTGATTGACGATCCTGATTGCCCTGAGTAATCAAGGTGAGAGAAACCTGGAAGGTGTTGACGTCTCATGAAATGATCAGTGCTTTACAGTGGAGGGCGGTGAACAGCTGCCGAGTTTCGGAATCAGAGAGACTTGAAGCTGACTGGTCGCGGGCCTTGATCAGATACAGGAGTACTTCCCATCCACTGCAGATATAGTGACGGACCGTGTACCCGACAAACAGGCAGAATGCATGGGCCTGGTGACCAGTGCCCCGCAGGCCCCAGCTCCCGGCTCTCAGGGAGTAACGTGGCCAGCATCCCGTCATTGTTTAACTGTGAACTGCCTCCCTTCTGACGACGACCGACGGTGCCGAAACCATCTCCCCAGCATGGCCTTTTGAAAGGCCGCCTTTTCCATTCTCTCGAACGCGCCAGGTCGATTTTTAAAACCCGTTTTTTCCCTTCCAGCAGCCACCCAACCTCCCCGGCTGCGTCTACAATAACAACAACATGCCCGATTCAATGGAGGCTCCGCTCATGGACGGTCGTCCAGACCGCGACGACGAGCTGGACTATCGCGAGGACGAAGAGGCGGACGTGCTTCCCGAGTCGTTCAAGAACACTCAGTCGAGACCGAGTCTCTTTGTTTGGCTACTCACGTTTGCTGCCGGCATCAGCGGCCTGTTGTTTGGATGTACGTTTGGCCCGTGCTGAAAGACTGGAAGCAAATCAATACTGACCCGGTTGAGCGCAGACGATACCGGCGTGATTTCAGCGACGCTTGTTTCCATCGATACCTCACTTTCGAATCGAATCTTGACATCATTCGACAAGTCCATCATTACCTCCAGCACTGCCTTGTTTGCCTTGCTCGTCTCCCCCTTTTCGTCCGTGGTCGCTGATGCGCTTGGCCGCAAGCGCGTGATACTCGTGGCTGATATCCTGTTCATCGTGGGCGCTTTGTTGCAAGCATGGAGTGGCACGGTGACAACCATGGTCTTGGGCCGATCCATAGTCGGCGCGGCAGTTGGTGCCGCGAGCTTCGTGGTCCCCTTGTACATCGCCGAACTTGCCCCTGCCAGCCACCGCGGCCGGCTCGTGACTATGAATGTTTTGTTCATCACACTGGGCCAAGTGGTCGCGTACATCATCGGATGGGCCTTTGCGGTTTATGGCGACAAGTCGACTGGATGGCGATGGATGGTGGGCCTGGGTGCTCTGCCCGCGGGCCTGCAATGCGCTATCCTGGTGTTCATGCCAGAATCGCCCAGGTGGCTTGTCATGGTAGGCAGGTCGCTGATGGCGAAGAAGGTTGTTGAGAAGGTTCTCGGCTCAACCGTAGGCGGCATGAGAGCTGCCGAATCTGTGGTCAAGGAGATCGAAATCGAAATCCGAGACGAGCGAGAGGTCATGAGACGGGAGGGAACGCCTCGCCTGGAATGGTGGGGCGGCTGGAAAGAGCTCTTTGCAGTCCCAAGAAACAAACGCGCGCTGGTCATCACATGCCTGCTTCAGGGCCTCCAACAGCTGTGCGGCTTCAACTCGCTCATGTACTTCTCAGCTACCATCTTCACGATGGTTGGCTTTGGAACACCAACGCTTACATCCCTCAGCGTCGCCGTCACCAACTTCTTGTTCACGGTTGCGGCGCTGTGTCTTATCGATCGCATCGGCAGGCGCAAGATTCTGCTCTACTCCCTGCCATTCATGATTGCCGGTCTGATGCTATCGGCATACGGCTTCTCGTTCGTTGACCTCCGGACCGAGACGGTAGCAGTCACCGAAGCCGGCTCGGCGGCTGGAGCGGGCGGAGACCGCGGAGCCGCGGTGCTGATTCTAATCAGCATCATGGTGTACGTCGCGTCGTACGCGCTCGGACTGGGCAACGTGCCGTGGATGCAGAGTGAGCTGTTCCCGCTGGCCGTGAGATCCATCGGCAGCGGCGTGTCGACAGCGACGAACTGGGGCGCCAACTTTATCGTTGGGCTGACCTTCTTGCCACTGATGGACGCGCTGAGTCCGTCATGGACGTTTGTGCTGTACGCCCTGGTGTGCATGGTGGGATACGGGCTGATCTGGCGGATCTATCCCGAGACATCGGGACTGAGCCTGGAAGAGGCGACGAATCTGCTCGAGAACGGCTGGGGGGTCCGACGATAGCCTCGATCTGCCGTGGACCTGCATTTGCATCGGGGACCCTTGCATTTGAGGGACCCTCTGGATGGACTTTTTTTCACACTAGACTCTTTAGCGATACATCGCGCAAAATCTACACACTATTGTATATGTTTAAAGAAACGTCCTGATATTTCCATGTCTCAATTGCCGCGGGAAAGCGTCGCAGGGCGCGTTCGAGATTTTTCTAGAAATTTGAGCATGGTGGAGACATACCACATCCAACCCATGCAGCTCGGAATTTTCTCACCCCTGGCTGACGGCGGGTTTAGACGAAGATTCCATCTTCCGCTCCGGGGTGGCCATCGGGAGCCCAGCGGATAGCGGTAAGAAGCGGCATTGGGCTGGGCGTTGGGCCTCGGTGGCAGGGTCGGAAAGAGCCCCGGCGCTGTCAGCAAGGTGGACGCTTGCGATGGAGGGCGGATCCACGATCATCGTCCTTTTTGTATTGTTCAATTTCACTAGCAGAGAACAATCGTATCAGGTATCATTGTCGAATCCTCCTGAGGCCTATATCATTTTGAATGCAGGTAGACAGACGGTAGGCGGCTAGATCTGCGTGAACGGTGAAGCTGCACAACTCGCAGATCGCACAGCGCGCGGCTTGACCCGATCCAGCGGGATCCTTTCCCCCCCCCTAGTTCCATCTTTCGGCGGCGCTGTAAACACGCGAGCCGAGGCCGAGAGTGTACAGGATGGAACTCGCGGGGATGCCGTGGCGCGGCGCCCACGTTTTAGTCAGTGCAGCAGCTTGTGTGTCGATTGTCAAGCAAGGTGACGTTTAAGGCTGATGACTAAAAGGGACCTAAGTGTCAGTCGATTGCATCTTGGCTGTGTGTGTGTGTGTGTGTGTGTTGGGTGCATCGTTCCGAAAGGCGAGCGCGCGGGGCCGAAGTTTGAGGGAGGCGGTCCAGAACCTCGCCCCATCTGTGGAAATTTTTTACTCGTTCCTTTTTTCCCCCTTCCCGTCCGCGTCCTAACTCCAAAGTCCAGCTGCTGCAGCGGTGACATGACATCACCCGGCTTTAGCCCGCCCCATCGTCTAGCCTCGGATCCGACCGGTAGTGTGGCAGCAAATTGATTGGTTTCCGGGGGTTTAAGGAAACGGAAGAAACAGCAGATCTGGCAGCAATCTTTTTGATTTTCTGCTTGACTCGACTCTTGTTTGCAAGATTGCTGGTGGTTGCTCGAGCCTTTCCGAGGACTGTGGAATGTTCCGCAGAAACTCTGTTCAACTCTAGGCTCTAATTTATTCCCGTGAGCCATTGCCGAAGCGATTGCCTTCCCGTTGGGATGATGGAAGTCTAAAACATGGGAACCCAAAGTTTGTCAACGCAACAGCCATCCCAATTGGTAATATTTGATGAACCCGTGGGCAAGTCTTGGGACGTCTGTAACAACACCGCCCCAATGGCCTACGTATATCTAAGCAAAAGTGCGGTAGTAGACCGAATTCCTTTCCCATGCTAGGGTGCTCTTCCCTACCACCAGCACCCTAGGTATTTACGATGTAGCATTTGTACTGGCCATTGCCGGGTGCCGCCTCCGGCCTCGTCCGGGCCCACCCACTTTCCCAAGTGTAGGTCTCTTTCAGCAATTTTTCGTGCCGAGCTGCTTGCCGACTACCTGAAGCTGAGAGTAAGGAAAGAAAAAAAGAGGGAACCGGCATGACTTGGGAGCCCAAGTGGGACTCCGTGACCCATTCCTTCCCTCCTCCCCTGGCTTGGTAACCGGGGAGATTTGCACTGCGAGTTCCCAATCAGCTGAGAGGAGAGTCATTCCTCGTTGCCATATTCGATTTTTTCCTTCTCTCCTGCGTCCGACTAACTCCTGGCCCTCGGCCTTTTCGCACTTTTCATTGTATCCATAGCCCATACACCACTTGCAACCTGGTACAACTAGGTGACTTGGCTTACCTATTCTCGTCTACTTACAAACCGGAACCCACCACTCGCTCACTAATAATACCCAACTCCTTTTCATCTGTACTTTTCACGCCCTTCGTGAATCAGATAGAATCGAAAACACGTCCCTCTTTAAGACGAAAAGCCGCACCATCACTCTCTTCTGGATCGCGCATTCATCATCTCCAGTTTATTACCCCTCCTCCAGAGTCCGCGCGCGCTCTCCTCTCGTCGCCACCGATCTAGAACCCCCCAAATCTGACCGGCGCCCACACTACTCTGACAGCTTCAGATCGGATCCCATTACTTTACTCTGACGTAGCTGGTCACCAACACGCGCCGCCTGCATTATAGCTCCGAGCTACCACTCAGCAACAGTACAACACAGCTCTGCATTGCATTGGGTTTCTTTGAAATCAATTGGATTATCCGCGGCTCCTCGGTATCTGCCAGTATTTAGCTACAAGCTCTAGCACAAGCAGTATACCCCCCAACGATCTGTGCTTCTCTCACTCAGCAACACCACAAACTCTCGAAACACCATCGGCCTCGTCCAACATGGCAATGGACGAAGTCGACCGCGAGATCGCGGCAGCCGAGCGCGCCGCCTCCCCCGAACGCTACCACGGCCGTGAGAGCCACGAGATCGAGCGCGTCCTCTCCGCATCCTCTTCATCCTCCGCGTCCTCCGTCTCCACCGGCCGCCGCCCGTTCTCTCGCACCGGCACCGGCATCAGCCGCGTCTCGACTCAGAATGACCTCGAAAGACACCCCACGGCCCTGAGCCGCATCGCGACGGCCCGCAGCCAGCACTCTAACACCGTCGGCCGCAGCATCAAGAGCAAGCAGTCCAACAGGCCGCTCCCGCAAATGGGCGCCGGCAAGCCGTACCCGCCGCCGTTGCCCGAACAGGAGGAGTACGTTGTGGAATTCGACGGGCCCAACGACCCCCTGCACGCGCAGAACTGGCCGTTGAAGAAGAAGTAAGTCGATGACATCCTGTGCGACCTGCGCGCACGCGCTCCACCTCAGGGCCGTCACTAACATGTCTTGGCGTGCAGGTTACTTACAGCCGCAATGCTTGGCTTCACCACGATGACAGCCGCATTCTGCAGCAGTATCTTCTCCGCGGCAACCCAGGTTATTGCGATTGAGTATGGCGTGTCGACAACTGTCGGCACGCTTGGTGTGTCCTTCTACGTGTTGGGCTTCGCCTTTGGACCCAGTTTGTGGGCGCCGCTTTCCGAGCTGAAGGGCAGAAGACTGCCCCTAGTCCTCGCCATGTTTGGCTTCTCCGTATTCTCCATTGCTACTGCTACCGCCAAGGATCTTCAGACTATTCTCATCACTCGATTCTTCGCTGGATTCTTCGGCGCCTGTCCGCTGGCTGTCGTCGCCGCTGTGTTCTCAGACATGTTCGACAACCGCAGCCGTGGTAGCGCTATTACTGTCTTCTCAATGGCCGTCTTCACCGGTCCGCTGCTGGCTCCTTTCATTGGTGGCTACATTGTCGAGTCTCACCTTGGCTGGCGCTGGACTGAGTACCTTGCGGCTATCATGGGCTTCTTCGCCTTCGGTCTGGATTTGCTCTTCCTCGAGGAGACATACCCGCCTGTTATCCTGGTCAGCAAAGCTTCGGAGCTGCGCCGTCGCACCCGCAACTGGGGCATTCACGCCAAGCAGGAGGAAATCGAGGTCGACTTCAAGGAATTGGTCAACAAGAACTTCTCTCGTCCCATGCGCCTCCTCTTCGGAGAGCCCATCGTCACCGCCTTGTCTGTGTACATGGCCTTCATCTACGGACTTCTGTATCTCTTCCTGACGGCATACCCCTTCGTCTTCCGCGGCATTCACGGCTTCAACGCTGGCCAGTCCGGCCTGACCTTTTTCGGCATGATTACCGGCCAGCTCATTGCTGGCGTTACTGTCCTTCTTCAGCAACCCTGGTATCTTCGCAAGCTCAAGGCCAACAACGGCGTTCCCATTCCCGAGTGGCGTCTGCCCAGCGTCATCGCTGGCGGCATCTTCTTCTCAGCCGGTATCTTCTGGTTCGGATGGTCCGGCTACCGCGCAGACATCCACTGGATCGTCCCCACCCTTAGCGGTCTCTTCACCGGCTTCGGCCTCATGTCGATCTTCCTCCAGGCCCTCAACTACCTGGTCGATGCCTATCTCATGTTCGCTGCCTCTGCCATTGCTGGAAACACCTTCCTCCGTTCCCTCTGCGGCGCCGGCTTCCCCTTGTTTGCGAGCTATATGTTCAACGGCATGGGAATTGAATACGCTTCGACCCTCTTGGGTTGTGTCGCTGTCGTCCTTGCTCCTATCCCAGTGATCTTCTACATCTGGGGACACAAGATCCGCGCCAAGAGCGCGTACGCCCCGACCTTTGCGGCGCCTGCCGACGAGCCCGAGGAGTCCGTCGAGGACCTCACCAACGGCCACGTCGGCCACGAGAACGAGAAGCCGCCTTCCGTCAACGGGCCCTCGAGCATCCCGAGGACCAGCGGCAACAAGGCCGAGAACGCCGTCTAAACCGTCCGCCTCCAAAGTATGTGATGGTGTATATATGTACGCCTTTTATATGTGACCTCGATTTCCCAGCGAGGTTTTTCTGGCTTTTGTCTTTTCGCATCAAGATACCACCGGCCAGGAAAGTAGGGAAAGGGAAGGGAGGGGACTCCAAAAAAGTTGTTTCAGCGTCATGTTGATTTGGGAAAGGTTTACGACAGCATCGTTCATCTGATGATACCATCTTGCCTTTGCCTTTTTATTACCATTTACCCATATAATAATCCTAGTTACACTCGAATGGGAATAGAGAAATTGAGAATGAGAACACAAACGCCCTCTTTTGCTGTCTTAAAGTGACGGTTCATGTATACTCCATATGACCATTGTCGTCAATATTACCTCCATCGTTAATATTCCTTCTGCTATCGTCTTCCACGCCATCGTTCTCTCTACTGCTATCGTCTTTAATTGAAGTTATCAAGTACACAGGAAATGTAGCCGGTCTCATAAGAGAGGCTCAATTAAGATAACCGAAAGGTTCAGGCTAATCGGCCGATCATCCGTGAACGCACGCACTGACCAAACTGTCATTTTGGTTATAGTTTATGGTTCCCCCGAACTGCTAATCAAGACTGATGGAAGTTAATCTGACAATTTCTTTGTCTTTCGGGAACCCCCGCATTTAGTCGATCCTCCCGCAATCCTGGTGTGCCAGCCGGGAATGACAGGCCCCGACAGCTGTGACGCAACAGACTTTCTTTTGATCACTCGGTCGTACAATTGAATTTTGAAAGACATATGACGGAAATCATGAAATGACAGCAATATCATTGTGGACAGGGCATATGCTGGTAAATGCAGTATGTAGCAGTTCAGCATGACAAGGGTGGCGGAGGTGACGCCCTTCGAGAGGGGGTCTCGGACTATGATAAGACGGATAATTGTGGCAGTGAAGACACTCGCGACGAATCCTTACAATTTCGCCTGTCGCGGGTGTTCCCCAAAGCAGGCTTATTGTGCCTGATTGATTATAAAGCAATTGATATCTTTGACCTTCTTGCACGCTCTTCCTAGCAATCAAACTTCCAAGTTGTTGTTGCCCCAAAGTCTCAAATTAAGACGAACACCACACACAAACAGCCGCCAAACCAACCACGCCACTAAGCACTTTCGGCATTGCAAAAAAAAAAAACACTGCTCGTATTCAATTGAGAATATCGAAGGCTACAATCCAGACATAATGTCCGCCGAAGAAGCGCCCAAGCCGTCCAAGACGTACGACGCGAGCTGCCACTGTGGCAACGTCAAGTTCTCGCTGACGCTCTCGCCGCCGCTGGAGGAGGGGTACAAGGTGCTCAACTGCAACTGCTCCATCTGCCGGCGCAGCGGCTACCTGCTCATATGTGAGTCTGGGATTTTCTTTCCTCCTCTCTTTCCTTTTCTTGTGGCTTGAAATCGGGGATGTCTGTCTTGGTTGCACATTGTTGCGTGACTGTTGCGTTTTCGAAATGGCTGACCGTCATCGCAGACCCCAGTAAGAAGGACGTCACCTGGCACGATGGCTCGCGGGAAAAGTGCACCAACTACCGCTTCAACACCAAGACCAAGGACCAGATGTTTTGCGGAAGCTGCGGCTCGAGTCTGGGCATCGACTTTTTGAATGAAGACTATTATGGAATCAGCGTACGTGTTTCCTTTCTCGGCTATCGACGGGTAAACATGCTAAACCACAGGTAGGCACGCGCTCTTGATGGCATTGACCTCGACACACTCACGTACAAGAAACTGGATGGCTTAAATAGGGTTTCCCCGGCCGCAGATCTGTCTGGCAAAGAGTCCAAGGAGACCAGCACGTAGACAGTTAAGCTTCAATTTGGTTTGAACGTGAATTAGAGTATTTATTTCATGTATGTCTTGAGACGTTTCTGTACATGCGGCTTGAGATTACGGAACCCGCCCGACGCCGGCGCCGCAAGGTCCTCTGGTATTTGCAACATCCTTTTAAATCAATCTTCCGTTCTTCTCACTCATGCCCCTCTCCTGCCTTCCGATGAAAGTCTTCATCGCGGTATCTACACCGGCGACCCTTCTCGCAACCTGCTGAACAGACGCGGGGAGCACATTGTACCAGTGAATCCACCTGGCGTAGAGCGGCATCGCCACGTGCGCACTGCGGCCCGCGTCGATGGCCGCAACTACCTCCTTGCACACGTCCACAGGCTCAACAACTGGCGCGACGAAAGCGTGGGGGGTCTGAACACCGTAGAAGAGCGGGGTCGAGAGCTGGCCGGGCTCGACGAGGATGGTGCGGATCTCTGGATGGGAGGCGGCAAGCTCGGCGGTCAGGGACTTGTGGAGGGCGGTGACACCAGCTTTGGCCGCGGCGTAGTCTGTGAGGGAGGCAGCGCCGAGGTGGCCGAGGACGGAGGACATTGTGACGATTGTGCCGCCCTGGCCGCCGCGAATGATCTGCGGGAGGAAGGTCTTGAGCGTGATGAAGTGGGAGGTCAAGTTCGTGGTGATAGAGCGCTCAATGTCGGAGATCTCGAGCTCGAGGAGGGGCTTGCCCTTGACGATCGCTGCGTTGTTGATCAGAACGGTTGGTGTGCCGAGCTGGATGGACTGTCAGTGATCTGTGATATCGTATGGGGGGCACGTTGGGGAGCTTACCTCGCGTTCGATCTCTCCCGCTACCCTCGCGACCTCATTCTTGTCAGTGACATCGCACTTGTAGAACGTCACACCCCGCGCCTCGCCGTTCTCCATCTCGTTGACGTCGAGCACGGCAACCGTGGCACCGCGCATGCCGTAGACCTCGGCAATCAGCAGACCCAGACCACTGGCGCCGCCGGTGATGACAATGACTTCTTCGGAGAGGTCGACCTCGCGGGGCAGGCCGTAAGCGACGCGCTGGTTAATGATGCCTGCCATCCAACAGAGGGTAATGAAGGTCGCCCAAGCGATGGAGGCGATCATTTGCGGGGCATCGTAGGGAAGAGCTTGCGCGCGGAAGCACAGAGGGATAATCCAGGAGACGAAGGGGTGGAAGAAGGTGATCTTGAAGACCTTCACGATGAGGTCGATTGAGAGGGGCGCGAACCACGACTCTTGTTGGGGTGGGCGTGGGTATTCCATTGTGGTGGTGGTGGTGTTCTCTCTCGAGGTAGCAGTGACGACTGTGCGTGTTCTCGCGACGTATTAGACCAACAGCTCTCTCCCGCGTCCTGCACAGAATAAAAGAAGGATTAAGGTGGGAAGGATGCGGATGTAAAGGAAGAATCGTACAGGTGTCGTCCAGCGTTGGGAGGAAAGGGAAGAAAGGGAAAATCGGGAAAAGATGAGACGAAAAGTCGGCTGCAGTCTGGCCACAAGGAATGGGAAAGCTCGAGGCGCTCTCTCTGCAGCGGGGAGCTGGAATTCGTCACATGTGGATGGACCTCTGGGAGCGTTGAAACGGAGGCCAAGCGCTAGGGGGCCCCTGACAGGTCAGCTCCTGTCTGTGTGCTGCTGCAAGCGTGTGTGCCCCTGGAACCCCTGGGTGGTTTGGGGTCGGCTGCTACCACCAAAACACCCCGTTTCGCCCCTTGCAGCCGCCCATGATCATCTCTCCGCCACGGCTTGCGCTGCCGGGTGGGCCGCTGTCTTTTAAGCTTCTCTCCGAGCCGGCGGACTCGTCGGCCGCCGAGTGAAAGCCCGTCCGGGATTTAGATTAAAGATGTCAGTTGCGGCGTTGATATGTGAGAATGGACAATGGGGAAATCAACCCGAATGATGCGTAACATCTCGCGGAAATTCGTTGGTATATTCTTGACGAATTCTTGACCATGGACGACTTGACCTGTGGTATTGGTTCTAAATGCACTTTTCACACAGTGGCCCCCTTGTCCCATACATACAATTGACATGCCGCCCAAACGCCAAACAATGCAATAAGCAGCACCTTTCGCAGATTTTCCATTACTTCTCACGTGCCAGGATAGGCTTTTCTCTCTCGCTCCGTCTCTTCTCGAACTGTTTCTTGGTGTGCCTGCGCTCGTTCTCCTCGCGTCTCTTGATGGACTTGAGCTCGACATTCTTGATCTCGCCAGCCTTCTTGATGACCTTCGGCAGGTGGCGGTGTCTCTTGATGCGTCTGATCTCAGGCATGTGGCTGTATCGGTTGACGAGGGCCTCGTTATACTCGAGGGCTTGTCTCTGCTTCGCGGAGCGGATACCGGATCGATCGTTGGCGTTGGACCTCCAGATGCGCACGTTTCCGTCGTCGGAGCCGGAAAGGATGTACTTGGAGTCGGGTGTGAACATGGTGCTGAAGACCCTCTGCATGCGCTTGGTGTGGTAGATGTCGCGTGAGTGACCTTGGTCGCGATTCCAGATGCGGACTGTCCTGTCGTAGGATCCGGAGACCAACTCCTCCCCCGTCGGACTGAACTCGACACTCATGACAGCCGCGACGTGGCCCTTGTAAACGTTCAGTGCCCTGTCGAACTTGCGCATGTCAAACATCTGTACAGGTCAGCATCATTCCGCAAGCATTCTTAATATCTCCACACATACGTAACAGTTGTGGTCTTCGCTGCCAACGACCAGGTTAAAAGCCTCCATCGGGTTCCATGATAGAGAGTTGCAGGCAAAAGTCATGGTCGTCTTGGTCAGGGGCATCGCAGTGCGGACATCCCATAGCACGATGCTTCTGTCGGCGGCCGTGCTTCCCAGAATCGACTGCTCCACCTGGTTAAAAGCAACGGAGGTGATCGTGTCGGTCGCGTTGGGCCAGCGCAGAATCTCGGGCGCTGCACTGTGTCGCTCGAGGTCGTAAATGGCGATCTCGCTAGACGCGGATGAGGCCGCAAAGGCGTTCCGTGTTCTGTGGTGGGACAGACTTTGGAAACCGCTATTGCCCAGCCAAGAAGAAATCGGCGCGGAATCGCTCGGCGTGTTGTAGGGGTCCCAAAGCTTTATCGTCTTGTCGGCGGCCGCACTGAGTAGCTTTCCGTCCTTCGTCCAGCACAGACTTCGTACAATATTGGTGTGCGCGCTCTTCACCGTCCAAATCTCGTCTCGGCTCGCAAGGTCGAAGGTCTTGATCGCACCGTCACCACTTGCCGATGCAAAATTTTTCAGGGAATTTGGGTCCTTCGCCATTGAGTAGACCTGTAGTAGCTGTCAGAATGGCAGTCGCACAAAGCTGAATCCACTTCGATCTTACGCCGTCAACAAAACCGCTGCCCATCTGTCCAATGAAGGGCGCGGCGTGCATGCGCTCGAGCTTGACAGCATTAAGGGCTTTTGTGTACCTGATCGCGCTGTTAGCTTGTGAAATCGAGAAGTGGCGAGGTTGTCGTACTCTCGGGCGCGTTCCATAGGATGCTGGGCGGGATCGAGGTTTCTTGAGAAGAGTTAGCGATGCTTTGCAGGTAGACCATGAGCTCATATACCTAGGCAGCTTTTGCGCACTTGCGCCGGGAGGCTGATATGCCTCCACGCTTCGAGAAAGGGCCTTGATCTTCATTTTGGCGGATGCAGTGCAGTGTGTTGCTTCACCAGAGGCGTGTCAATCAATGGCTGCGAAGCCATCCAGAACTTCTCCCAAAATTTAAGTGGGGTGGGGGATCTCTCGGAGAATTTTGGCCAACCATAGCTCCTTGCGGATCAATCACGGCCCGGCCGTGCCTGCCCTCTGCTCCCGCCCGGGCTTGCGTCGCGGTCATGGCAACCTGGACCTGCTGGAGGCGGCTGGAGCTCTTGACAAAGCACCAAGAAGCTACATCACGAATCCGGCGATTGAACCATAACCACCACCTCTTCCCCACGACGACAATTCCACGAAACCTCACACAAGCAAACGAACCGAGACGAATTGTTGAACGACCGGAGGTCAAATATCCAGAATGGCTCAGGGCGAATCGGCGAGGGTGCAAGAGGCACAGAAGGCGGCCAAGTCAGATCCCCGAAAGGCAGAGCAGCTCTACAAGGACATCATCTCCAAGCCCCCTTCCGCAACCTCCGATGCTGCGGTGAAGGAGTACGAGACGGCGTTGATTAGCTTGGGAGAGCTGTACCGGGATGAGAAGTGAGCCCCTCCCCACCTAGCGATGACATCGTCGGACCCATGTGTGCTAATTGCCCTTGTAGGAACACGCAGGAGCTTGTCGACCTTGTCACAAAAAGCCGAACAGTGCTTTCGTCATTCGCCAAGGCGAAGACAGCAAAGCTTGGTATGGACTGATCGCAAACCTGTCAAATTAGGCGATTCCGCAGATAGCTAACTGCTACCCCTCCAGTCCGCTCGCTCCTCGACCTCTTCGAGAACATTGAGGGCAGCACCGATATCCAGATTGCCGTTACGAAGTCATGTATAGAATGGGCCACCTCCGAGCGCCGCAGCTTCCTGCGCCAGAATCTCGAGACCCGCCTGGTCACCCTCCTCATGCAGAAGCAAGCCTACTACGACGCCCTCACACTCATCAACGGCCTCCTCCGCGAGCTCAAGCGCCTAGACGACAAGCTTGTCCTGGTTGAGGTACAGCTCCTCGAGTCGCGCGTCTACCATGCTCTCGGCAACATCCCCAAGGCCCGTGCCGCCCTCACCAGTGCCCGTACGAGCGCCGCCTCCGTCTACACCCCTCCCCTTCTCCAGGCCCACCTAGACATGCAGAGCGGTATGCTCCACGCCGAAGACAAGGACTTCAACACGGCCTTCTCCTACTTTATCGAGGCCCTCGATGGCTACCACAGCCAAGACGAGCACACAAAGGCTACCGCCGCCCTGCAGTACATGCTGCTCTGCAAGATCATGCTCAACCTCGTTGACGACGTCAACAACCTGATGACCTCCAAGCAGGCCCAGAAGTACGCTAGCAAGAACCTCGAGGCTATGAAGGCTATTGCCAGAGCGCACTCAAACCGTTCTCTCGAGGAGTACGAGCAGGCTCTGCAGTCCTACCGCGAGCAGCTTGGCAGCGACGCTTTCATCCGCAACCACCTGCGCCGGCTGTACGACGCAATGCTGGAGCAAAACCTTATCAAGGTAATTGAGCCATTCTCTCGCGTTGAGATCAACCACATCGCCAAGATGGTCGGCCTCGACACGCAACAGGTCGAGCGCAAGCTCTCCCAGATGATTCTCGACAAGGTCATTATTGGTGTTCTGGACCAGGGTGCGGGATGCCTCATCATTTACGACGAGACGGAGCGCGACAGCGCATACGACCACGCCCTTGCTACGATCGAGAAGCTGAGCAGCGTGGTGGACGTCCTTTACACCAACCAGGCCTCGATGCTCGAGTAAGACATGGCAGGCGTCAAGGGTTCAAGGGGTAAAGGAAGCGAATGGATTCGGAACTGTACTATTACCATAGACACACAATGCCGGCGGTGCATGAGACAGAAATTCATTCTGATGAAGTGGTATCTTACAAACTGCGGGTATCTCCCCAGTGTCCAAACAATGTGATATCTGTTCCCCCGAAACGCCATCGAAACCACAGTACAATGATTCAACGTGAAACTTTCATGATAGGCCCCTGATCTTTTGTTCATCAATCAACCACAACGCCCAAGGAACAGGAAACGCCAATATGCATGCCTTTAAACAAACTTCACCGAGGATGCTTTAGGCGCGCGCTGCTCCCTGCGGAGCCGCTCTCCCACAATCAACGAAAAGGCCCTTTTGGCCAGCACCTCCTCATCCCACCCGCCAACCTCGGCCTTGAAGGCGTCAACAACGTCAAGGTGCCACTGCTCCATAAGCAGACTGGATCCGTGCGAGTTGACCGACTTACCCAGCAACCAGCCCGATTTCGACTGGAAGCCGGCTGGCCATCGGAAGTTGAAGGGGCCCCGCCTGCGCAGGTGGATGAGCTCGTCCATCAGAAGCCAGTGGTTGCGGGACCACATCGTCTGAGAGAGACGCTTCTCGACGGGCTTGGGCGGGTTGCTGAGATCCGCTTGGGGCACGTCAGTCATGGACACGTCCATCTCCTCGTTTTCTTCCGACACGTCGTTCTCCTTGTCCTCCTCGATAATCGTGATGCTGCGCTGCGGCGCGAAGGCGATCGCGGCGGGGCCGGCGGCGCTGCCGTTGGAGCTGGCGGACATACGCCGCTCCGCGCGGGCTTGTGCCTGCGCCAGCGGGGAGAGCACGCTGCTCGTGAACTCGACGACCCTTCCCGGCGTGCGCGGCTTCAGGGGGGAGCGCAGGCAGGACTTTGGGGGTGACATGTTCCTGTCGGGCAGGGGGCGGAGGCTGCTGCGGCACGGGGACTCGGGACTGTCTTCTGCGATGGCTGAGGCACTATCCTCCTGCCACTTTTTGATGTCCGCGCGGGTGAGCTGCATGCGAACCGGGGTCAGGGAAGGAACCGGGGCGGCGGCCTTGGTGAAGAGGTTGTTCGTCTTCTGGCCTGACCGCGGGGTGAAGTTCTGCTTCTGAGCGACGGGGAGGAAGGAGATTTCGGACGACATTGCGGGCTGAGAGTCGGGAATCTCTGACTGATGGCGCATGTTGGGCCGGCTCCTGCTGGAGGCGAAGAGCTCACGGCGGGTATTTTGAACATCAGGGACTGTGACAGCGCTGGCGTTCTTGACGGCACTTGGCTTTGCAGGAGAGAAGAGATCTGATCGCCCGCTCTGGGACGGGTTGAATGCCTTTTGCGGGACGGAGGGGAACATCGAGTTCGTCTCTAGCCCCCCAGGGAAGCGCTCGGCAGGCTGTGAGAGGTCCCTCTGGGCCAAGGCATTCTGTCGCTTTTTCGCGTCCAGGATGTCCCGAACGCCCTCGGTGCCGGGCAAGAGGGCCGGAGATGAGAAGAAGGCAGATAGGTCCTTCTTAGCGGACGAGTGCTGAGCCATATTGAGGGCCTTGTGCGGGATTTGCTTCTGGCGACTGCGCTGCTGAGAGAGCATTGAAAAGTCCTCTATCTCAGCGTCATCAGCCATTGAGTCGTGGGCACGAGACGCAGCTGGGGTGAACACAGGTGGCTTCTTTGGTGATTCGGGGCCTCTCTTCCACGGGCTTGGGGCAGCACGGCGAGCAGGGATCGATTGGACGGATTGCTTGCCAAAGTCGCGCTGGCGGCTTGACTGCGAAGCCGGTCGTGAAGCCTCAACTGCCCAGATGTCATCGTCCTCCTCTTCTTCTGCATAATCCTCCTCTGGCTCTTCCTCTTCCTCTGGCTCCTGCTCTTCAACCTCGGTTTCGTCACCGGCATCGTAGTCCTGGCGCTCAAAGCCAGGCTGAGACTCGAAGCTGCGCTGGGCCTCAAGGTTTGGCCGAGCCTCAAAGCTGCGCTGTTGGCTGCCAAACGAGTTGCCGATTGCGTCTATGCTAGAATTGACAGATCGCGACGGGGCAAATGGCTGCTCGCGAGGAGCAGGCTCTTCCTGCATCCAACTCATCTCATCGGCCTCGTCGGCCGGCGCAGCACGGAGAGATCCCGACATTGACCTGGGACGTGCTGCCGCTGTGCTCGGCGACGAGGATCGTATACTCTTTGCCAGGGCCTCCATGAAGCTCGGCTGGCCGATATGACTATCTTCGGCGCCAAAAGGATCCTCGTACGGGGGTTGGCTTTGGTTTACTGATTGCGGGACTGATGGTTGTGCCAAGAGCCTGGTGGGAGACTGGAAGAACTGAGCGCCTGCCTGGATCAAGTTCGAAAGTGGCTGGGTCCAGCTGTTTCTTGGCTTGGAGGCAGACTGAGGCTGAAGCTGACTGCTACTAGTAGTCGGTCTGAACGGGCTGCCGAGCGAGTTCTGGCGAGGAGGAGACGAGGCATCTGATGTGACGCTCTGTAGAGCTCGGCCGGCCCGGACTATTGGCGACAGGGTTGGGCGGAAGCCGGCCTCGGGCGATGGCGCACGAGGTGCTAAGAGGTTGCCAGTAGGCGCCGGAATGGGCGATGAGGCCGGGCCTACTGGTGTAATGTATTCGTTCGCCGTACGAGGCAAGTTTGTCGTCAGGTCTCCAACGGGAAGCGAAGAGCTTCGAACTGAGTTCCTCCTTACAGCGTTCTTCTCAGGAGGCGCCACGGGTTCGTCCGCCTCTTCGGCTGCAGGAGAAGAACTACGCTCTGGATAATGAGATTGGTCAACGACTGGGGGAGAACTTCCCTCGGGTAGATGGGTCTGTTCAGCTACTGGAGAAGAGCTTCGCTGATCGGGGAGGAAAGTTTGCTCAGCTATAGGGGAGCTTCGCTGATCAGGCAGGAAAGTCTCCTCAGCCATAGGAGAAGAGCTTCTCTGTTCAGGCAGGTAAGAATGCGAAACGAGGGGAGAGCTCTCAGCAGGCAGATGATGTTGCCCTGCTGCAGAAGAAGAGCTTCTGCTTCTGCTTCTGCCCTCACTCCTAACCTTGCTCGTATCTCCCGGCAATTGAGACTGCTCGGCCAAAGGAGACGTTTGAGGCGCATCGATGGTTTTGCCATCGGAGTCAGGGACAGGAACTTCATTGGAAGATAGAGTGTCGTCCGGCGTGAGCATTCTGCTCGAGTCTGAGCGAGTGAATACATTCGCATTCGAACGGTCGGCACTTTTTGTCGGAGAAGGTTTTGGGGGCTCTTCCTCTGCCAATTCAACTTCCTCCATACCCCTGTCCTCTTGCGCCTCAACTTCGGCCTCTTCTTCCTCGTTGACCTCGGTCTCATCCACTCGTTGCAGCGTCCTGCCAGGGGTAGCAGCCTCCAGATACTCTTCGGGGATCTCGGAGAAATCATCCTCATACGCGGCAGAGTCCTCCTCGTTGGCCATCGAGCTTCGTCTCACACCCGAACTTCGTCTTGAGGTCGAGCTTCGCCTAGAGGTCTTCTTGGCAGGTGTCGCAGCGGCTAGAATTTTGGAGGGAATGCTGGAAAAGGAGTCATCCATTTGGCGTGCCTTGGACTCGAGGAGCTTCCTACCCAGCGGGATAGACTTGCGGCGAGGGCTGCTCCGGATCCAGGCAGGCGACTGATTGCCCTTGCTGGGCGTGCCATCGCTTCCTGCAGCTGACGAAGGTGCGCGAAGCCTTGGAGTCGGCAGGGATGGGAGATCGACGGGTGAGTGGGTGACAGCGCTCATATCCACGATGGACTCAACGTTGACTTCGCCAGTCACATCGGGGATCGTCTCATTATTGATGTCGACAGAGTTGTCAACCAGAGAGTCCATGAGAGCTTCTATCCTAGTCGATGGCGAGGTGTGAAGCGTCACATCATGTTCGACCTCCATTCTAGACTCTTCCGCCTGCTGGGTGGGAATGCCCACGACCTCATCCTCCTCGTCTTCGTCGTCCGGGCGCAAAGCGCCACTCTGCCTCAGCAATTCCAGAGTCTGGTTAATAATCATGTTTGTTTCATCGCCAAAGTCTTCCGGGCCGGATGCTTGCACGCCCATACTACTCTTAAGTGACGGGATCGAGTTCGCAAAGATCATGCTGAAGTCTTCGCCCTGGGCGACGGTGTCCATATCTCGGTCGCGAGAGCCACTGCTGGGATGAGCATCGTCGCCGACTAGAGAAGAAATATCGCTCGCCGGTCCTGGGCCAAAGTCGTAGTTATCGTAAGCGGGTTCGTTGCCATCGTCGGAATCAAACGGTGTCGGGCTCTTTTTGGGATGGGAGGGGGACGAGATGCGCCGTTGGCTCGTGTCTCCATGATTCCTCGGCCGCGGTGTTGTCTCATCATCCATCGTTGCCATCCAGATATCCCCATCAGACTCTGGTACGTTCTCCGTCGGTTGCTCCCGCGCCGGGGTGGAGTCCACATCCATCTGTTGCATACCCGCCGCAAGAACATCGTCCGATGGCGGGACAGCCTGGTCGAAGTCCTCAATCGTATGGATAGTTTCGTCGGGGTTGAAATCGACCTTTCTTGGCCTGCCGCGGCGCCGCGTTGTCGAAGGCGCAGGATCCGTGGAACCCTGGCGACTAGAACCGCGTGGGCGGCGCATTATGGATTTCGGCGTGCCTTGAGGAATGGTCATGTCTGAATTTAGATCGTCCGAGTCTCCAATCTTGGGTTTGCGCGCCGGTCTGGGCGTTCCCCTTGGTGTTCCCTTCCTCTTTCTCGTTGTGGTGCCGGTACCTGCGCCGCTGGGTCCTGGCGTCGCATTCTTGGGTGGACGACCCCTCCGCGCCGGGGTCTTGATCGCCGTGGCTCTCTTATCGCCGCCGAGCGGAATCGTGGTTGTAGTCGTGCCTCTCCTGAGGCTGGGTGTTTGCGCGTTGAATAGTCTGCGCCCGACATTCTCGTACTCGTCCTCGGCTTCAACGGTAACTAGTAGGCGTTGCGGCTTGCGATTGTCTCCGACCTCGAGCTCGAACATCTGCTTTCTAGGCGACGTCCCGGGGCCTCCGACGGAGAACAATCGCTGGGACCGCTGGCTTCGGGTCACGCGATTTGTCGACGGGTAGAGGGCGGACGATAGGTTGTCGTTGAGGGGATCGGGCGACGAGAGGTCATCTTCGCTGGGTGCTCGTGTTATTGGAGTCGCCATGTTGGCTGGCGCAATTGAGGCGGCAAGACGCGCGCGCCGTTGGGTATGAATATCGCGTAGACTTTATGCAAAGAAGCAAAAAAGAAACAAAAGAAGACGCCAAAAAGAAGAACACGCGCAGGGCTCTTTGGCCTTCCTGTAGGTTAGTCGCACGAACGTTGAAAGCTATTCATGGGAAAGGTGTGTTGCGCGCGAGGTGGTGTGGTGGCCGCGGTGCCGGCAGGGTGGTGCTGCGCTGGCGCTCAAAGAGGGTCCCAACAGGGCCCTGGACCAGTTGTCAATGTCAGCCCAAAAGCTGTTTTGTTTACTTTCTTCCCAGTGTGGACTAGCGCAAGTCATCCCTCGGTCGCCTTGGCGGGGACGAGAGACGATTGACAGCGACTTGACTTTTTCCCGCGGGCACGGTCCACGCCCATTAAAGACAAGGGGAACAATATTTCCCCGCTGTCCCGATCTCTCCCGCTTCGGCGCTCGACCCGACCTTGACGGCTCACGGGGCCGGGGCCGCCTCGAAAACCAGGCTCTCCACGTGAGAAATCCCGAATCCCCGAAAATTCGGAGTTAAACCCTGCTGGGCAAAGATTATGGGAGATTGGCGCCCCATTCTTCACATGCGACCTGTGACCGTCAGTACCCTTTTCCAGCCCCCCTGCCTGTGATAGCATGAATGACATAACTGGGGTTAAGGTTCTTAGCGGCAGCCCTTCCAGTGTGGCCTCCCCCCCTTCGGCATTGCTAACGTGGTTGACCTCGGCTCCAACCAAGGGATTGGTACTGTTTGAGATGGCAGAAGGCCAGACTCGACTTCTTCAGACTCCCATTCAAATACGGCGCATCCGTCAGCATCCACATCCCGCATTCAGGTTGATGCATCATCGCACCGCTGCCCTCTCGTCGTCCCAAGTTTTGTAAAACCAACCTAAGCCTCCTTCCAGCGACAGACACTCTACATACACCATATAATCCACAGCCATGTCGCAGTCTAAGCCAGCAATCCCGCAGAACGACAATGTCGCCCACGCCCTCGCTGGCGCAGGCGGGGGTCTGCTCTCCATGGCCTTGACGTAAGAAGAACCAGGGGACTTTTCTGGAACCCTCCGTGCCTCCATCATCTCCAGATTTTACCCCAGATTCCATTCGCGTGGCGCAAACCGTAGTTCTAATCACACCCATCATCGCAGCTACCCTCTCATCACCCTCTCCACCCGCGCCCAGGTCGAATCGAAGCGCGCCGACTCCGCCTTCCTCACGGCCGTCCAGAAGATCGTCGCCAGGGAGGGCGTGTCCGGGCTCTACTCCGGCCTCGAGTCCGCGCTGTTCGGCATCAGCGTCACCAACTTCGTCTACTACTACTGGTACGAATGGACCCGCGCCTTCTTCGAGAAGGCCGCCGAGAAGGCCGGCCGCGCCAACAGGAAGCTCACCACCGTCGAGTCCATGATCGCGGGCGCCATCGCTGGCTCCGCGACCGTCATCCTCACGAACCCCATCTGGGTCGTCAACACCCGCATGACCACCCGCAGCCAGGCCAGCGCCAAGAAGGAGGGCGACGAGGAGGCGCAAGCCGCGAAGCCCGCGAAGGCGCCCTCGACCATCGGCACGCTGCTGGCGCTGCTGAAGAACGAAGGCCCCCAGGCCCTGTTCTCGGGTGTCATTCCCGCGCTGGTGCTCGTCATCAACCCCATTCTGCAGTACACCCTGTTCGAGCAGATGAAGAACACCGTTGAGAAGAAGAGGAGGGTCACCCCAACCATCGCCTTCTTCCTCGGCGCCCTGGGCAAGTTGTTTGCCACGTCGGTCACCTACCCGTATATCACGGTCAAGAGCCAGATGCACGTCGCTGGCAACGGCGAGAAGAAGGAGGGCATGTCCCAGGCCATCAGCCGGGTCATCAAGGAGGAGGGTTACGCCGGCCTCTACAAGGGTAAATGTCACATGTCAAAGACGGTGATGCATGCGGCGCTAACAAGAAGTCCAGGTATCGGCCCCAAGGTCACTCAGAGCGTGCTGACCGCCGCCTTCCTCTTCGCCTTCAAAGACGTCCTTTACGAGCAGACTGTCAAGCTCAGGCTGCTGTCCAAGAAGCGCGCGTAAATGCTTCATAAATCAATGACTACCTCGAAACTTGGAAACTGCGCAAGTCAACACAGTTGGGACTAGAGGTTGAGATTTAAACGCATATATAGACCGAGCCAGCTAGACGCTCCATCGCATCGCATGGTAGCTCAGCATATACGTTCGTAACACGCGACTTGTATCAAATTTTTGTACGGAAATCACGGAAATACCCTCAAACACGGGTATTGGATGGAAATCGGGCGAACATGGTTGCCAAAGGTAGCATCACATGATTCTTTGGGAAATTGGGAAGAAATCTAGGAGTATCACATCTTTTTTTAGAAGTAGGATTCAATTATCCGTTGCAAGTCTATCTTATGCTACACCTCGGTTCGTTGCTCTCAGAGCCTCACCGAACGGGTATGATTCTCGGGACGATCCACCACTCGTGATACGACTTGTCTGGAGTCGGCACCTCGGCCTTGAGCTTGAGGTCCCCGCCTTCGCCCGACTTGTCTAGCGCCTTTCTGATAACCGACACCGCCAGCCCCGCGGCGATGCACGACTTGAGCCCGTTCTTCGTGGTCGGCACCCAGCGATCATGTGATCCGACGGAGAAGGACTCCGCCTCAGGGAACTTGCTCATGACCTCGAAGCCCTTCTTCGCGCCGGCGATGGCCCGGTCGGCCAGCGCCAGGAGGTCGTCGACGGACGCGTCAGACTGCTGCGTGCCGATGGTGAACTCTTCGAAGGTGGGCAGCGACGGCAGCCCGATGACCGCGAAAGGCTTCATTCGCAGCTCGTAACGCAGCTCGTCGGTGCTGTAGGGCCGCGGCGGCGGCTTGATGAGGCCGAGGCGGTGCAGGGCGGTGTACAGACAGGACAGCGCGTCGGAGAGGCCCTCGGTCACGGCGGCGTCGAGGAGCGTCAGGCGGAGGAACGCGAGCGACTTTGTGTACTGCGCCTCGGCCGTCGGGGAGAGCCGCTGCCTGTTGGCCTGCGCCTGGCTGAGGCTCCTTACAACGAAGGATTTTATGCGCTCGACGTGCTGCAGGCGGTTCTTGGCGAGGAAGTTGAGGTACCAGTACATGCCGGCGAGCTCGTCGGGCTGGTAGACCTCGAGCTCGAAGCCGAGCTGGACGATCCACTCCATCTGCTTGACCTTGTAGAGGTACGCCCAGGAGGAGAGCGGGAGGGAGAAGGTCTCGACGGGGCCCGAGGCGGACTGGTACACGACGGGCTGCTCGTCGCTCTGATGCTGGATGATCTGGTCAATGTCCTCGGCGTCAAATTGCAGGTTCTCCCAGTCGCGGACGATGTGGCAGAGGGTGCGGCGGACGCGGCAGCGGTTCTGGCAGAAGGTGCGGAGGATGTCGAGGTAGGGCTGCGCGGCGCGCATGCGGAAGGACTCCATCTGGGCGGCGATGGTGAAGCGCGGGTCGTGGGTTGCTTCTATCTCGTCGTTTGCACGGTCGAGGAGGGGGGAGGCGGGGAGGGAGACGATGGAAAAGTCGTCGTCGAGGAGTTGGCGGATCGACTTGTGGCCGAGTACCTCCATGTCCTTGAAGAGGAATGATTGGAGAAGGGTGCGGACGAAAATTAGGGGTTGAGGCTTCTTTGCTTGGAAGGTTGAGACGTAGGTCTGAGAGGGGTTTGTCAGTGGTAGACTCGTGGTGAAAAAGGGGTCGGGGGAGGGGCTACCTGGAGGCAGATCGAATCGGTGTAGTTTAGCACGCCCACGACCTCTATCCCGTCGCTGATCATTCTCGTGAGATTTGCAAAGGCGTCCTCGAAGCTGGTTTGGACTATAGGCCGCGGGGGCATGGTACTAGCAAGCTTACGCTGCAACTTCGCACTGAAGGCCTCGGGGACGGGCTTTCCAAGGCCGTGGCTGTCCTTGATGCCTGGGAGCATGCCGAAGGCCTCCTGCCACGGGCTCCTGATCCGATTGGGGTCGGTCCGGTATTGCGTGTGATCAATGGCGGCGAGAAACGTGTATCTGAGGAGTAACCTGGCGTTCAGAGCGTCTACGAGCTCTTTCGGTACCGAGTCCGCGGAGTGACGCAGGATGAAGCTAGCATCCTTGATGATATCTCGGACTGATTCAACGCTGAAGTCGTCGAGCAGGACTCTGTTGTAGGTATTTGTAACAAAGTCTTCCTCCTAAGGGCACGTTCAGCCAAGTTCACCGAGAAAGGGCAAGAGTTTTACCTCATAGTAGTGCTCGCTCTTTATCCTCTCGTTGACATTGCCGCATGTTTTGAGCAACCCTAGGATGTACGCCCGGAGGACAGCGTGCATCGGTGCTGGTGGTTTGCCGTTGGCGTCCCGGATGAAATGGGCGTCATCGAGAGTAGTTGGGTTGGGCATCAAAATTGACTCAACGTATATACTTGTGAATAGAGTCTGGGATAGGGGGTATCCGACATGCCAGGCCATCTATCTGAGCGTTAGCTGGGTGCTATGTTGACGGAGGCAGGCACCTACCTCGTGGCAGAGCAGTTGGTCGATAATGCCAAGGACCTCTTCGGGGAGGAGAGGCCGTGATACGTCGTAGTCTACGTCAAGAGACTCCTCCGCCTCAAGGCAACCGCTATCCATCTTCGGATCCATGATCTGGTCAGACGGTGAGCGTGAAGTTCGTGGTCATCTCAACAGCATTTCCGCGTACCTCCAGAGCCCCAACGGACTCAAACAGGGTAAAGAAGCCATCTTTGACGAGCTCGCCAGGCTCAAGCTCTTGATAATAGTCAGTACTGATATTTGCCTTGAAGAAGCTCACGGTTGAAGCTCACTCTCGGCGGCTGCGGTGAATTTTGATGTGATATCAAAGGCGACGATGCCGTCACTTGAGATGTTGGGCGGCGGGGGTGGCGGGGGTTCGCGCCCTTGCTCCAGCGAGAGCCTTGAAATGTCTAGGTTGAGTTTAGCAACGTGCAAATGGACCGTTCAAAATGAGGAAACCACCTTCGGACACTCCAAAGCCGGAAGAAATGGCCATCTCAGCAGATGCGCCTCATATGAGGCTCTGTTGAGTGACGCTTGGTAGGGAGTGCGGTTTTAGTGAGGTCACAGTAACTTTGCAGCCGGGCATGGATAGGCCGAATAAAAATGGTATGGAGGGGCGCGCCACAATAACTCTGCCAGCAAGGTCCGCAGGGACGGGATTGCAGTAAGCCTGTGGAAATAAATGAGGCAGTCACTTGTTTGCAATCCGGCGTGCAGGCCAAAGGCGCTTGGTGCTGTTGTGCGAAGTACCTGCGACGGGAACATGGAGCGATCACAACCGAGTTTGTCCGGCGGCGGGCAAATTTGGGTCTGTGGAGGGAGCACGCTCAACATTCTGGCCGATGTCGAGCGGCTCGTCACTGTGCCCGACATCGCAACTTTCAGAGGCACCAATCCCACCAGTAAAAAAAAAGTGAGTGCTCAGAAAACTTTGGCAAGATGAGGCATCGGATTGACAGATTTTATGCCACTTTTTTGATATGATACAGCAGCTCACTGCCTAGGAGCCGGCGGGTGCCCGGAAGGGGCGCTTTGCATTTCAACCCTTCCATCTGTCCACCCCCATCTATCCTGTTCGACGCACGTCATGCTCCGTCGCTCATACAATCTCATCTATTTCCCTTTCTTTCGGTAGATCGGTTTACGAAGAGGCGGCGGGCTTGGCGACAGTGGCCTGGGCGAGGGGCTTGGGGTCGCCCTGCTTGCCGTTCTGCGGGCATTTCTGTCAGCGCGAATGTTCTCTCTTTCGTCGGTCGCTTCTATCTGTCGCTCACCTCCCACTTGGCGAAACGCAGCTCCATCTCTCCGCGACGCTCGGCGGCGATTCTCTTGTCCTCCTTCAGGCTGCGGCGCACGACGCGAGAAGCGACGGCGAGGTAGCGGTTGTAGCTGTTGATCGGGGGTTGCCGGGTTAGCCTTTTCCGTTCCCTCTTTTCTGTCGCTTTCCCGACGCAATCGTATCGTGGGCGGAATCAATTGACTCACGTGAGACCGGCGGCTTTCCAGGCGAAGACCATTTTGGCGGTTTTTTCGAGGACGGGACGGGTTTGATGTGGTTGATTAGATGCGGGAGTGGGACGTAGCTCGGCGGTTGTGATGCCAATTGAAGGTTTCTAGATTCCCGAAGCGCAAGCTCCGAGTTCGATGCCTTGGTGGCCTGAGGCAAACACAACGGAAGGTGAGTCTACGGCTGCTGGTCGGGTACAGTGTACCTTAGGTGCGTGGACTCCACCCAATCGTAGCAACTCAGCCCGGACCACTCAGAGCTGAGATCAAGTTACCATCTATTTAGCAAAGATGGGATGACAGAACTTCTTTCAAAATTGCCTTGCATCAGTGCTATTATGCACCTGGAAGATTACCCGGGACATCGGCACTGTTGTCTGTCTTGCTCTCGCGAACCAACAAGTTCTGACATCAGCCTTTAGAGCATCGCGCTATCAGTGAGCCCGAAGCCGCGACGTTCACTAAAGCCGTCGTCCTTCCGTTAATGGCCGAAAATTGCCAGTTGTTTCTCATCCTCAACTTCTCGTCCAGGAGATCGGCAAGAGTTAAACTTTCGGGATTTAGCAGGTAACGTGCACGATTGATGATACAGCGTCCTTGACAGTCAGCTCCGTGGAAAATCCGTCGACGGAGCATCCGCGGCCTCTGTTGTGTACGGCCTCATCTCAGTCAGCCAGCCCAATAGGGCTGGTCTACCATGCCACTATCCGGAAAATCGGCTTCGGGCACGGAGCTGCGGCGCTGCTGCCTGTGTGACGAATGCGTGTGCGAGGATGCCGACGCGGCGTCGTTGAGATACCCGTCCGCAAGGGAATGGTGAGCGACTTGGTGGCTGTCAGCAGGTTAAGCTAGCCAAAACCCGGCGGCGTACTTAAACTCGCGTTTGCCAAGGCCTCATTCCATCAGTCTGGGCTGTTCACAATTGTTCACTTACGCTTCAAAGTCATCGTAAGATACTACTCATCAGAGAGGATTCGTGCCTACAACTCTGATCTATTTTGCCCGTTCACTGGCCTGAATCGATTGACTTTCAAGAATCATCGTCACGGGCGATCCGTAACTCTCCCTTGTCAAAATGACCAACCTCAAGATAGCCATCATTGGTGCAGGGCCTGCTGGTAAGTCTAATAATGCATTGCAGTCTTGACCCAATGCACAGCATTCTTCTTGTCATACGCCTAAACATCGGCTTACAAGGCCACAGGATGTATGCTGGCACGGCTTCTGCATCTAGCCAACATTGAAGCAACGGTCTATGAAAGCGAGTCTTCGCCGGATTTCAGATCGCAGGGCGGCAGCTTGGACCTTCATACCAACACCGGGCTAGCTGCGTTGAAAGAGGCGGGTCTGTTTGATGAGTTCTTGAAGCATGCCAGATACGATGGACAGTACATGGCCATTGTCGACAAGAACAACAAGCCCCACTTTGTGAGAACGGCAGAAGGATGGGGGAGTGGTGTCCAGGAACGCCCAGAAATCGACCGACCCAAACTACGTGAAATCCTCGCAGATTCTCTGCCCAAGGGTATGATCAAGTGGGGACATCGCCTCAAGTCAGTCGGCGAGGACGGCACGCTCAACTTTGAACATACCTCGGCGGCGGGTTTCGACCTGGTGATAGGTGCGGATGGAGCTTGGAGCAAGGTCCGCCAGCTACTCGCGCGGGAAGTAAAGCCTTCTTGGACCAAGATTGGACTTTACTCTTTGAGCATCCCGAACGCTGCAGAGACTGCGCCCGAGTTGTCCAAGTTGGTCAACAGGGGAAACCTCTTCGCCAACAGCTACCAGCAGCGTATCACAGTTCAGCAGATGGGCGACGAGAGTCTCAGTGTGTATGCCGCGGTGGTGTCGGAAGAAGAGAAATGGTCAAGCCCAGCAGTGTGCGGATACGACTCACACGATATCGACGCAGTCAAGAAGCACCTCTTGGAGCTGTACAAAGATTGGAGCCCGGAGCTAACGGATGCAATCGTCAAAGCGGAGGGCGAGTGTACACCGAGATCGCTGTACATGCTTCCGGTCGGGTTCAAGTGGTTGCACCGGCGCGGGTTTACGGTCATCGGAGATGCGGCCCACTTAATGACGCCGTATGCCGGTGAGGGTATCAACGTCGCCCTGGAGGATGCGATGCACTTGGCCAAGGCCATCATTGGCGCTGCGACTGAAGGAGGAAGCCCAGAAATCCTGGACCGCAAGGTCGAGGCATTCGAGAAGGAAATGTTCCCGCGCATGGAAAAGGTGCAGCGGCTGACGGAGGAGCTTATGCACGACAACATGTTCACACCCGGCTCGCCGCAGACCACGATCGCAAGGTCGGTAGCAAGGCACGCCAAGTTCGAGACGCCGTGGGTTTTCCATCCGCTGGTGACGGCCTCAGTACACACGTTCTTTTTCATGCGCAAGCTGCTGCCATAAACCAAGCAGCGTGGCTGAGTTGATTGTATAGTCGCGCGAGGCACGATAGGTTTGGAGTCAGGATAAGGTCCCTGCTGGCGCCTTCTTCAGGTTAATGCTGTATTTCCGTAATAGTAACCCATGTCGTTTTCCAGTCACCGGGGTTTAAGCAGATCGCAATCCGTTTGCGCGTGGCGCAGTGCCCATGTCTGGACTCGGCTGCTGGGTTGAGTTGACTGGAGTGACAGTTGTCAACGACCCCGTTTGATGCGACCGGGTCTTCTCAGTGGTTCGTTCTGTAGATCACGGAGAATAAGATGGCAATGAACCAAAGAGCACCGCGTGTCGGTAGTGCAGTAGCGGTTCGTGATGTAATGGCGCGCCCTAGTCATGGTTCGCCCGGCCACGAGGAAAAGGTTGAAACGCCAGGCTCGTCTTCCTCTAACAGTGGCTGGCAGGGTTCAGACGTCGAGGTAGCGTTGTGGTTGCAGAGTGACACTTGGATGCACTGATCCTATGAGGGGGCAGAGAAAGCATGGCAACGCGTGGGAACGCATGGGAAGGATTTTAACGCGGGCAGACACCTCGTGCTAACCGAAGCAACGCCCGGACCGCGATGAGGGATGGATGGATGGGCATCGCGGTGGGTTGAGGTCGACTCCTCATTAGTATCTCTGGAGTCGAGGTCGAGATATTCATTGAAAATGGAGATCTAGCAGGTGTGATGACAGCACCCCGCTCCTACGCATATGACAGACTATGGTTGTTTTGAAACATTCCAGTGTGTTTCATCCCAGATATTTGTATTCTGTTCAAGGGGTGAGAAGACGAGATGGATGACAGGACGGGACAGTCAAAGTGGACGAGACCGGAAGGAGGTGAGCAACTTGCGTGTTCCATTGGAAAAAAAAAGAGATGCAAATCGCGATGGCCAATAGCACACACGAGTTGACGTCGAGGTGGCTGGTAAAGGGCACGTGCGTTTCTCTCGCTTACTGGCATTACAGGGGGGGTCAAGCCACTTTGGGAGCCCTTGGGAGCCAGTCAGGCCTCAGCGCTCCACTGTCAGGATGATGTGACGGGCAGGACGGGCAGCGGACAGTGGGTGGGCGGCGGACTGGGGGTTGACGAGGGATGGGCGAGCAAGCGGATTGGTGCTTGCGGCGGACGGTGACGGGGCCCTGACGCACCGCTACAGGGCATGGGTGCACCGGGGGCAGTCATTCTACAGCGGGTTTTGCTGGCCTCCAGTCACCACCTCAGTGGTTCCTTGGGCTTCACTGCAACTGGGTCTTGGGCCGAAAAAGCAGTCCAGAGCCATCCATCCCGGGAGCCACTCCTCGCCTCCAGTCAGTCGTCCACCGCACTGCACCGCACCGCACCGCACCGCTTTCCGAACACGGTTCGACATTGCATACACGCAGCGCAGGGCCTTACCTCGTAAATACATACTAGCACCTCGTAATTGCTTTGCGCTCTGCGAGTCTATGCGGCAACCTTGCAGTCATCAGCTCAACATTCCCGCCGTCTGCGACACCTGCCAACTTGCGCACCGAATCCGTCCAGACCAAGCCGTCCCGCCAGCAATCCTGCACTCCCACGGCCTCTTTTTCCCAACCGAACACACGCCACGCCAGTCCGACTCTGGCTGTTGCTGTCTTGACCTGCACCGAACCGGACGATCCCCTACCGCAGCCGCTCGCCGCCGATAACTAAGGTATCCTGTCGCCCACGGACTCGGCATCGGATGAGATTCTCTCGACCTCCTTGCTCCTGCATATTCCAACTTTTCGCCCTCGCTCAGCTCACCATTCTTCCTCCGAGTCTTCCTCCTGGACGGGCATGATTGGCGAACCTTTAATCGAATAGCAACCGTCGCTCCTTCAATCGAATCCGAGCTCTTATTTTTGGTTACCTTTGCCCCGGAGACTTTGCTTGGGGAAGAGCGAGAAAGAGGGAGGAACATATTGATCGCAAGACGTCACACTACCGACCTCAGTTATGATGCAGGCACCGCCAGGCCCTTCTCAGCGCATGCAACGCCGCTCCCCCGGTGCCGAACCTGGGCCCCCACCAAATGTTCCCGTACGTTCGATATCGCCCGGTAACAGCGTACAGTCGCGCTCTTCCAACGCCTCGAACCGATCGGCGCCTCCAAATGGCATGCGAAGATCAAATGTGAGTATACCACGCGTTGTCCACGGTGCTCGGCGTTGCTCGCAAGCTGTTGCCCGAGATCTGGGCTCCTCTTGCAATCCACCCCACCAAGCCCTAGCTCCTCCCAACCATCTTGCAAGAAACTGACCAGACATTTCCGCAGAACTCTACTAGCTCTCAAATGCCCTTATCGCAAATAGAGAAGAGCGTCACTCACTTGCTAGTTGCCACGAAACAGCTTCTCGAGACTCTCACACAATGGTCGCGCGGCCAAGCCACCGACGGCCAGGTTTCCGACGTCTATGTGAGACTAGGATACGAGTTCAACATGGCCTGCCGGGCATTCACAGCTATCAACGTGGACACCTCCGACCTGGGCAACGTTCCCGAACTGCTGCGAAGTATTCTAGAGGCTACCCTTAGTCAAGAAGCAAGCACCGAGAGCTTGGAGAAATACCTCCCACGTATTCGCGACATTATAATCAACTTGCTCCACGGCCTCAAGCGGAAGCAGCAGAAGCTGAGACAGAAGGGACCGAGAGATAGGGAAAGTGGCGGTTCGGGGGGAGCCCCGGAGCGGACAACGAGCACGAGTACCATCGGTAGCACGAATACTGGCCTAACGAATCTGCTCGAGGAGGGTATACAGAATGGCTATCGGCCAGATGCGCAGAGGGAATCGTCACAGTCAGCTGGCGCACCTGCTACGTCTCCAAACCGTCGCTACATGCCCCCTCGAGATCAGTCTCGCGGTTCCGTCAACTCAGAGCAGTCGTCCATGTCCAGCGGAACAATGCAGAACATCCCCGTCATGCCGCCATACCCCGGAGACGAGACGTCGATGCCCTCTCAGCCGTCTAACGAGATCAACGTTGACTCTTTCCCGCCGCCCCCACCACCGCCAAAGCAGCAGTCGAGCGCGTTCGCTGCCCTGCAGAAGGGAGGTGACTTGGAGAGAAGGGCGTCTCGTCGATACTCGCAGTACCAGATCTCGAAGCATCTGGGCGGCGCTGTGAACGGCATGCCTATGCTGCCGTCGCAAAACTCGCCGATACCCAACCGAGGCCGAGGCGAGGTGAGAGAGTCTCTCCGTGCGGTTCAGACACGGGAGACTCTTCGTCAAAATCGCGCATCGAAACAGCCTCCAGCAGACTCATCGCCCGCTCCAAGTCGGGGTGCCGAGGAATCAGCAGAGACATCCACAGCTAGGCCGGAGAGTCCTACGATTCAGACCCCCGAAGACAAGTATCCCAAACCTAGTGCTACCATCAATGGGCCTCTCAGCGATGACCTTCCCATCATGTCTCCTGATGATGACGAGCCCGCGCAAAAGCCGCTGCCACCGGTGAAAGACGAGCCGAGATCGCCGCAAGTCAGAACACCCGAGAAGAAGCGAGACGCAACCTTCCTTTCAGAGCAATCCCCGCCATTGACGAAAGATTTGACTCTGTTTTTGCAGTACAAGTCAAAGGTCAAAAAGTTTGTGCTGCCGGAGGGCTACAGCGAGCTTTCTCTGGGCCGTCTCCAGCTAGCTTTCATCGAGAAGTTCTCTTGGAACACCCAGGCTAACGGTGCCGATTTGCCCGAAATTTATATCCAAGATCCCGTTTCAGGGGTAAGGCATGAGCTGGAGGACCTATCAGACATCAAGGACCGTACCGTTCTTGTCCTTAACGTCGAGGCCCTGGATGAGGTCAAGCGCCACATCGATGATGGCATTGGCCAACTTAAGAAGATCGTACAGGATGTTAAGCAGAATGTGGATGACCAAGGATTGGCGATCCAACGAGTTTCGGACCGCCAGCAAGAAACCGCAACGGAAATGGCTAGGTTGGCAGCAATGCCACCTGTGGTCGCTGCACCAGCCGACGGAGCCGGCGCGGTCGCCGTTGGAGGCGGCCGCAAGCTCGCTGGCACCCACTTGACTGAGATTCAGAGCCTCCGCCGTGACCTCGCGGTCATGCGACAAGCCTACTCCAAGTTCCAGTCGGAAATCCAGGGCTCCATGTCCCTCATCCGCAACAAGGCGAGCAACGTCAAGTCCGCAGTGGTCAAGGCCTCGGTTCCCACCATCGAGGGCGAGACCGGCCACGCCTACGTCACCAAGGGCCGCGAACAACTCAACGCGGACTCTGACCGACTCGTCGCTAGGGTCGACGATCTTCAGGACTTGGTGGAAGACCTTCGCAAGGATGTGGTTCTCCGTGGTGTGCGACCGCTGCCTAGGCAACTCGAGGGCGTCGCCAAGGATATTACGAAGCTTTCGAAGGAGCTTAAGAAGGTGGAGGATTACATGAAGGAGGAGAAGCCCATCTGGACCAAGATCTGGGAGAAGGAGCTTGAGGAGGTGTGCAAGGGCCGTGATGAGCTGCGCCTTATGGAGGACCTCATGGTCGATCTGCAGGACGACTTGGAAAAGGCCTCGGAGACGTTTGCGCTGGTCGAGCAGGCCACCAAGGAACAGATGAAGGATAACGGCAGCAGCGCCAGCGCTGGCACTGCTCGCAACTTTTCCAAGGGCTTAAACAACCTGGGAAACAGCCTTGACCAGAACGCCGCGAAGGATGGCGTTCTGGGAGAGGTCAGGGCGCTACAGCCTAATCACGAAAATCGATTGGAAGCTATCGAGAGGGCAGAGAAGCTCAGGCAAAAGGAGCTTGCGGGCCGCAAGGGCAACGAACTGCAGAGAGAACTTGCGAATTTCGTGGAGGAGGGCAAGCTGAAGAAATCAGGCGGCTTTGAGGAGGTCGAGAGGGCCCGCTTGGCGAAGGACGAAAGAATCAGGAAGGAAGTGTGGGAAAGACAGAACGGCATCATCGCCGAAGGAGAAGAAGAGGAGGAGGGTGTCGAGTACGAGTACGAAGAAGTGGAAGAAGAGGAAGAGGAAGAAGCAGGTGCCGCCGCCGACGCTGCCGCTGCCGCACCAGATGGAGAGAAGCCGCCACCACCACCGGCAGCGTAAGGGATGGAAAAGGTTCTACGTGTTATGCCCGTATGGAGGATATGTCCAAACACCTTTTTTGTTTTGTCCTCTCTCTCTTCTTTTACCGACCCGCTTCAACATGGCGGAGCTTTTTTTTCGTGTGGGAGCTTTCCCGATTCTTATTTTTTTGCATTGCAGGATTGAGTTCTTTGCCTGGCTGGCCGCATACCTCTTTTTGCGCTTGTCGTGTTAGCTTTTAGCGAAGGCGAATGATGGACTTTTAGTTTTGCACCATGCTTTTCGATTGAGTGATTTGAATCCCTCGTACTCCCATCCCCTAATCGATGCTGGTTGTATGGTTCTAATATAAATGGCATATTGGCCGATCACTTACTGTACGGCAACAGCAATTGGTTCAGGTGATTGAGTAGATTCTTCCCACGTTGTTGGATGGCGAGGTTTGGGGCCTCCAGGAGGAGTACGGTTCCATATATGTGTGTGTTTGTCTATCAGGCATTGACTTAATCATATCCTGTTCTCGATTTCCGTTGTTTGTGGTGTATTGGGTTTATACTCATGCGGCAGCCGCTTTTGAGGCCAAGCTGATATGAAAGCCCTCTGAGCCGTCGTTCTCCATGAGAAAGCGGGTCGCTTAGGGGATGACCTTCTGCGTATTGATCACAATAGAAGGACTCAATACTCGAAACCCATGAGTTCTGTCCCGAGGAGTTACCTTGCCGGCATCCCTCCTTTTTATATGCCGCGACTCTTACGGACCACTGCTGTGAATGTTGTTAGGCCCAAACAACTAGGTATCCTTGTACGTATTTAGGTATTCAAGATGCAATTCGCAATAAAATCATGGCCGATGCAGACAATGTTCTCTTGGGCTAGGGCCCAATGAAGACATTCGAAGAAAAAGGCAAAGGTTCTGGAGTAGACCACAATAGCCAACAACTCAGCCATAAGTAGAGATCCAGGCGTAAGCCACAAACACTACTCCTTGACACTATCTCCTAGGTCATATTCTATATGCATAGTCCACGGGCGGTTGGTCGGTATATTATACGAAGTCATGATGCATGAACGAATGTAAGCAGGGTTGTCACTTCCAAGCATTGAAAGAGAACGGGAAACTCAAGGATTTGTCGCTGCGTTTCTTGGGTGAATGGCTTGAGCAAATGCCTTCTACACGTTGACTTAGAATGGGCAATCAAACATGCTGAAGCCGTTTTCTACGGGGCGGGCCTTGAAGCAGACCGGCCCCGCGTGAAGTCGGAGTTTGCTCAGCGACAGATTGCGAACTATTTGCAATGTTCGCTCCAGGTGCATCATTCATTAGTGACTTTGCATCATGTTCTTGAAGTTTTTGGAGGCCCGTATATCATGGTCTAGAAAGTCTATTTAAATACACCCAGCCGCTGATATTATTCTCTCTCTCTATTCTTCGCGAAGTATTCTTATGATGATTCCGTAGTGCTGGCTCACGGCCCGACGTTATAAGAATTTCGTGGGAAGATTTTGAACCCCACCGACCAGCAACGACAATCGGCAATGCTCAATTGCTTATCTGAAGAGGTCATGATCTTGGGTGGTGATTCTCAGTAACATTGATACTCAGTGCTTACAATGCTTGGGCTCTCGCATATATTTCTTCTTCAAAAGCCTTGATGTATCCCTTCGTGACGATTTCTCCAGCTGGCATGATCTGCGTGCCAAAGAGGCCGCAGATTCCAGTCTCACGATCAATCCACTATGGTAATGTCAGTTTGCAAGACTCTTGACTCAGTTGTTTTGAGGGGATTGTGATGCGACTTACCCAGAAGATGTTAGCTGCTCCGCTCCAGATCAGTGTCCCCTTCTTACGATACGGGTGGCTATCCCCGTCGATGAGAATCCCACCGAGTCCCCAGTCATACTCCTTGGTATCTGGAAAGTCTCCCACAAATCCCTGAGGGGTGTCCATGTTATGCAGCAGAGCCTTCTTCGACTGGGCACTTAGCTGAGGCTTGAACATCTCCGCAGTGGTCTCTGGACGGAGCAGTTTGCCATCGTCGATGAGGAGGGAGTAGAGAATTTCGATGTATTCGTCCATCCTCCCGTGCAGACCCTGACCTCCAAGCGGAGACTCTACACCGTTGTTGAGATGTCTTCCGGTATAAGGAATGACTTTGCCAGTCTCCGGGTTGCGGGTGCTCAGCGGCCAGAGGGTCTTTTCCACATTGGCGGCGTTGAATGTGAAGGAGTTGAGGTTCAGGGGCTCGAAGATGTTCTGGCGCATGTAAGTTTCCAGGTCTTGGCCGGTCAGGACCTCGACGAGACGACCGGTCCAGTCGATGGCATTGCTGTACGCCCAGTGTGTGCCGGGTTCGTAGAGAAACGGGTAGGAGAAGCGCTCTTCCACGTTTGATCCTGAGACGGGTTTTTTGCCGTTGAGAATCTGCCAGCGCTGGATTTCAGGAGAGAGAAAGTCGTAGCCCGTTCCGGCGGAGTGGGATAGAAGCTGACGTAGGGTGATTGGATTCTTGCGGGGTGAGAGAATGGGCTCGTTGGAGCTGGTGAAGCCGCTAAGAACCGGTTGAGAGGCAAGGGCGGGGAGATGGGGGGAAATATCCTCATCTAGGGTGACGATGTTACGCTCTACGAGTTGGAGAGCGGGGATGGTGGTTATGATCTTTGTTGCAGAAGCTAACCAGAGAGTTGATGTTGGGGATATGGGTGGAACGTGGGGTGCGTTCTGAGAGTTGATGACTTGGGAGTAGTTTAGGCGGCCTAGACGTGTCAGAGACAGAGTCAAGTAAGAGGCAGAGCAATGATACCTGATTTGTCCTTTGCGTATAGTAAGACGCCTGGCAGAATGCCATCGTGAACGGCGGTGGTGACTTTTTCTTCAAATGTAGACATATTGGATATTGAGGGCGATGTGCTGCTGAAGAAATGACGCAAATGAGGGGATCGCGAGAGTGATATTGGGCCGCTTCTGAGACGCCTGAAGCTTGATTGAATTCTATACTCTCTGCCAAAAATTCTCAAATTTGCCCAAGCTGTTCAGTCGATATTATACTAGGATTTCCATATGCCTCCGAGTAGTTCGTGATCCTCTGCGTACATGACGCGGGGAGTTTCTTTCAAACACCCCTGCAACTCGGATGAACGTCACATTTCCTGACAAATGAACCCTGCAAGTTGTTCTCGCGAGTCGTATGTAATGTACATAATCGTTATCTCTCTTCGGCGGCTTTCCCGCCCGCTGACCGCTTAATTAGTTCAAGCCCTGTTATTTCCGGGGATCGACATTGAGTAAGCGGGTTTGCCGTGGAGGCCCTTGACTGACGTGAGCCGCTCCAACTTCACTCCGAAAGCAATCTTTGCAGCTCATGGATGTAAGAGGGTTCTCAACGGCGGAAGGAATTCGGACAGTCAGAAGTCCGGCAGTCTGTAATGTTGCGATATGGTTGTGTGACGCCACTGGTATTTTTTTCAACTGTTTGCTCCAGGGCCCGTTCCATTTCCAAGAGCGTGGATTTGAAATGCCACTCCCTAGATTCTTTGACAGCACATCAGTCTTACACGCCGAGAGGAGTGACTACCATACCAACAACGGTAACCAGCAGAATCGACCCCATCGCAAGACTCAACGTCTCTAGATTCCCAAAAGAAGTGTTCACAGTGGCGTTGAGACCGCCGGCGACAACTCCCGCTGCGCCCCATGCCGTGAGAACGCGACCGTACTCTTGAGGAAAGTTCGCTGGCTCAGCCAATCGAGATTTGATCAAACCAGGAAGGATGCTGAAGCCCGCCCCATGGGCGAAGAGGATTGCGCAGAGTGTGACGAGGGCCAAGGCTTGGTTCGACGTTTGCCACAGAGCGATCAACAGCTTGGCCCGGATGGAGAAAAAGACGATGAAGGTGCGTTTGGTTCCGAAAGTAGAGTTGAGAGGGGTCGCGAGGAGTCCTCCGCTGGCGAGTGCGGCCATCGTGTAAGGCAGGTAATTCCCAGAACCGTCTTGATCTGTCGACCTGTAGTGCGAGACCCCCGGAAGGAGAGTAGAGAATGCCACCATTCCAGGCAAGGCGTTGAAGAAGAGCAAGATCCAGAAGGTGCCCTTCAGAAAGTTCTCGGGCTTCTTCGCGAGCGGCGCAGATGGTGCTTGCCGTTGATCATTGGTCGTATCGCTGGGTAACAACAGCTGTGTCGCGACCCCAGCGGCTATGAATGTCACACCCCCAATCTTGAGGAAGCCGCCAACATCCTCCACACTTCGCGTGTTGAATCTGAGGAACGAAGATAAGGCCAAGCTGGCGGCCGCGCCCGAAGAGAAGCCCAAAGGTCCTATGGCGCTTCTTGCCAGTGGACGATTCGGGAATGCTTGGCCAACCATGATGATAACGGCGAGGTATGTCCATCCTACGCCGATTCCACCGATAAACAGCCCGGCGAGGAGGCCTGGAAAGTTCGAAGAAGCCAAGAAATGGCCCGTGGAAAGCACAGCGAGACCCCAAAGTGCTGTACCTCTCGCCGCAGCAGAACGGGCACCATTCTTTGAGATTGAGGAGGCGGCTGTCGCGACTCCGATTGCAAGACCGGCGCTGGCTGCACCGAAGGGGGCGAAAGACCACTCGTGAGAGACTTTGAGAAGTCTAGGTAGCTCGAACTGCACGATACTGAGGGCGTAGGCGGTTCCGATGCTGAACATGTTGGCGTAGCTCGCCAGAGCAACTTGTGACGCTACGGACATACTGATATCGGGCAAGTAAAGGCAATGAAGTAAACGAGGTGCAGGTTCAAGAGAAGAGTCTGCATGAGAATGTCCTCTCCCATCTAGACGGGACACCTCAGGGTCAAAATAGATGTCGTTGATCTTCAGCGGGAAAGCTTATCCACCATTCCGCCTTTGAACTGACATGCACGCCCTTTTGACGCTGGAAGTGGGACGAACGCTTTCACAAAAGTCAGCGGAACGTAGCCGCCCTTGCCGCTGGCAGCCCTTTTGCCAATTTCAGGAATGCACCATACGCTGGATGTCGAATCTTCGAGTTGCATCGTTGTTCAAGATTAACTTAAAAGTTGGGTTGGAGTGGGATGCGAGCTGTGGACGAGAAAAGAACTCGAAAATAACAAAGCCCAACAGATTGAGAATACGGTCGGAATGAACTGGTCATGACTATGGATACATTAGTTACTTACAACCCGTCCTCGCGACTCTGAATGAAACCACAGCAGCTCAGAAACATCCAACAATGTACTGGAAACTGACCATTGCTCCAAGTCAATATAAGTTGGGATAAGAACAAAGTGCGGAAGGACATGAGGTAGTCACGAAGAAGGTTACGCAGCTACGCAGGTGTTACAAACAACCTCACATATCCCATGCGCGCTCCACCAAGAGCAATGTGTCATGAAAAACATGTATGGAAAGCCTCTTGATTAAGAGGCATATGAGCAAGATAAACCAATTACCTTTAGTCTTCTCGGTAGACTTAAAGGAGACAGTGGACTCTTCCTACGTGTTACTTTCATTCACCATCGTACTGGCATCTTCAAGTTTCGTCATGTATAAAAATCTCCCCTCATCGTTCGACGAAGGAGCTCAGCAGTTTCATCTCACACACATTTATCTTTATGCGTGGCCTCGTATCCACGATTAGCACACGAATCTGAACTTTGCCTTCTCCCAACCCTCCCTCCTCACGATTCTCACTCCAAAACCCTCTCCATTTCTCACCGGCTTGGGCGTGCCATCTGCAAGCGTACACGCCATTGCCTCCGGAACCTGCAACTCGCCAACGTTGCCATTCAGAGGTTTCACCTCAAATCCAAGCAACAACGCCGACACAAACCCCAGATTCTCCGCAAAAGCAAAGTTCCGCCCAGGACACAAGTGCCGGCCCCCTCCGAAGGGAATATACGCCGCTCTCTTCATCTTCTCGTCCCCAACCTCTTTCCTGCCCCCATTCTCGACCGCCAGAAACCTGTCAGGAACAAATAACGCCGGAGCCTCACCCCAAACATGGTCCATATGGTGCAGAACTTCAGCGGAGAGTTGTAGATTAACCCCGCTCTTCAACATGTAAGACCTGCTCTTCCCGTCAGAAATAGTCGTATCCTTCGTAACTCTCCGATTCCCAATAACCCTGCTCGAGAGCCGCATGCTCTCGCGGTAACAGCTCACAAGCAGGGGACACTCCTTCTCAAAAATTGTGATGTCGATGATAGCCTCGTCCTCTTTCCGCTGCGAGGCTTCCAGAACTTCCTCACGCAGTCTCTCGACCAGCTCCGACCGCGTAAAAACATGCGCCAGAAACCAGAAAAAGACCGGGATAGTGTTGGCTGTTCCAACATGCAGCAGCCCCAGCTCGAACGTTCCGATCTCGCGGTCCGGGATGCCGTACCTCCGCAGGACATCCGCTCTGGCCTTGACAATCTGCGCCACGTCGTCGTTGTGGTCGTGTCTGGCCATGTAAAACCTCGACAGGCCCGCTTGAAGACGTGCGCGGGCTTGGAAGGCGTTGCGGGCTGTGTACTGCGGGAGGATGTCGAGGATGAACATGGGCACGCCGCTTTCAAAAGTCCTACGACCATCTCAGCAACACACATTCTTCCCTCCTCTCTCTTTCTCGAGAATACGCACCACAGGTCATCAATCAACGTCAGATCCTTCATCACCGGATTCTCAACCCCGTAAAGCCCCTCCGTCGTCGCGAGCGTCATGACCCTCCTCACCCACGCAAACAAATTCGGCACATCAAGTCCGCTCTCATCACCGACTCCTCCACCGATCCTTTCGAGCTCCGCGGAGACGTACTTCAGCGCGTTGGCGTTCATGCGGTGAAGATGGGCACCATTCAACGCAGGGTGGATGACACCAAAAAAGTCCGGTACAAGGTCCGTTTCCCGCAGAAGCTTGGCTACATCGTTGCTTAGTCCGAGGTCTTTCTGGGCGAACTCAACGGCGAAGGGCTCGAATGAGAGGTCTTTGTTGCGGTAGGCAGACTGCACGAGGGCCGGGTCCCAGATGGCGTAGAGTTTGCCGTTGAGAATCGGCAGGGTTGCTATCGGCAAGCCTCTCTCACTAATGGGGATAGCGATGTCAGTCATTCTATTCAGGGGGAGGGAGCTGTCGAAAAGGCTTCTTCTCACTATAAGACTTTGAAATACTGGCCTTGGTGCCAGAGAAGGCCGATCAAGTGGCCTATCACCGGAACCCGAGATTTCAAAGCCGGCGGCTCTCGATCGTCGAGGTCAGGGGTGGACCATCTGATGATGAGAAGTCCGATAGCAGTCAATCCTGCAATGAGGCTGAGAAACGTTGGTGAGAATCCAAAGTCCCCCGGCAAGATAGAAGTTGAGGCGTTCCCAACTATTGACATATTCTCGGCCATGGCGATATCTCGTTGCTCTCACAAGCAATCAGAACTAATTACCATCAAAGCAAAAGAGCAGCCTTTTGCTCTTGAACGCGGGATCTCTGCTTTTAAGAAACTCTCTTCCCAATTGGCTTCGGCGCCGGGAGCTATGCGGACGCCTAACTGATAGACTTTCCGGTGGGATAATTGCTGCCACCAAGAGCATGACGGGCCAAATGAGACGTCTGCCATTTCACACCTTTTGCCAAGCGGTTGACACGCCCGTGGGCCATCCCGAATACGAATGGTGAAGGTAGCTATCGACATTGTATTGATCGACTCCCACTTCAGCCGGCTGAGATGTCCCTGCTACCGCCCCTAACTGTGCTCAGTATTTGCACCAATCAATGAAAGTCTGCATGAGGGGCGGGCGATCATATATTGTAGTGAAGACGTCTCTTGCCGACGTGTCGACATCGACGTCATGTTCGCGATGGACTGACATTCGCTTCATGTTACTTGTCACTGGTGGCGTGGATGTCAAACTGCTCGTCTGAGATCAAAGACATCGTATAAACCTAACTCAATTGAAAACCTTTCTGATGGTGCACTAAGCACGATAAAAACAGTGCATTTGAATACATGATCTACAGCCAAACCCCCCAACGCTCCCTTGTACCCATCCAAGCTAGCCAGCCGATTGAGCTGTCTTCCTGGAGCTCGAATTTTGTACATTTTCCCTTTATTTCTGTGTAACCGACCAAGACGGGTTCTCATTTATCGACCATAACGGTCAGGCTGTCTATCATAGCCCATTTGCCGCTGCTGCATCATCTGCTGTTGTTGCAGCTCCCGAGGGTCCCTCTGATCTCTAGGATCGCGCATTTGCATCTCTCTTGGATCGGCGCCATATGGCCCAGGAGGCGGACCACGAGCATCGTAACCGACAGGCGTGTAGCTGCGTTGCGGCATTTGGTCCCTCGGTCCCGGTGTCGCGTATCGCGGTGGATAAGCTTGCGGCGCCTGGGGTGGCATCGGCTCAGGTGCCCTAGTGACTGGCGGGTAACGACCTTGCATGGCGTGCGGATGTTGGGGAGGAGGCTGGCCGTACATGGGAGCGCCTCTGTCGTCCCGCATAGACATATGGTGGTGCGGCGGAGGTTGCTGCTGCTGAGGCGGGGCGGATGCCCAGGATTGCTGCGGCATACCACCCGTGGGTATCTTTTGAGCAGATGTGTGTGGAGATGCCCAAGTAGACTGAGGCGGCGGCGCTGGTTGAGCCTTGGGTGTTGCGTGAGAAGGCGGCCAGGCCGATGGTGGTTGCTGTGGCGGCTGCGGTTGACCCATGGCGTGGCCCTGGGGTCCAGTTGGCCACGCGTTTTCGCGAGCTTGCGGGGGCGGCGGCTCCCGTCTAGATGCCGACTGATGAACGGCGTATTGCTGGGGTGGGGAGCCAGCAGCTCCGTACGCAGGGTAGCCGGTCTGTGGTTGGTAGTGATCTCGGGGAGGTGGCTGCGCCTGAGGCGGATAAGGCTGTGCGACTTGAGGTGAGTTGGTCGCGGGTGTTTGATGCTGCGGGTATTGATGACGGTAATAGTCGCGCTCGACTGCGTTTGCTGCGTCGTGAGGAGAAGCCATAGTAGATCTCGGCGCACTCATGTGCTGAGCCTGTGGTGAAGCAGTATATGTTGGCTTCAGCGGAGGCATGGCTGACGCAGATGGGGCAGCATTCCGGGCATAAGGATATGCTTGAGGGGGCTCTCGCTCCGGACGCAATGGTGTTGGAGTTGGCGCTGGCGCAGGGCCTCTAGACATGCTTTGAGGAGGAGGCGTGGGCGACGGTTTGACTTGAGCCATATCGTTAACACGCTTAGGCTGAGGCGTCGGTGCAGGTGCAGCTGCAGCCGCGGGAGGATCGTCATTGAGCAATGCCATGAGGTTGGATGTCTTGCGTGGCTCCGAAGCTGGCGGACGAGGTGCTGCAGCAGGCGGCGGAGTGCCATAAGAGTCCATATGCGGGGGCATGGGTCTCTGGGCACTGGCGATCGGGCGTTGCGCAGGGGGCGTCGATACCGATGGCTGAGGGTCGCCGAGTAAGCCACGACCGCCTGGCTGCGGCATTGGCTGACCGTAAGCTTGGGGCACCGGTGTCGGTGCTCCGCGAGGCGGCTCCGCCTGCCTGGCCGGGACCGGCGGTTCCGATCGGGGAGGTGGAACGCTCCGGACCGGCTGTTGACCAAATCCGAAAGGCTCGTAACGGTGGTGAGGGGGTGTCATCTCGGGCTCCTGCTTCATGCGTGTGCGCTCGGGTCGCAAATGCTCCTTGGCCTGTTGAGCTTGTTGTGCCTGTTGTGCCTGTTGAGCCTCCAATTTCTGCCTCTCCATTTGTTGTCTCTCCATCTGTTGCCTCTCCAAGGCCTGTTGTCTCTCAATTTGCAGCCGCTCGGCTTGCTGCCTCTCCATCTCTTGTCGCTCAAGCTGCTGTCTTTCCATAGCTTGCCGCTCGAGTTGTTGTTGCTGTTGACGCTCCATTTGTTGACGTTCCATTTGCTGCCTCTCAAGTTGCTGTTGCCTCTCAATCTGCTGCTGCTCAATTCTTTGTCGCTCCAGCTGTTGCTGCCTCTCCATTTGTTGCTGTTGCTCAATTCTTTGGCGTTCCACTTGCTGCCTCTCCAGCTGCTGCCTTTCGACCTGTTGACGATCAATCTGGGGTTCAGGCTGTGCGGGTTGAATAGGCTGAGCGACAGCCAGAGGACGCTGCTGGATAGGCTCGGTGACTGGAGTTGCAGACGGCTTTTGGGAGATCCTGACTGGTTGAGGTGGCTGTGTTGACTCGCGCTCCCTCTCAGGAAAGCCGAAGGGCTGCTGCTGCGGTGCTTTTACGGGGCGAGTACTAGGCGATCCTGATTGTGTAACAATTGGCTGAACAACGGGATGGGGCGGCTGGATAGCCATTGGTGCCTGAGCAGCAGGCTGAGCGGGTGGCAAGGGAACAGCTTGAGGAGGCGCCACTGCTTGTGCAGGTGGCTGTTGTTGCTGCTGCTGTTGCTGTTGTGCAGGAGGCGCGGGAGTGATTGGCATAGTGAAACGTCCAAAAGGCGGGTTGCCTGGCGGCTGAGCAACTGGTTCAACCTTGGGCGTGACGACTTCGGCGGGCGGCTCAGTGACTGGTGCTGTAGACGCTGCAGGAGTTGTAGGAGCTGAGGCTGGGACGGGTGCGGCTGGAGGCGTGGGTGCTGCGGTTGGAGCAGAAGCAATAGCCCGGTGAGATCCGCCTGGAGTGGAATCGTACTTCTTGCGCCCTCCAACAGTTGGCAGTGGAGGATCGGGTAGCTTCTCTCCCCTCTGTTTCTTCGCATCGGCATCAGAAGCAAATTGTTCCCAATCACTCTTGCCCTGGTCCCTCTGTCGAACGAAGTAGTTCTTGACCATGACAGCTGTCTTGGAGCCCATATGTGTGGCAATGGCCGGCCAGTCCGTGCCGAAAGATTTCAATAGGCCCGGGAAGTCGTTTGCCTCCGAAACACTCCAGTAGCTAGAAGCAGTGCTTGGGGGACGGCGCTCGGGCTGCGGCTGAGCAATGTCGAAGGTTGCCAGCGTCGGTTGAGCAGGCAGTTGAGGCGGCTCTGGACGCAGCGACGGGGGCGCCATCACGTCCGAAATCACGGGGGTCGTAGAGACAGGGCGCTCCTGAACAACCAGAGGTGGCTGCTGAGCAGCTGCAAAAGGCGGTTGCACACCGGGCGTTGGCGCCTCGAACTGCGATGGCAGTCGGTTCTCCATCGGCACAGGAGGCGGCGGCTGGAACTCCACATTCTGAACGCGTGAGTTCGAGCGAGACCGCCCCTTGCCTGAGGCTGGAGTTGGCGCGGCTGCGAGGGTTTGTTGAGGTTTGGCGGCTTTGGGCTCCTTGTCCTTTGCTGCTCTTCTTCCCCTCTTCCTGCCATCGGGCTTGTCAGGATCTGCCTTTGCGCCGCGACGACCTGGTGTGCCAGCAGGCGTGGTGTTCTCGGATTCTGTGATTGGCTGCTCGAATCCCCATGTCGGAGCAGCGGCGCGACGGGGCCGTCTTCTCTCTCCGTTCTCGCCGTTTTCCTGGGTCTCCTCGCCTTCGTTCTCCGCGTTCCCAAGCTCGGATACGAGTGCACTGGACCTAGTCTTGCCTCTACCCTTCTTCCTACGTTTGGGTTGCTTCTTGAGTTTGTCCTTGAGGTTCAGCTCCTTCTTCATCAGGTAGTAGTACTGAATGCATGTGCCAAAGTTGCGCTTCGGTACGTTCTCAGCAACCACACCCCACTGCTTGGGATTCGTGAGATATCTCTTCTCGAACTGCTCCGCTTCTTCTGGCGTGAAGTTGTTGATAGGCTGGAGGATTTGCCAGGCCGGCACCAGCTTTTCTACAGGGGTGAAACCGGTCGTATCCTTGAAGTATTCGGCGTCCCTCTCCTCTTGCGTCCAGTACATCTCAGGAATGACTGCCTCTTTTTCGCTGCGGTACTTCTCCTGCATGGCGCGCTGCTCTCTCTCCTTACGTTCTTCGTCTTCGCGCATGGAGGCTTGCAGAACTCTTTCAAGGTCACGCTCGCTCGCATACCTTCTGCCAGCTCCCCTGCCTTCTGGTTTGAGTTCTGGTGGAGGAGGGATGGGAATGTGCTTCTCGGGCATCGGCAAGCAGCTGATGAAGGTCTCTCGGCTCTTGACTGCAATCGGGTCGCTAGACACTGTGAAGTCGAGGTAATTGACATAATTCTCCGCGTAGTCCTTCTTTGCCACTGCTTGAGCTTTGTTCTTCTCGAGAGAGAAATTTCCAAGATGTTCCAAGATGAAGCTATCAATCAACGGGTCGGAATCCAGAGTTCGCAGGAAGTCTCTGTCCTGGTGCCAAGGACGACATCCGAAGTCGGGTAGGCTGTCAATCGGAGGTGTCGCGGAAAATTGGCGGATCTTGTCAATGAGCATTGCATCGGTGTCTTCCGATTCGGTAGAGTTGTCATCGTCGTCGTCTTCCATTTGCGAGGGTGTGCTTGGAAACGCCTTGTCGCCTTCAATGGTCTCGATCGGCTCGCTAGGAGGCTGAAGCAAAGGATGCCCGTTGGTAATCGGCTCCTTAGACCGCCGTTCCATCACTTGCTCCGCAGATGGCTTTTCCGGGGCAACGTCTTCCATTGGGACATCCACGTCCTTATCCTTGACTGGCTCGGGAGCTGGAGGAGAAGGCGCATCGTGAAGAGTGGCCGGCTCGTCGACATCCATCTCTTCGGTCTTAGGTTGCGGTTCAACAATGCTGGTCTCGACTGCGGGTTCTTCAGTCATCTCGGTATCGCCCTTGGCAGCTTCTTCGACAGGCTTTTCGGTTGGCTTTTCAGTTGGCTTGATAGTTTCCGTGGGCTTCTCGATTTCCTTATCGACAGGTTCCTCCGCGGCCTTCTCAACAGCCTTCTTAGCGGCCTCCTCGACTGGCTTCTCGATGGTTTCATCGACTGGCTTCTCAGATGGGATCTCGACCGGCTTCTCGACCGGCTTTTCCGCGGGTTCCTCGGTCGGTTTGTCGGCACCCTTTTCAGCCACGTTTTCCCCATCATCCTTCTTAATGTCCTTCACAGTCTCAGCATTCATCTCAGGTACCATCAAAGGCTCAGGCGCTGCTGGGAGTTGTGGCGCCGCCGGGGGTTCTGCTGCAACTTCCTTTACGATGTCCTTTGGCATTGGCTTAATCTGCATAACAGGACTCGGGATCTTGGGTGTCTTCTCGCGCTGTTCCACGACCGGTGATTTGACAGGTGTCGGCTCTTTAGGTGGCTCAATCACCTCTGGGATTTGGCCAATGATGTCGGTGAAACCATCCGATTCCGTGAAAATAGACGCAATCGCGTCGTTAGAGACTGCTGCGTACCGGGCAATTATGAGATCCGGCGTCTTGTCGGCGGCATGCTGAAGTTTCTGCAGTTCGGCCTCCTCTTTAGCGATCTCATTGCGGAAGTACTCCCCATAGTCCTCATCGTCGTCGGATTCGGAAGTTTGCTCAGAGACGGGTGCCGATGGCTCTTGTGGGGGCAAAACAAATCGCGCCCTGTGAGCAGACATTCGGCATTGCTTAGCGGGCTTGGACGGCTGCTCGTTCTTTTCCTCTGATCTGTCCTCGAAGGGGGGTCTGTCAGAGAGCCTGAGCTTCTCGTCGTCCCTCGAAGATGGTCGGTAGTCGTCATGTCCGTGTGCGTCAGTTCCCGACATGACGGTGTCCCTTGAAACGTCTGGATGGTCAACGTCCCGATCCATTGACGCTCTGGCCGAGTAACTGTCTCTTTCACTCTTGATGATGATCTCGCCGGGCTCGGGAAGATTGAGCGACTTGACAGATCCCTCCGTGGTCGAAGCATGAGAGTCGGCCTTCGCATCACTACTACGAGGACGTCTGTCGTAATCGCCGTGATCGGCCGGAACACTGTCATGTCTGAAGGGTACTGGTCGGTTTTGTTGGGCGAAGCTCTGTGACCTCATTATCTTGGGCGACTCGGGAATCTTCTTACCCGCTAAAGCAGGGTTGATCCATTGTTTGCTCGACGGCCGTTGCTGCTTTTGTTGCTGAGCTCGAGGACCCGAGGGAATCGGTGGGCTACCTTCTGGCAGACCCAGTTTGGCCGGTCCGGTGGGTGGAGCTGGAAATTCGCTGCCGCCAGAGTGTCCGGCGGACACAGGCCGTTCGGAGTTGAATGCTCTTGGCGCCGTCGGTGGAAGCTTGCCAGTGCCACCAATAATGGGCGATCCGTCGGCTGCGCCTGCGTTTCTACTGGGCACCGTTCCGAACGCTGGTGCTGATGGGGCCAGAGGCGGGGGAGAAATGTCCTTTGTGTTTGGCGACGGTGCCTGCGAGGATGTACCGCGCTCACGGTCTCGTTCAATGCCCTTAGGTCGTAGCAATTCTCGTTCGCGGGGATCACGAGGATCGCGGTCGTCGCGGGGATCCCTACGGGCGTCGGAGTCCATCCATCTATCGCCACGATCACGGTCGTCTCGATCGCGGCCCCAGCGCCCTTCCTGAGAGCGACTACGGGGACCGAATCGGTCGCGGTCGCGGTCATCATAAAAGCCTCCTCGCCCCCTGCCTCGGTCGCCCCAGCCCCCGCGTCCTCTGTCTCTGCCTCCTCTAAAACCGCCACGGGACATGAATGGAGGATCGGAATTGGAGGAACCGGCCGAGGGTGGTCCGCCGTCTCTCGAGCCTCGTCTAGATCTCTCGGCGTCGACGCCTAGCGGAGGATCTCTGTCTCGAAAATCTCGCTGCGGCGGTGATCGGCCTCTGCCTGGTGAACGCGGCCTTCCTCGGTAGCCTTCCCTATCTCTCCAGTCTCTGTCGCGTTCTCGCTCGCGACTTCTCTCATCTCTGTAAGGTCCATCGCGTCTATCTCTGAAGTCAATATCGCGGTCTCTTCCGCGATCTCTGCTCTCGTCGCGAGACCATCCGCGGCCACGGCCTCTGCCCCGTCCTCTGCTGAACTCGCCAGCGTAGCCGCCACCTCTAGGGCCGCTTGGAGGGTCTAAAAGTGCTTTGGGGCCGCGCGGGGGCTCACGGGATAGGTTGTCGCGGAATGAATCTCTGTTATTTTGGAATGCGGAAGTGTTGGAGCGCGCTTCGGCCGATGAACGACGGCGGTCGCCATCGCTGTACTGCGAAGCGCGTTCGTAGCGATCGGGCGAGCGGTCGCGAGGCGACCTAGAGCGACGATCTCCGTCATACCTCGAGGAATATCTCGAAGCCCTGTAGAGATCGTGATTAGCATGAAAGGGCCGGTCGAGGTTACGCCTCACACCCGCATGACGGCCCGGGCGGTCATACGGCGGTCGCATCTGAGTGTCTCTTTCTGAAAACGCCTGCTCTCGCGAGGGAGTGGCATTCGGTCTGGCTATCGCCGAAGAAGGGAAAAAGCTTGATGCAGAGATACGGATGACTTGGGGTTGTTGTTTCGACTCGACTCACATCGCGCTAGGCTGGGCTGTCGCCCTTAAAGTTGGCTATGGAAAAGGTCCAATACCATATGTGTAAGGATTGGGACGTGGAACCAGAGGACCTTGGAACCTTGTGTGTCGTGGGTCGTTGGAAGACTTTGAGAGTGGTCGGGTTCCAACCTCGGATAAGCGTCTGTCGGTCGGTGTTCGCTGTTCAGGAGGTTAGGTAGCGGGAGAGCGGACACGGCGGGGAGTGGGTGCATCCGACAGCGGGTCGCGCAGTTGTGTGAGTGGATGATGGCGATTATGGATGGACGAGGATCAGAATAAGCATGAGCGTCGTCGGGTAATGCTGTAGAAAATGGAAAGGCGACTCGATTGTCGTTGCTGGTCGAGGTGCGGGCAGCGAGAGATGCGACACACTCTGGGGAGCAATCGTGTGATGTTGAAGGATTGAAGACGGTACCCCGGCCACGTTCAGCCTGCAAAATACGGTTCGCGTGCAGTGGCGCTTATTTGGCACTGGACTGCCCGGACTGGACTGGATCTCAAATCCGCCAGGCGCTGCCCGGGGGCTCCAGCGTGCTGGGGGGCCGCGAGGCGGCAGGCCAGCTTCATTTTTACCGCCCCATACGCTAAGCCCGAAGAAGATGCTAGCGGGACCCCCGGCAGTTCACAGTGAGGCCCTGCCACAGCTGCCATGCCCTGCCAATTTCCAGCCTCCACTGCTGCCCGTCTTCCTTGTGTTCTCCGTGTTTTCTGTTCCATCTCTTGGCTCCGTTGGGTTGGGTGGCTCCATGCTTACGTACACAGGCGCAACTAGTCGAGGTACAGAGTACGGATACAGACGCCAACATTGAACAAACAAACAAAAAAGAGGAGTCCACCTGGGTATTTGCCCTGTGCTACCTTAGAGCGACTGCGTTTCCTGCGTGCTCGCTATCGTCGTCGATGTCGTCATTGTCATCGTCGTCGTCGTGACTTGTAACCACTATCGTCTACCGTCGTCTTCTCTAATCCCTTCTACCGTCGTTATCGTCATCTTTAGTCCCGAGAAAACACAGGAAAATCAGGCTGTCTCAAAAAGAGATACGTACCTGTATTATCTAAGAATTCGCGAACCCAAGCGACAGGGCGACAAGGATCGGCCCTGGCACGCCTCAGACCCTGCGGCCCTTTCTCGTCCTCGACTCCACCTTTCCGTCAAAATTCTTTGCAGAGTGGAGCCCGGCCGACCTATGCTCTGGACATCGCGGCATGGAGTCACAGTCGTTCCATGCCCGTCTGACTCTGTTCGCCGCCCATTCATTGGACGGAGCCATGTGGTTTGTGTTTGCGAGGTAGCTTGTGGACGGACTTTTTCACAAGGTGGCTTCCCTTCATCTACTCCCACCACATCCTGATTTAAATCTCGGGTTGATTCAAGACTGAGACAGGGCTTTGTGTCTGGTTTTAGCTGTGCAATTCTCCGCCGATTTCTCGTGTCCACAATTTCAAGATCGCCACTCACTGGTATGTACCTGTTCCGCCAGCCTGAGACATCAATTTCACCTTGAAAACAATCTACCTCGCTCATCTTCAACCCGATTCACTGCTTTCGGGTCTTGGACTGACGTGTGTCTAGTTCTGCTCAAAACAGGCAACATGGCGTCTCAAGAGAACCCCAACGCCCCGCCCGCGGCAGCAACCGATGCGGTGCTCGTTGTGTCCGAGGAGATGCCCGAGGGCACTCAGAAGGTGGAGGAGCTGGATTTTGACGACCTTGACGGGCCCATCACCGCCGAGAACCTTTTCAACGGCATGAAGTACATGGGCTTCCAGGCCTCGTCTCTTGGCGAGTCCATCCGGATCATCAACGACATGGTAGGCTGTCACGCCGTCTTGTTGTGATGCGACCCAGCTGACATGGGTGAAAGAGGGCATGGCGAGACCCCGAGACAGGGGATAAGACCACCATCTTTCTCGGCTACACGTCGAATATGATTTCATCCGGCATGAGAGGAGTTTTCCGATGGCTTGTAAAGCACAAGCACGTCTCTGCCATTGTGACAACGGCCGGTGGCGTCGAAGAGGACTTCATCAAGTGCCTGGGCGACACCTACATGTCCTCCTTTAGTGCACCCGGCGCCGACTTGCGCAAGAAGGGGCAGAACAGAATTGGCAACCTCGTCGTCCCAAACTCAAATTACCGCGCCTTCGAGGACTGGGTTGTGCCCATCTTTGACGCAATGTTGGAGGAGCAGGAGGCCAGCAAGGGTACCGACGATGAGATTAACTGGACACCATCTAAGATGATCCACCGTCTGGGCAAGGAAATCAACGACGCGCGCTCCGTCTACTACTGGGCGTGGAAGAATGACATCCCCGTCTTCTGCCCGGCACTTACCGACGGAAGCCTGGGAGACATGCTCTACTTCCACACGTTCAAGGCTTCGCCGAGACAGCTCAAGTGCGACATCGTCGAGGACATCCGCCGTATCAACACCATCTCGGTGCGTGCGAAGCGCGCTGGTATGATCATCCTCGGTGGCGGTGTCATCAAGCACCACATCGCAAACGCATGTTTAATGCGCAACGGCGCCGAGTCGGCCGTGTACATCAACACGGGCCAGGAGTTTGACGGAAGCGATGCCGGAGCCAGGCCGGACGAGGCCGTTTCTTGGGGAAAGATTAAGGTTAATGCAGATGCTGTCAAGGTATGCCGTATTGCAGAACTTTCGGAGACAAAGACAATGTTGACATTAAGGTATAGGTCTATGCAGATGCCACACTGGTGTTCCCATTTATCGTTGCAAACACTTTTGCCAAGGACCGTTCATAGAGGAAATAGACAAATCAATACCCCAAAAATAAGGCTTGTTTCGGCTTCGTGTTTCTTGCTTTGTTCTTCGTGCCAGTGGCTCATTTCATTACATCATTGAGGGCGGGCTAGAGCAGGGGCTTGGCTGTCTTTGTTCTCTGCTCTGGTTGTGATGGTGTTGGAGACCATGTTCAAGGATGCGGTCTTCGCGCCGACCTATCTCAGGGATTTCTTCGTTTTGTCCTTGCAGCAGGTCCCCATCCCGTATTTCTTGGCACGGGAGACAGCATCCCGGAATGTCGCATTTGCAACAGCAGTCAGGCTGGTCACACTGTTGTCGGCTTCTTGAGCGATTCGTCCTTCAACAGCGTTAGCTAACCTTTCAACCGAGTAAATTAAAAGAGTACCGGGCTCTTTCCAAGGGCTATCATTATTGGAAACTTACATGTCGCCTGTCTCGGTATGCAGTTGTGCATCGCTTGGCGGCCCATTCTCAGACTGTAGACTAGGCTCGTCAGCGTCCATGTATGCGCCATATTTTCCATCTTCCCAACTCTCGTCTGCTGACAAGGTAGCCTCCCGGTCTACACCCTCGAGTGGGATCTCCGCTTGAGCGTTGGCTACGCATGCAACCGAGGATCCGCTAGAGCCAATACTCTGGGCCTCAGAAAGACTGTCTGCTTCGTCAATGAACGATTGCCATAGTCGCCGAGCTTCGTCTTCCCTGGCCTGCAGCGTTCCTGCGGAATGGTCTTTGAGCAAGAGATCGATTATTTCTCTCGGACATGTTGTTATCTCTTCTTTGACGGAGATTCTGGTGTGTTTCGAGGCATAGCTTGGTAATGGGAGGTCGGATGCAGTCAAGCTGACTTTGAACAACATCAGGTTCAGTGCATCAACCTGGGTGTCGGTTATATGTTCAGATTTCTGCCGGGTTTCAGGGCCCTCGAGAGTCTCTTTCTTCAAGTGACTGATAGGCGAACCATCGTCGGAATCGTACAGTGGTCGTTTGCGCTTGGCGTTCTGAATAGGGTCACAAGACATCGGCACCCAATGGTTTCAACAAGTGAGGACTGGCAACAAACACGAGGCATAACGTTGAATTTGTTGTCTGGAAGACTAGCTGACTTTTTTGTTTGTGCGCTTTAAATAACAAGAAGAGTTTCCCAATAGATGGCCTACCTTTCTCGACTTCGACGATACCGGGTAGGCGTAAAGTGGTACTCGCCTGACGGATCGCGGACCAAAACGATGCCACAAGGTTAGCCAGTTCGTGTGAGTACCTATTAGGGTAAACGATATGATTCCTTTACATTTGCCATGGATGCTTTGATGGACGCCAAACGTTGCCAGAAGGCACGGCCGTGTAAGTGACAGCACTCGGCCGAGTCGGATTTCGGACTTTTTGGATACGATGATAGCGTCGCATGTTGGTGTAGATCGAGGTTGCATCAAACGGTTCAACGGTTCCCGATCATCTTGCAGTAGATCTAAGGTTATCAGCCGTTTCTCAGGCATTGGCTTGCGGTCGGAATTGTCCCGAATGGCTTGTAAGGAAACCCAGGAAAGCATCTTGAGAAGCTAGAGTTGCCTTCGCGGAAAGGCATGGAAACAGTTAATCGGTATGACGAAGGATCACGTGACTGTTATCGATAAGCGATTCGCGACGACGATCCTTCCAAGTCTCCTAGCTCGCCTTCGTTGGTAAACAGCTGCACCCACCCGATCTCACGTCGTAATCTTCTTCACACCAGCCTCACTCATCAATCTCGACATTGGAATCGAATATCGGGCTGGGGAGAGGTGTCATCTCGACCGATCAAGATGTCGTCCATCTACAATCTCGAGCCGCAGCCGACGGCCTCGGTAATCATGCACACGACGCAGGGCGACATCTCGGTTGAACTTTTCGCAAAGCAAACACCACTTACCTGCCGCAACTTCCTCCAACTGGCCCTCGACGGCTATTATGACAACACAATCTTCCACCGACTGGTGCCTGGCTTTATTCTGCAGGGAGGCGACCCGACTGGCACAGGCAATGGAGGAGAGTCGATCTACGACGGCGGCGGCTTCAGCGGCGAGCTCGACGCCTGGCCAATGGACCAGCGACGTGGAAACAACGCGGGTCCCACGGGTATCGGGTTCAAAGATGAGTTCCACTCACGATTGAAGTGGAATCGGCGCGGGCAGTTTGGCATGGCGAACGAGAGCAAACCCGACACGAACGGTAGTCAGTTCTTCTTTACGCTCGACAAGGCCGAGGAGCTCAACAACAAAAACACCCTGTTCGGTCGAGTCGCAGGCGATACGATTTACAACTTGGCGAAGATGGGCGAGTTGGAGGTCACACCTGGGACGGATCGACCGATGTATCCCGTGAAGATCACGAGCATTGAAATCCTCGTGAATCCCTTCGAGGACATGGTGAAGCGATCGAGGGTCGCGACCCAAGCACCAAAGACTGTGGTGGTCGAAAGAAAGAAGAAGAGGAAAGGGGGGAAACAACTACTGAGCTTTGGGGATGAGGAGGGGGATGCGGAGGAGGTTCCGGTTCTGAAAAAGACCAAGTTCGACACTAGGATCGTGATGGATACGCAGGAAGAGGAACCCGCCCAAACGAAAACCAAACCGAAAAAGGCCAAGACGAAAGAGAACAAGGTGGAATCAGCAGCCCCTCCTGCGAGACACGAACCCACTCCCGTTGAGGAAATAGCGGCGATACCGCCGAAGGAACGATTGTCACCGCCGAGGAAGAGTGACATTCCAATTCGGGTACCAGCGTCTCCATCGCCCGAACCCGAAGACCGGCCGCGCAAATCGAAGCTCGAGATGATGAACGATGAGATTAAAGCACTTAAGGCGGGAATGGTGCGGAGCAATCAGCCCGAGGAGGTCAAGGAAACCAAAAAGTCTGCTCTCGAGAGCATGATCCCAGAAACATCGATACGCGGCCGGAAGAGAAGGGGCGGGGGAAACACGAGCGCCCGCGAGGACCAACAAGCGCTGGATTTCATGAAGGCATTCAAGTCGAAGCTGGAGCAAGCTCCGGAGGAAAAGGACAGTGGGCCGGTATCTGTCGATCCGGAGGAGACCGGGGAGGAAAAACAAGGCGCGGAGGAGGAGGCGGAACTTTGTGATTTGCACTTCATCGCCGATTGCCAAAGCTGCAAGGCATGGGACCAAGCTGGACAGGAAGACAGCGACGATGAGGGATGGATGTCGCATGCACTCAGTTTCAAGGCAGATAAGCTGGGCAAGGACCTGAGCTACCGTAAGAAGGCCGAAGACGAGTTGGTTGTGATTGACCCCAGGGAAAAGGCCCGGACGCTCCAGGAAGAACGGAAGGCATCGCGAGAGGCCCGGAGCGGAAACTCCGGACGGGAATGGGACCAGGCACGGAATGCAAAGATGGCGAGAGCTTCGGCTCTTGCGGGCAGAGGAGCAAGGTAGAGGAGACAAGAACGGACGGGCCAAACGGGCCAAGCGACAAGGGTGCAATGCGACTCTGGGTTGCGCATTTGTCGAGGAAACCAATGATACCCCTGGAAGTCGTGTTGACGGGTTTTGAAAGTTCAGGGACGCGTTAGTAATTGGGTTCCGTGATGCTATTCAGACAATAATTGAATTGGGGCCGTGCCTTGGAGGCTGAGATCGAAAAATAAGCTAGGAATCGGGGGAAAATGACGTTACAAATGCAAAGGCTCCCCGCCGGCTCCACATGCCTCATCGCGATGGCCTCAGAGGGGAAATGGCCTGGGATGTGCTTCGCAGTTGTCACCACTGTCACCGCAAAGAAACGGCAGTTCGGCCGAGTCCAGACCCCATGTTTGGAGCAGCACTGGTGGAAACACAGCTGGTGCCAGCCTGTCGGATGGATCCCCCGGTCGAGGACACGCTGCAGACGGGCACGCTGACAGCTGGTGGCTCTTGCGCCTGGCTCATGCATATCCACTGCACAGCTATGCTGCACAATGCAAAGTTGACCACCCGTGAAGGGATAACGGGGTGGCCCGTCCTGCGTAAAGCGGTATCAGCACGTGATTTTGATGCCAAGCACACCGGTGAAGGCAGCAGCTGATTGGACCGGACGGTCTGTCCCGTGGCAAAGGGACCTCATCCCGACCAACTCGAGGGCCCTGAATGCCCACGGTGCCCAGGCGTGTGGTGCATGTTCTGTGAAGGGGGGGGAAACACTGCGTGGATGGGGCTCTTGCTTGTCCAGGGTCCCCACTTTGGGGGACCTCAGCCTTGAGTCCCTTGGAGAGCCGTCGTCTTGATAATGGGAGCATCATCCTCTCTTTTTCGGGTGTTCAGACGGTCTAGACAATTTCAGATCAATCTCTTTCGAATTTTTTACTCTGCCGTCAAGCCCTCATCGTTTTTTACCCTCTGCATGGGCATCCAGCTGTCTTGTGTCTCAATTGTTAGGCACTGATACAACCTCATTCCTGAAATCTTTTTTGCCAACCAAGACACCGCTCTGTCCTGCAGCAGCGTGCGTGCAGTCTTAGCTGCGCTCCCCCCACCAGGCCAGGTGTTAGAGGGGAGAGAAAAAAAAAAAGTACGGACGCGCTCCGCCGCCAACACCTCCCGTCCAGCACACTACTCCACGTTGCGCTGACTGAACTGGCGAGCGACTGGATGGGACTGGCGCCTAACGTCTTACCTCACGTTGACACCGACCTGACCTTACCTTAGGTCGCCTTACCTAAGGTCCCTTGGGTCAACACACATTCCGTCACCTCTCCGCCAAAAGAAGCGGACCTCCCATTCAGAGCTTTCGCAAAGTCCGCCGAGACCAAGACAATCCCATCCTTGCGCCGAAACTGACGACCGCCTTATCGCAACAAGGCCCCTTTGCCCGCCCGAACTTCGAACGATTGTCCTGCCGTTTCTCCCTCACAATACACTTCCTTTGCGAAAGACCGTCCCAGGCTCCCAGCGATTGACTCAGGTTCTGGCCTGCCTGCCTTTGACGACCGTGACACACCTTAAACCAACCCACCGCCGTCGTCATATATAGTGCCTGTGCGGTGCACCTCTGCCACGAGCTCCTGGAAACCCAGCGCGCCTGCCCGACCAGACCACGACGACGACAACAACGCCGCTCTTCCTTCGTTTCCCGCCAGAGCCGGCCTTGCGCATGCGACAAGCGCCCTTCCGCCTCTGCTGCACGATCCCGACCGATCCATCCGTCCTTGGTCCTGCAATCCAATAGCCTTCAGGAGAAGAAGGTTTGCTTCCACAACTCGACAAGGCTGTCAGGCAACCTGCACCCCGAAATTTACAATACAATCAACAACCGCGGCCCGCGACAAAAAAAACATCAAACGAGTTTCCGCTGTTGAGAAGGTCCCCGCAGCCGCCACTGTCCTCAACCCCCGAGGCTCTGCATATCACGGCGACTTGGTCCTTTTCTCGACGGCCCTCGCTCGCACCTTTGCGATACTTACATGTACATACCCATGTCTTCGAACCCCCGAAAGAGACCAGCTCCAGGAACATCACCAGCACCTGCCATGCCGATGCCAGCAGTTCAGCAGTCTTTTCCCAGCCCGACGGGCGATCAGTTTTTGCGATGGGGAGGAGCAGACGGGACCGCCCTTGTCGACGGAACCGCACCCCCAGCCGTGAATTCGTATGGCATTGTCCACGGCCAACAACAGCAATTCGTGCAGCCCACGCCGAGCCCCAACAATGCTCTTGCACGAAGACAGATGAACAGAGCGCTTGTGCCCACCGCTGCCAGGCCAAATTTCGATTCTGCCGCCGACCCCTGGTTCGTTGGTGACGACAACGCCCTTCTGCAACAGCAGCAGCAACAACCAAACGGCAACATGACTGCCACCGATAACATCGAGGCGCTGGAGGAGATGGCTCGCAAGGCCATGAGAGAGGCGCAGCAGAAGAGGAAGCAAATTCCGCCCTTCGTCCAGAAGCTCAGCAGGTCAGAGATTTCCGTGCCCCTCCCAAGCGATGCGATCAGCACGCTGAGTGTGGGGATTGTTTACCGTGTGACGTACTGACCTTTGCGTAGCTTTTTGGACGACGACAAGAACTCCGACCTGATTCGATGGTCCGAGAAGGGTGATTCGTTCATCGTTCTCGACGAGGACGAGTTCGCGAAGAAGCTCATTCCCGATCTGTTCAAGCACAACAACTACGCCTCATTTGTGCGACAACTCAACATGTACGGCTTCCACAAGCGCGTCGGCTTGTCGGACAACTCCATGCGCGCGAGCGAGCGGAAGAACAAGAGCCCCAGCGAGTACTCGAACCCGTTCTTCCGTCGCGGCCACCCGAATCTGCTGTGGCTCATCAACAAGCCCAAGAGCGGCAACAAGGGCAAGAAAGGCGCCAAGAATGTAGAGATCGAGGGCGACAGCGAGGAGGATGTTGTTATCGATGACGGGGTGACACAAGGACTCGGCGCCACCAGCGCTCCGTCTAGCAGAGCCCTCCCGCCTGCGGGGGACATGCCCATCCAGAAGAAAGAGATGGCCCTCATCCGCGAAGAGTTGGCCAAGCTGCGGGATCAGCAAAGGTTGATTATGTCGGCCATCCAGCGGATCCAGCAAGATAACTCGGCACTATATAATCAGGCCGTCGTCTTCCAGAGCCAGCACGATCGTCACCAAAATTCTATCAACGCCATCCTTAACTTTCTGGCCAACGTCTTTAGGAAGACGCTCGAAGATCAGGCAGGCGCTCAAAGCGTGAACGACTTGCTGGCGAGCATCATCCCCAATGCCAACAACAACAGCTCTGTGCCTCAGGGCAGTGTGGTGGACCTTGGAGACTACATCCAGTCGCAGTCTGCGGCGAATAACAACATGAACCTCGCGAAGCGCAGACAAGCGCTTCTGCCGCCAATTCCAAACGGCCGTGCCAACACAGTTTCTCCATCCCCAGCATCTAGCGCGCCCACGCCCCAGCCGTACAACAACCGTGAGATGGGCACAGTAACAGAGCTCTTCGACACGTCACCTGGAGACCATGCATCTTCCCCCAGCAACTACCTGGCTCAGGAGCTTGAGACCAACCCCCACGAGAGCATGATGAAGATCATCAACAACACCAACGCAAACCATGCAAACCAATCGTCCAACATTGACCTGCCCGAGGTCGTGAACAACACCCCTGTCACCATGAGCAATGACCAGCGCACCAAGATGCTCAACATCATGGCTGGCCGTTCCGCAACGCCCACCAGCAACACGCCAACAACAAGGCCCTCCGTCTCCGCTTCTCCCAGACCGCCGGCTCCATCTGTCAGCGCTACCACCGACGCCCCTTCCATGCCCGCCACGTCAGGTCTTTCACTCTCGCCCATCATGGGTTCAGCCGAACCTCCGCCTTCCCTGCAGCATATCCAATACAACCAAGCCGACTTGGCCGCTCTTCAGCGGATGCAAGAAGAGCAAGCTGCCAAGCTGGACCACCTTTCAAGCATGCTGGGCCCCTTGAGCCCCTCCGGTCGGATTCCTGGCATTGACGAGAACGGCAACATCAATCACCAGAACGGCTACTTTGGGTCTGACCTTGACATTGACCAGTTCCTCAACCAAGATGCTTTCCAAGGTGATGATGCCTTCCAAGGGGGCGTCTTCCAGGGAGATGGAACCGACTTCAACTTTTCCCTGGACGCTGCTACGCCCAACGGCGGTGTTGCGGCTGTCAATGCAGCCAACACTCCTAGTGAGAGCAGTGGAACGGAAGAAATCGCACGCGACGGCTTTGACCCGTACACTGGCAGTCCTGATCGTGGCACTAAAAGGCGGCGCGTCGGCTGAACGGCGAAGAGGCCAGGTTACCGGGGCCACGATTACCCATTGGCTTCAATTTATGACTTTCTTTCAAACAACACACCGGGAGCGGCTTGCTTTAATGACACAAAACGGCGGGAGGTCTCTTCTTTGCAGATTTTCAGGGAGGCGTGGTTCGATTGCTCTGGAGATCATGATATCCCAAATTGTGCTTTTTTTTTATCTTCTCTCTTGGTTGGGGGAGTGAAGACGACCGACTGGATGGAATGGGTTCTTTGCATCAAAGAGGTATGCGATGGAATTGCGTTCGCTCGGGAGCGTTTGCCAGCGTTGTGGAGGAATGGCTCCTCTTCTCAATATCAATATGAAACTTTCGTGGGGGGGAACAAGCGGGTTTCAAATCACACTGGACGTTAGACTAGACCGCCTTTTCAAAGAGCTTGAATGCTAGTCTTGATGAACACGTCTCGATGGCATGAGCTGATGATGTATGTGTGATTTTTGCGTCATGCTAATAGCCTTGGTTATCTACACCTCACCGACTGGACCGCTTCGGATGTTGTCCACTTTTTGGTAGTCACCGGGGACAAACCTTCAAAGGGATTATTCACGAGAGGTAGCCTGTATTGGGGCATTCACTTGATCTATTTTATTGCCATTTTCATGGCATGGGCACGGCGATGAAGAGGCTCTAATCAGAAGAGCATAACGCTCACAATTCTCGCCGAGAGTTCCCTTCATCTACACCAAAAAGACTTCCGTAAACTCGCCTCTTCTACCCACAAAACTCCCCAAGTTGTCCTTCAGAACCAAGCCGCGGCGGCATATACTGCCTGAGGACCAGCCTCCCCGCCCTCCCCGGAACCGCGCACCGTCCAGCCTTTCCTCTGCTCTTCCGCTCGCGCGAGGAGTTCTTCAAGACTACCTGCGCACGTGGATCCTCGCATGGATACCTAGGCACTTCCGCGAGTGATACCATCTCCGAGCTTTGGGGCCGTGGAGTGGGCGAGGGCGGCCGGCTAGCTTGAAGGGGTTGCGGCGTCAAAGGAGGTGGTGACGCCTGCGGCCGTGGTGCTGCTGAGACGCAAAGTCGCGAGGCCGTTTTGGAGCGCGTTGCACGGGGTGCAGATCGGGCACGAGGAGAGAATGAGGCTGTTGGCTAATCGAGGCTGGAACGACGAATATGGACCTTGGATGGGGACGGGAGAAAGCCGAGGGCTGAATAGGTGGTTGAGATGGAATTTGAGGGGGCTGCTGATAAGAAAGCTTTCATTTAGGACTGAGGGTGGACGAGCATTTGTTTTTTTTGATGACGGTAGGCCGTGCAAATGTTCTTCGAGTCTAGAATTTAATCTTGAGAAGGTCAGCGGCGGCTCAGCCGGCAGGGAGGGCAATAGCGTACGGGTATCATCGCAGTAAAATCAGCAGTCCGAAGCTACCTCAAACGCAGCGTCCCTCTTCAGCACATAGCAATTCCAGGTCGTGGTCAACCAGCAAGCGGGTTCGCGTGGATGGTGACACTCTCGATCTTCACCGGCTCCTTGGGTCGGTTCTTCCTGTCCACCTCGACGGCCTCAATCTTGGCGAGCGTGACCGTGCTGTCGTCACCAATGAGCCTGCCGAACACGGTGTTCAGCCCGTCCAGATGCGGCGCCTTGTCGAAGAGGATGAAGAACTGAGAGCCGTTGGTGCCGGGTCCCTTGTTGGCCATGGAGACGATGCCGCGCGAGGAGTGCTTCAGGGCCGGGCGGATCTCGTCCTCGAAGGCGCCGCCCCAGATGGAGCGGCCGCCCTTGGGGTTCTCGGGGGTCGGCTCGGCGGGGCCGCCGGTCTGGGCCATGAACTTTGGGATGAGTCGGTGGAAGGGGGAGGAGTCGTAGTAGTGCGAGGCGCAGAGGGCGAGGAAGTTCTGGCGGAGGAGGGTTCTCTGTTAGGGACCTGCTTTTTCCTGGAAAGGCGGCCGGCGAGATGGGGGAGCTTACCTCTGCTGTTCTTGGCACACTTTCGCAAAAGATTTCAATCTTCAGGTCGCCGTGTGTTGTGTGTAGTGTGACAGACATTTTGGCTGGAGGTTTCGTGCGAGGGAAGGCGATCGTGAAGCGCGTTCGTGATCGTGGTGTTGAAGGTGGATGGGAAAGTTGAGATCGAATTCGAAGGAAGCTTGGAGCTCCTGTTTGCGGGAGCGGTGCTATTGGACCGCTGTAGATCGGAGCGGGACCTGCTGTGGCGTCGGTGTAGTGGGCTCCGAGTGCCGATGCCAGCGGGTCTTTGCCCGACGCAAGGAGCCTGGAGCACCGGGAGATTGCCGAGTCTTTAAATGATCGTGGATCGAGAGCAACCAACAATCGAGGACTCTGGCTCAAACTTAAGTAGCACTCCTATCTGTCACATTTTTGTTTTCATTTACCCGCTGTCACTCATCGCAGTTGCAATTTTCTACTCTACCACGGCAGCACTTAGATGCTCTTTGTGAGCCTGCCGTGAGGAACAAAGTTGACTGTGACAGCTGGCGCTATCATTCAACCTTTTCTTCCTACGGTTATTGACTTGGGAGATGAACATGCCGACTTTGGTGTTCCTGAGGTTGTCCGCTCAGCTGTCAGACCAGTCAGATGATTGCCGAAGATGTTCGTCACTCGTGCCACACAACTGACCGATTTGCATGCATTGAGAAACACGACGTTTAAGATGAAGAGACGTTTGCGCACATGTTTCAATCATATACGCAGTCGTATCTTCACAGTTTCTGTGAGCAATTGAGAAGCTGATTGAAAGGGCCTCGTTAGCTATGAAAGTTGGAAACCAAAACACCAACTTTGAAATGCAAACCCCTTCTGAAAACCAATACCAGCATCCACATCAAGCTTGGTTGAGACCTTTTTTTTTTTCGTGAAGAAGATATAAGCAATTTCTAGATGTTCTACTATTTAGAATTGAACACCCCCCAGCTCGGATCTCTGAGCTTGCGGCACAGGCCGTGGGCAACTTGTGTTAAACAGAAACCTGCAAGATTTGAACGTCTATTACAAACCATCTCGTGACAGCGTTCAGACAAAACAATCCCCAGTGACGACAACGCCTTGGGGTTATTTCAACCTCATTCTTCCCCTGCATAAGCGCCGATATCGAAGCATCCAAGGCTCATACGTGAGGGGTCCACACATTCGATACGAATCTGAAAAAACCTACTACTTCTTGAAGCTGAGAGCCTTACAGCCACTCAACACGTTTTTGTTCAAGGATTCAACTGCGCCTCTTTCTCCAATACCAAGAGAAGCGAGCCAATATTCTCCGTGCATACGAACCAGCGGCTCTCCAGCTGCAGCCGCCGGCCGTCGATCTCCAACCACCGTACGCCACACCTATGGGAATCACACCTCAGGGCTCAGTAACGTCACATCCCAAGCTGCGAGGCTTTATTATGCGGAACATTTCCCACGTGAGTCGTACAGCCCTACGATTATCGTCCTCGTGGATCGGAGCGGTTGGCGGACCGTCGATCTACCCAAGATTTTCGCAAGGGCTTACTTTTCATCCTTGTCTTTGCCCTCATTCGGTGCTTCGGGGGAATTAAGATATATTGAATGACAAGACAAAATTATTCATAGCAAAGCCTACCGATGCTTCCCGGTCCATTTCTGTTTACAGACCGCTCAAGTCAGGCTGCGGGAATTCCTGGTTCCAGGTTTGCCAAACGGCGCAGCGAAAGCCAGCAGATCACGGGTAGGCGCATATTGGGCTGTTTGGACCTGGATACCAACAAATTTCCACCGAACGCCCGACTTTCTAGAACGCAAAGCATTTGCCCTTTTGGAAACATTCAAATCAGCTAAACTCGTTCCTTCAATCACTGCTGAGCATCTGGCCATGCTTCAGCTTTCATCCTGGTCTTATCCCTCCAGCATCGTCACAGGTCGCATGGCTGGCCCAGGGCATCACACCGCTGGTCGAAAATCGCTCAGCAATCCTCTCACGAGGAAGGGCACTCAATCGAGAGACATTCCATGCGAAGCCGATCCAGAGCCAGCAAAGCTGGAACAGGCCCAAATTGGCCGCCGGTGCTACCACGCTAACTCCAACCTAGAAATGCTCTCGCACGAGTCTTACAGTGTCTGTGGCCGTTCGCGTAAGGCCGAAAATCATTGGATCCAGCACTGTGATACCGTGGTCTGTGTTTCTTCATCCCCTCCAAGATCCCGACCCGTTCGTGGCACCTCAAAATCATTCGTCCACGCGGGGAGGCAATCCCGTATAAGCTTAGTGAGAAACGTTTACGGGCCAAGATTCCTAAAAGGCTCTGCTCAAATGTCGTCGGGCAAAGAAAGGTCTGTTGAGTGAGCCTCCGACTGGTTGGAATTCGACTCTGTTTCTCCCGCCGTGCCTCCTGTTGAGTTCGTGCGAAGTAAGGCCGTTCGTGACACAGGAGCCTTGCGAGCGCAGGCCCATCCAGAGATTCTACAGGCTCTTGCAAGATCAGCTTTGAAATGAGATGAGCAAGGCTCCTCGGGTGTATCTGAACAAAAAGTCCAAATTCTTGGATATAGGTTCTTCACGATACGAGCTGGTGAAAGCTGAAGAGGAGGTATTCCGGTTTCCCGAAGCTTGGTCTCTTCGAGTTCAGAACCAGACCGTGCGAAGTTCTCAGCTTGGTTAGTTCCAAGACTCGAATTCCAGGGAAAGCAGGCATCCTTGGGTTTTTCTGCAAGCCAACGGGCATCTACATATCTGCTTGTTGCGGTGGGAATCTCACTTCCGTAGTCCCCTTTCCCTACGTCAAGATGTGAGCCCGCGCGGAACTCATCCATTATGTGCATATCCTCACGGCCAGTCGGGTGCGTGCAGTTCTCTTGTCCCCAACCTTCTGAGAGCTGTGTGACTGGCGCGCCATACGAGGCCATTGCGACCCGCGGGCAGACACAGCAGTGTAGCCACCCCGTGCCTGCTTGGATGACCACCATCCCATTGTCCACCTTTTCAGGCAGCCAAGTCTTCCGTGGGAGAGACGGCCGGCTCGCGTTTGGCATCAGTATATAGCAACGGGGGCGGCGTTTGCAAGGACTCCCCACTACTCATCAAGTTTTGCCCCCGAATGCTATCAATAGTGCTCGTCAAAAGTGAAAGAGCATCCGCCAGCCCCCTCTCAGCTCACACCGACTCTTTCTCCACGATCCAGTCGCTGACTTTACGAAAGCCGCGTGTACACCGACTCAGCTTACAATATCTACATCGTCGCACTCACCTGAGGGAAACGCCGAACCTGAAGTGTCTTGCTTCACAGCCGCCGCCGGCGTAGGCCGGCTCGCCTAGCCATGACGGCTTCGGAGGGGAGTGGCTGCTATCCTGCAGTCCGGGCAAGGGAATGGGGGAAAATAGCTTCCAATGTTCCAGATCCGCCTCAATGCATCGATAATTGCGGTCGAAAGTTCCTTGAGAAACTGGTACCGGGCTTCAGAGATTCGAAATGGACCGAGGCCTGCGGGATTCTCTCACAGACTGAGAACACGAAGCAGCTGTGGGATCTTTATTGCTGCAACTCGTCGATTTGCGGGGTGTTCCCGTCCATGGGGCAGGATCGTGAGTAGAGCTTTCTGTCAATAACATCGGGCTATCGTCTGACAGCTTGTTAGCTGGTGTTAATTACATCGTCAATACCTGTCATAAGTGAGTCGCTCCACCCCATCAATGTCAGCTGTGTTGTTGACCTTGGTCCATAGCAACGGCATTCGAACAGTTCAAGATCCGGGGCCGCCTCCTTTAGAATACGACTGTTCGGCCGTCATCAATTACGCAGAGTGTTCAAAGCCTTTCTTTCAGAGCGATTCAAGACCGTCCACCTCAGAGGAGGGATTTTGGGCCACAAGTGCCATTGTTGCGAAGCCCTCCTCAACGTCGACAACGGCCATGGTATCAACATCTTCCAGTCACTCAGCACTAACATCTGGCGCATCAACTTCAAATCAATCGCATGGGAAACGACCTAGCGGCAGTCTTCCCCTAGGCTCAAAGATAGCTATTGGAATATCTTGTGGCATCGTCTTAATTGCGATCATAGCAATTGCGATATGTATCTGGCGACGCCGGCCCCGCCGTGGCTACACTCAGAGCATCAAGAACGAAATCAAGCACCCCTCACTTCCTCAAGCCAGCTCACCCACGCCCCTGATATCTTCAGAAGACTCAACGCACGACGGTACACATCATACGACACTTACACCACCGCCCCGACTGAAAGAACGGAATCTGCTTCCTTCATTGATCAGCACGACAACATCAGAAGCGGGAGGCTCTTTCCCAGGAACTCCAGTCAGTTATCATGGCCCAGGCGGCTTTCCGCAGTCTCCTTTTGCCGATCCGGTGAGCGCCAGGCTCGCACAGAAAGGATACCGTTCATCGAAACCTCCCGTCTCTCCGCTGTCGAGCAGCTTCCATGGAAAGTCTATCAAAACGGTGAGCATAGGCAGCGCAGCCAGCAACCGCACGACAACGACCGTCTCCAACATCTCCAGCGCGTTCCCTTACCCGTCACCATCGCGACCTCCCCGTCCGCATGACACTCCTCTGCGCATACCAGACCTTGTATGTCCCGGTCCGCCTCCTACTCGAGCGCTTCCGCCGCCACCGCCACCCGTAAGCCCAGTCAGTCCCATCAGTCCCGTCAGCCCAACTGCGCTATTCAGACAGCAGTCAATAGACGTCGGGCATAACGTAAGTCTGGCCCTCGCAGCCGGGTTCATACCGCCACGGAACCCCGCCAGAGGCGTCGTCTTGGGGAAGGATTCGAAGGACTTTTGTGACTTGACAGAACGATGTGCTAGAGAGTCCAGAGACCGGGACAGCTGGGGGAGTTGGAGTTTCGGCGGCGGTGTTACCAGTATTGGCACGAGCTCGGTCCAAAGAGGAGGAGCGGCGAGGGTGAATAGTCCTGTGTTAGAAGAAGCCGACCTCGAAAGAATGGGCGGAAAATATTGAGCGGTTTCATTTATTCTGTTTGTATGATAGAAAAGGAGGATACGAATTGTCTTTACTAGCGTTGTTGGAATATGAATATGGGTTGGCGGTGCACTCTTGGTTCAGTCCGGATCGGCTGGCTGGCCGGCCAAGGAAAGTTCCTTTGTTTGGCGTTGCCCAAGGGCGTTATATACATACAGACATGGCTTTTTGTGGGCGTTGACGATGGGGAGCGCACATGAGTTGATGAGCAGATGCTGTGGATGGTTACATGAGAGTGGTGATAGGAGGCGCAGATGTTGATATCAACGTTTTCCCTCGATGGAGTTGCGGAAAATCTAGTAATGACATTCCTTTAGTGATAAGACCGCAAATCACCTTTTGTTGTTGATCTTAAGCGTACTGTTCTCCGCAAACTACTCTCTGAACGATTGGCGGACACAGTTGAGAGCCACCCTTCATATACATCTCTGGCTTCACAAACCACCACATACGACCATACCCATCGGAGAACACGGGATCCCGTCCGCTCTCCCATAGTTAAGCTGATGAGGGCTGGAGTAGTAGTCGGGTCGGTGACGACCGGCGAATGCCCGGTGTTGTATGTTTTTTGGTGATGTTTTTGCCCCTCTGTGGAGCTCACTTATACTGAGATGAAGCTCACGATAGCCACGAGTTGTGTCCACACGAACATCATATGGGCTTTCAGAAGTGGTACCTAACTGATACTCTGATTTTAAGAGCTGCTAAATGTATGTTTCTCTTTGTTTCTCTTTATTTACCCTCTCTTCTTGCTATTCGGATGTTTGGTGGTGGCTTTGATATGGAGACCATATCATCAAATACGTCCTTAGCCTCAACGTCTCTGTGTTCACCAGCCTCAATTGTACAACAAAACTGAACCGCTGCTACTTTCACGCATGATGCACAACTCTCATTCGATTCAAGCAGGAAAGTCTGCGTAGCATTGCAAACACGCTCACAGGGTCGTCGTTCACCTCCTGCGATGGCGAAACCATCGTCGGAATACAACAATGATTACATTGCATACTCAGTAACACGATATAATGATAATACAGCCACTAAGTTTCGAATTGAAATAAGCTCCCATTGCCTTACGGTTCGATTGAGGGCTGGAACATCGCCATCGAGAGCATCAGCGGCGACAAAAGTTCCGAACCAAGATTTCTCTTGCCCCTGAATGCCCTCACCACCGATTCCAAATCGCCAATTCATGATCAATCACATCTGAATGCCTTATAGTCCATCGCTATATCATCGTCCGCCGTTTCAAGGAAGGAGGGGGATATTCACCACGTGACATCAGCTAACTGCCGGCGTCTGCAGCCAAGGCAAGCGAAGACGACACCGAAACTGAGGAGAACGCCTCACAGACACACACCTTCTCGTCGTCGTGCATCTGTCTTTCTGCCGTCAACATCTTCCCCGAACCACCATGTAACCTATATCTTTTCTTCTCTTCGTCGCCAGAGATCTTGTGCATTACCCAAGCTGAGCCTGTTTCATCCTGAGGATGACGGAAACCCTCGCCGAATGACCCCGATCAGGATTGGGCGACAAAAACAAGCCCATCAGCGAGTTTGGGACCACCGTTGGAACGGATGTATCGGTACAAACGGTTACTTCCTCGCCAGACGAGAGACATCGCAGCTGGTTGCCTTGCTTTTTTCCTCGTCCATATCGTCTCTTCTCACTTTCTCGTGTAGGCAAGAGACAAGTGACAGGTCAGCAGGCGAGAAGAGACATGAGCAAGACAAATCAACTAATATCAAGCGGCTTTAAAAAGTCTCGCCCCGCGCAGGCTTACAGGAAAAAGCAAACATGTTGCAAGCAAACACCACCTGGACCGGCCTTTTATCACGACACAGTGTCGATTGAGAAAGCTACATACGGGCATGCTTGCTTTTTCTCTCAACACCAACCACCAGGGCCGCAAACGAACAACGACCCCCGGCCTGTCAGATTCCCCAATGATACGATCCCGCCTGGCTCCAGCCCGTTGGCAACGGTTTTTCGCCAGTGGTGTATGTGAGACCACCCTGTCCGGACCCGTCCGGGAGCCGTTCCCCGTGGTGATCCAACCTACGGCGTTGGTGATAACGTCGGGGGCGTGAACCTGGACCGGGCCCGGCGTCTCGTCGTTCGGCGGGATCACACCTCCCTTGCATTGCGCAACCCGTCAAACCTGCCTATGAGCGGCACGGCCGTCCTGTCTGAGGAGGTGCGGTTGATCGACTAGCCCCATCGACAAGGGTTCATGACAAGCAAACATGGTCATCACAGAATTTCTATCATCTTGACAGAAGAAGTGTTGTTGTTTTTTCTCAGTCAGGAAACCCACAAATCGCATCTCGACTCACGTTGCGCGGCTGGAACCCGTCCGATGCCCGTCTCTCAGAGTTGCTTTATGCAACAGCCGTAAGATTGGCCCCGATCGTCAATCTGGGGACTCTGGGACGATGATCTGGCAGAATTCCCAACCCAAAGGAACCGTACCGCACGCTGGCATCCACCCCCGCCCGCATAGCACGTTGACGATCCCATCGGTGGATCTGAAGAGGAGCATAATTGCTTTTTTCTTTCTTTTCTCAGGTTCTCAGGTCAGGCCGTCAAGGGTTCCCGGAAGCGAGGGGGCCAATCTGATGAAAAAAGGTTTTCGTCAGTTATCATATTCTCCGAACAGCTTCATTCGACCTCCCTCCCCCTCCCACTGGCTCCCAGGCACTGGAAGCCCACATCGTCAACCACCAGAAAAATAGGAGAGACAACAATCTCACATTTCTTCCCCCTTGCGAACCCTGGAAATCGCACATGGTCACGAGCAGCTGGCAATTTTCAGCTTAAGCGATCTTGCCACCTGAGGTAAAACACTACCCACAACAAGTCACGATATATGACGAAGTTAGAGAAAAAGGAGGCACCGAGGCAGGCAGTCCTGCATCACCATCCCTTGAAAAAGTGGCTAATGGCCGTGGCCCTGCAAGATCCTGCACCAAGATCTGCCTCAGACGCTCCGCAGCCCTGCCGTTCACCATGGCAGTGCCAGCGCAGCTGAGATTTGCTTCTCCCTGCAAGGAGCAATGAATCGTTCGATGCCCGTCTCACCGCCCTTGCGACGATTCTCGATTCACGACGATGAGATGACCCGACGATACGGCGGCTAGAGCGCCGCCCTGGATCTGCGTCATACACCAGAGACATTCTGGGGATCTTGCTTTTGGTGAGACCGAATTCGGCGGAATTCGTATGGTACCGAGCAAGACTCTGGTTTAAGTCATGTTATCACTAGGGAGTTTCACCGACTCGGCGGGCAGGGAGGGAGTGAGTGCTTGAAGACAAGTCGCTGCTGCTCGCATGCCGGATTACGAAAATTCAGTTATCACATCTCATGAAGACTTGGGTTCAATACGACAAAGAAAAAAACTTTGAACGCGACATCGCGACGCGCACAACCACAATCTTTCAATTTCGCCAGGATGTAAGTGCAGGGGGAAGACGGGATCAGCAGCGAGTCTTCCGCAGCAAGCATCAATAATCGAGATGGCCTGAGAGATAGTCACAACCGCTTCACGAGAACAACAAGAGCCCTTGGCACATGATAGTTCAGAACTCGTCACCCGAGAATCTCGGGTCGATGACTCGCAATCGTTGCTTTGCCCGCGCTCGTGCGATCATCGTAGCATGCTAGCATGCGCGCCCCCCACGAAGAGCCCCGGGAGATCGTTGGAGATCATCTCCAAGAACCGCCGCACCTGGAGCGGCGCTTCCAGAGCGTGCACGCATCACCGCGTGACCTCTCTCTCGAACACCCCCCTCGCCCCAGCCTCCCACAACTCTAGCAACCGCGTGCGCATCTACGAGATCAGCCGACTCCATCGAGCGACGTCAACCGATCTCGGCCGCGTTGACAGTGGAGACCGGCATCTTCACTGATGACGATCGGCACGCTCCGGCTCGGCAACCACGGCGTGAAGTCGGTCTTGGCTCGATCCGCCCGTCCGCCCGGCCGAAGCCAGCCGGAGACCCCACCGTGCAAGCACAGCAAAGCAAAGCAAGCAGCGTTGTTATCCGGTGTTTGATGTTGTACAGGACACATGCTTGCCCACTGACCCATCTGTGCTCTCGCAGCTTGCTTGCTTGCTTGCTTGCGTCCGCGGGTTACTCCAGCAAATCCATCTTTTTCCCGCCCGTACGGGTTGTTGACCACGAGTTGGTCCAGTCTTCGGTGGATTCGGGAGATCGGAAACCTAGCGGACCTGGGAAGAAATCCCCCCGCCCCCATCCTCCGACTTGAGATGAAGCTGTCTCACGGTGCATCTCAGACCCGAGTTGTTGCATTAGTTGGTAGGAAGGGCCAGCTGGCTGGTCCAGCCCATTCTTCGTTCCCGCATCCCTCCCCAAAAGCAAATCATCGGCTTAAACTTGATGACAGAAGCCGTCAAACGAACGTTTGCCATGCAAACCCACCGACAAGCTTCGGATACGGATACACTGCCACGAACACAGCCAATGGAATTAGGGAGGTTCCCTGACGTGGTTTAGAGGAGGGGGGATGTGATGCCAAGCCGTCGCAGCACATGAACCTCAACAGCAGCTACTGCGTTGGATGGAGGCTGTTTAGTCTGTATGGGATGGGGAAGAAACCAGAACTGGGGCTGATGAACCAAGATCTGGCACCGGAAAGCAAGCCGCCACAGCAAAGATTGTGTGTGATGTCGTTTTTGGAGGTGTTCGACCTGAGACAACGCCCGTCCGAAACGGCCTAGCATGGCTGTTGTGTGGTCGTCAACGGTGGCTGCCACAATAACTTTGTCATGGTTTCCTGTCTTAGTGGTGCTCCTTCGGTCATGGCTTGCGAGGAGGAGACCCAACTCAGCATCCAGGAAAACAACGTTCACATTGGGAAAAGCCAGGTTAGCAAGCCAGCCAGCAAGCCGGCCGGCGTGGTCGCCACCCCTTACTCAGACTAGTGGGTGGGATTTTCTGTGGATTATTGAGATTTGATGGCGATGAGCGACGTTGGAGATGACGCAGGGCGCAACACCGGTCACTTGACGCGGTTATGCCATTGGAACCAGGCATGTTGCTTAGCAGAGGTTGCGGACAAAGTTCAGCGTTGTTGCCCTCATCTTTCATGGGCTCCCCTGGCAGGACTAGCCTGGATGAGCTTATGCTGTCGACACGTCGACGGCCCCGCGGAGAAGGAAGAGGATCTGCGTCCGTCCTGGTTGGGTTTAAGTCGTCCGCAAAGTAGTACGTAAGACTTGCAACTCCTCGATCCAAGGTCGTCCAATACTCGGCCGAGAAACACCATCCAGTTGCAAGCAAGCTTTCGTTGTTCGGGGTTCCAAGGACGACGACGATGAGTTGGGTGTGAGTCCGGTAAATCTTGGGTACGGAGACCGGCTTCCTCCTGGTCTTGGCGACGATGATGATGTTGGCTCAGGTTTTCCGGGCTGGCGAGGCGAGGCGAGGCGAGGCGAGGCGCGGGAACAATCAGCCAGGCGGTAGGCGTGCACTAGTTAAGGTAGGTAAAAGGTAGGTAGGTAAGGTAGGTAAGGAAGGGCAGGTTAAAAAGCTGCCTCCGACATGGAGGTGGAGGAGGAGGAAGGGCGGAAGGTTGAGGCAGGTAAGGTAGGTATGGTAGGTAATGGTAAGGATAGGTAGCAGAAAGAGGCACGTAATATGGAAGGAAGTACTAAAAGCAGACGGGAAAGGGTAGGTATGGAAGGTCGCAGCAAGCAGAGCAGAACGGGCAGCAAAGCAGGGCAGGTAGCGCGAGAGGGGTCAGTGATGCGCGCAACGGGGGGGGGGGGGGTAGAGAGCGACTGCTCAGTGGTCTGGCGACGCAAAAGTCTGGGCCACCTTGGCCAGGGTCGGGTCGGATCAGGACCAGTGGGGAGGGTGACGGTGAGCGCTCACTCTCGCGCGCCAGCCAGCCCAGCCCAGCCAGTCAGTCAGTCCCGCTCTTCTGTGCTGTTCTGTTCACTGTCCAGTCCAGCCAGCTCAGACCAGTCGCGATATGTCTGAAAACTATTCAGCCCCTCTGTTGTATCTCTGTCTGTCCCCAGATGCCGTGAGTACAGATTGTCAGTGTGCAGCAAAACAGCTGTGAGTGATGAGCGCAGCAGTCCAGTCCAGTTCAGTTCAGTTCAGTCCGGTCCAGTCAGGTCAGGTCAGGCCTGGTCAGTCCCCGGTATGCAGTCGGGTCGAGTTCGTGCAAAAGACGGGCACATACGACAGGCAAGCTTCAGTCAGGGCACCCCGTCAGGTCAGCACAAACCTCGCACTTTTTTTTCCCTCCTCCTCCTCCTCCTCCTCTTCTCCTCCTCTTCTCCCGTCCATCACCCCGGCCCCTCGCGTTGCCGGCCTCTCATCATGGGTATCTGTCGCACCGGCGGAGCAGCGCAGCGCGGCGCGGCGCGGCGCGGCGCGGCGCAGACCACATCAACAAGACAGGTAGATGCACCTCACCGCGCTGCTGCTGCGCATCATCAGCCCTGGCAGAGTGTTGCGGTGGCGGCAACAGCTGGCGACCCGTAACGCTTCAATCTCCTCCAATGGCCGGCCCTGTGTGCAACCGCAGCGCATGCGCCCAATCCAGTGACAGATCCCCGTCGGGTATCTGTTCCGCTGGGGCCTTGCTGTCTGTTCCTCACTCTTCTTCTTCTGTTCTGCTTGTTCGCTGCCGTAGCGTCTTCCAGCGCCATCTTGTTTCCTGCTTGATGCATGCTTCCCAGATGTCCGGAAGTGAGACAGTCTGCGCGGCGCGGTCCTGGGCAGAAAGCACTGACTACTGATGCCGCTGCTCCTTGTGCCGATTGGGACTGGACTGAACTGAATTGACTGCACTCGACTGCACTCGACGGCTCAAACTGGTCTGGTCTGGCTGGAGGAGCCCCCATCCATCCATCCATCCAACTGGCCCCCCGTACTCCGCCCCGCAGCGACGCGCAGGGAAGGACGTGCGGCATCGGGCACAGTTTTAGACAGGATAGAGGGGTAACAACTTGGCAGGCGGAGTGTGGTAAGGTAAGGAAAGGCAGGGTAATGTCCTGTGTAAATGAAGCTCGGGACGCCAACTGGCGTCCGTATTGAGATGATGACAACCAACAATCTCGACGGTACCCACCCGTCAAATAATGGAAATCAAACAACACGGAACCTTCTTGGTCGCTGCGAATAAAAGAGATGGAAAAAAATTACAAGGAGACCATAAACACACTTACTGGGGAGTTTCGGTGGTGATGATGGGCTTCAAGCCCTCCTTCTTGCGCTTCTTGGCGACCGTCGAGTTGCCATTGGCATTCGCGCTGGCACTGGCGTTGACGTTGGCAGCCGCGGGCTGCAGAGGCTGTTGCGCAAGCGGCTCCGAAGCTTGTTGGGTGCCGTTCATGATGGGCAGTGGAATGTGCGATGCGGTATGTAAAGTATCGTCCAGGAGGGTGAGTGTGGGGGACAGACAGAATGGGGGTCACGGCCGACCGTTCCAGATGGGCGAGGCGTGGTCAGGAGAGCGCACCGCCGGTGGCCTTGGATTGGCGATGTTCCGTCTGTGGTGACCAGCCCAAGCTCGATACCCGATTGTAGCGCAGCGAGGACGGGCGGCTGCGCGTGCGTGCGTGCGTGCGTGCGTGCGTGTGTCAATTGTCGGCCTCGTCCAAGGCAATTGGTCTTGCAGCCCGAAGGGGCTTGTCTGGTTCGGAGTGGTATCGCGGGATTTTCAAAGTCGTACAGGTGGTCGCGCGTTCGGGCAGCTGGCGCAGAGCAAGAGATCTGTTGAAAGTAGGGGCGGCAGAGGTCAATCGAGGACGTGAGATGGCAGGCGAAGCGGCAGTCGGAAGTGCGTGAAGAAAAAGATGGCGAGGTGGAGCTCTTGTCAGAGGAGATGTGAAGGCGGATACGGGAGGAGAGAGCGATAGAAGTCAATGGCGAATGAAGCTGGCGATGGAAGCGTGGCGACCGGATCCACGGAGTTGCGAAAGAAGTGTATCACCGGGTTGGCGCGGCCAGTCAGCAGCAGGTAAGTCGGCGGGTGGTATTCATCAGATGTGCTCCAATATGATGCGAGACGATGCGCGATGCGGCGGGGACCAAGATGACGACGGCGACGAAGGCTGTGGCGACGACAGTACTGAGCAACGAGCGGACAGGTTGCCTGTGTGGTGGTCTCTGGGCGCGCGGTGTTGGAGGTGTTGGAGATGTTTACTTGCGACCAAGTGGCCAAGGCCGATGGAAGTGGCGTCGTAAGGTAAGGTAAGGTAAGGTAGGGTCAGGTAGGAAGAGGTAGGTGTCAAGGCAAGGTCAGGTAGGCAAGGTACCTTGAGGTGGGATGGATGGGTTTGGCAAGGTCTGGTACCTCAGCAACAAGCAAAGCAAGAGAAAACAGAAGACAAACGTGCCTGAGTGGCTGCCTGCTGGAAAAAGCGCAGAGCAAAGCAAGCAACAAGTTCGGATGTTTTTTTTTTTCGTCTTCTTCTCTCCTTGGGTAGGAAGGAGGGGTGGTTGGTCTGGACACACAACAGGAGTGTGAAGTTGCGCCGTACGTATGCGTACCCATTGAGCGATGATACCAAGCAGTGCCTGTCTCGTTCTCGTCTTAGCTGCCATGCCTGGGCCAGGAGGACGTCATTGATGGAAGCTGGTTCGAGGTTGGGTACATAGCAAGTACCCGTTAGGTAGGTAGTGTGTCAGTCAATAGTGGGGGTGGAGGACGGGGGTGCAAGACGGAAGAGGCCAGTAGAGATGCGCCAACGGCAGAACAAGCACCAGCACGACTCAATCGGTGGCGTCTTTTGTCTTTTTTGGTGGATGGATGGATGGATGGATGGATGTGGAGGAACGGGGGTCGAGGAAGCAGCGTGGACGTGGAATTCTGACGGGTGAAGCTATCCACCGTCATCGCATCCAGCATTTGCTTGAGACGAGAGCACCCATGAATGTTGATTAGCACGGTGCTGATTGATGCACAAGAGGACAGACAGGACAGGCAACTCAAATGTTGAATCTAGCGCGTGCCGACGACGTCCAAAGAATGTTTGACACCGGGTTCACTCAGCGTCTTTGGTGCGCATCCGGGAGTTGCGAGCCACGATTCAGCCAAGTGCCTCCAAGTCGGCGGGACGAGACTGCGATTAGATAACACGGGCGAAGTGGATAGGTCGAGGTGGACCAGGCGGCAGCGCTAACTGCATCCAGCGGTATCCTGTTTGAAAGGTGCTCAATGATACGTGCGAACCCTCCATAGTGCAAATGGTACACTACCTAATCCTCTGTCAACCTCCACTGACCAAGAAAATATCCAGCACGATTGATGGCGGCATATCCTATCAGAGCTTCACCGACGCACGCCATCACATCGCACATCGTCACTAGCGACCGGCTATTCAGTGGGGAGGAGCAGGGTTTGTCCCCTGAAGCACAAGGCAACGGCCGCTGAGCGGCTGCTGTTGCTGAGGTGAAGACGACGGGAGCCCTGTCCGACCGTCGAGACGTCGGGACCCTTGATTGCCGGTGACCTCACGGGGACGGCCTGACGCAACCGGGCAGGGCCTCAGCTGCGTCCCGGCAACTCTCATGTTTCTCACTTCACTCAATCCGCCCATCCTTAACCTCAGCTGCTTGCTGCCCCTGGATTTTCTTTTACCAGCTCTGTCGTTTGCGGAACTCACAAACGCTGTCGATGTACACTACATATGTACCATACATCGAGTAGACTCTCAGGCACGGCTAAGGATATAGCTCTGTCGGTCTCATCTTATTGGACGGAGCTGAACAAGTTGCAACAGGCGTTCCCTTGTTCCGCCACCCATCCATCGCGACTCGACAACTTCTGCAACAGACATTTTCCCTGGATCTGGCCACCAACTTACCCACGCCCTTGGGTCCGAAAACTTTTGATCAACTTTTTTTTTTTTCCCTCTCCCGCGTCCTCGTTCGTTCGCCAATGCTGTTCTTCCCGCCACCTTCACGTACACCGCCTTGCCCGCAGCACTCAACGTGAGACCCCCGACACCTGAGAGCATCCGTCAACAGACCTCCGGCTTTCTTTGACCTTTCATCTGATAAGCAAGGGCCCTATTGGTCCGCCCCGCCAGTCACAGGGCTAGTCGAGGTGATGGCTCAGGTACATCACCTGATTGGGTCTTCTTGTTTCTCCTTGGCGCTCCTCGCGGGACGCAATCCCAGGCCACGGCGTCAGGCACACAGAGACAGACCGGACCATTCCATCCATGTGAGCAGGTCCCGCCTGTCACCTGCCATCTATCATCATCGAGCTTCGCGCCCAAATAATTGTTCAGTGTGAATGCAGTCCGGTCTAGTGCTCGTGATTTCCCGGATTCAAATGCACTTAACAACGTCCCTATTATGGGGCCCCCCTCATTGCCGGCGACGAGGCCGCGTACTGCCCTCGCAAGGGAAGCTGCGCTGCAGGGCTGTCGCATGCGGCGTCGGAGAGAGAAGCCTGCGGTGTCGTTACCACGGTCTTGGCAGTCTGGCCGACGAACAGCTTCTTCCATGATCAGAAGAATGGCATCCGATGCGCGCCAACCGATGTCCGCTGCGAACCCCGTCTTCCGTGTGTCGGGGTGAGCCTGCTTCGGCACAGGAGCCGGCTTTCATTGTCTCATCTTCTGCCGGACCTCAAATTCTTATCCGAATCGCCTCTTTCATTCCGATGCATTGAGGTAGATTGTCAGCAACCACGGCCATCGGAAAAGACAAAGCCAGTTGCCCTTTGAACGTGAACAATGCCCGCATCCAGCATCGCCTACAATTCCTTGTTCCTCCAAGCCACCTTCCTTCAAGTTTTATCACTGTCGAGTACTTCGCTCGTTGACAAGCATCATTTTATCTCTTGTAGGCTTCCGCTTTGTGATGAGCCTCATCTTCGGAATCAAGAAACCTCCATTGTCATGCGTTGACAATAAGAGCTATCAAAGACATTATGCTTTTGCGACCTCAATCGCGGTTTACGAGTGAAATGCTCTATATATACGGGAGATGAGGGGGAAATCATGGATACTCGAGCAGCAGCTCTTCACAACGCGTACTCACTTCTCTAGTTGTAAGATTATCATTACCATCCTCTTCCTCTCAGGCTAGCTTTGTCGACATCGCAGAAATCGCCGACTATAACCTACCTGTAATATGCCGCATTTCTCTTCCACAAACCTTGAGCTGGCCTTCAGTTTGCCGAGTCACGTCAAAGATGAGTACGCCGTCAGGCTCACGAATTCGGCACTTCAAGAGAAGCACCTCGACCCAAGATGGCGATACGATGGGCATATTATCGGCAACCAGGATTACCTCGAGGTTGCCTTCGCCAAAAAGCCACATAGGCGGACGACTTGGCCCAGCGACTACTGGTTCAAGCCCATTCACCCACTCCAAGACCCTCTCACTATCTCTTCAGCAATTCATGCTGACTTGGCTCGCCTAGCCGAGAGACACAACATCGTTGCCAACGAGATTCACAGCTTTATGCGCTTCCCCCTCGTCAGAGCAGTCATACGCACTTTTCTCATCGAGCTTGAAAGACCCGAAGCTCAATACGGCCCGCCGCCAGACGACGAAGACATCGTCGGTCGACTCGAGGGGATCTTGTTGAGCACGACGCTGTCGGACCGCCAAGCTCTGTTGACCCAAACCACCGCGGTTGGGCCAGACTTTGCCGACAGGGCGCTGTTGTTGTGTTTGATCAAGTTATACGCTCACTTTGAGTCTTGGAACCGCTGGACGTTTGGGTCTATCGGGTACAGACCTATGCTGCAAATCCTCGTTGCCGTCGTTGGCCTATTCTGCAACGCCTGGGTTCACGCGCCCGTAATCGACATTACCTGGGGCCACCTTGGCAAGTCTCTGTCCCCGCCTTCTCTGTATAGTCATGTTATCGACCACAGCGAGCCTCTGCCTAGCACTACTCTGACGCCTGAGATATGGATGGAGTGGTCCCTCATGTACGACCCCTGGGTCAGACAAGCAGACTCAGTACAACTGACGACGCCCGAAGACGCAAGGCTGTCCTCGAAGCTCACTTTAGCGCCCCCAGTCTTTGTCGCGGAGGTCTCCGAGCCAGAAGCCGACAAGGAGGGACGTGTTACGGTGAAGTATCTCAGTAAACCTGATGAGGAACGATGGTCATTCAAAGGCATCCTCGATTCCAGGTGGGCGGGCAAGAAACCGAAGACGGGGCTACAATATCTGGTCGAATGGGAATACGCCGAGCCCTCGTGGCAGCCGGCGAGAGATTTGCAAGGCTGCGAGCCGTGGGTCTTGCAGTTCCACCGGTCGAATCCGAAGAAGCCTGGGCCTTTACCTAAGTTGAAGCGATTTCTTTAAGGCCCATATTGTGTTTTGGTGGGTTCAAAGAGTCAATGATTCTTTCCAGGGCTTGGGAGACTTTGACGTAGAGGCTTGGATGGGGGCCAACAAAGAGGGTCAGCAAGGTGCTACTGGTTGGAATATCACGCTACACTAGGGAGATGTATAGAATAAGTCGGATGGCTGTTGCTTGTAGGCAAGTTCAGGCGAGTTGTTGCCCATCCTTCAACTTTTATAGTCAAATTCCAAAGAAATAAATACAGGCCTCTCCAAAAATCATTGTGGTTGAGTGCGGAAGGCTTTACTTTTGGTCTCGCCGCCTCAGTGATGAATGTGGTCTCGTATCAATGGTATCACTAATCCAGCAGAAACCAGCAAGTGAGACAAGATCGGATTTGTTAGTGCAAATGTGGCCGAAAACACGTACAGGATACTTGTGGCAGGACTCATACGCCCTTGCTCAAGGATGCGCTTCCGTAAGTCCTGAGTTGTTGTGGTCGCGATGATGTATTGGTTTGCTATTTGTCCTTATCTTGGTCCCACCGGTATCCTGCTATCTTGTTGTGTTCGAATGTTGTTAGATAGGCTGCTCCGAGGTGTGTCAAGTAGTCGTCAGAACCAAAACTTCACCAATACTGATAGCACCAGGCATGTAAGCAACTGTATGAGTTGGGTCAGCCGCCTATGTTTGGCCAACCGTTATCGAGTTCATCCTCTTCGGAATGCCTGGCCCAGTTATTAAGGTCTATCTAGTACTCCGAGGCTAAAACCTAAGTCAAAATAGGCTGGCTGAGATTGTTGGGGCCGGCCCGTGTGCATCCACATTGCATCGGAATATATGGGTCTCTCCGCCAGGGCTCGGCGTCGGAGCCGGAGCTAATGCAACTTGACATTCCAGGCGCTGACAGCGGGAAGATTCATTTCTAGCCTCTTCGTAATAGTCGCCGGCTCACTCCGTTTCCGCCACACTGGGATTTGTCAATGCGTCCATTCCAGTCAGCCCTGCGGCAAGCACGTACGAGGTCATTCTCACGCTAAGGCGGAGCTTCTGAACGGCCTACCTGAGCTGACGGCAGAGCCAGACACGATGGCACGGCTCGTCAAATGACGTGGCAGGGCCTTGTGACTTTGGCTCGAGGACCGATTACTGGATGGTGGTTTCTTGGGTTTGTGCCAATCAACAACGGCTGGGTGCATCAGTCGGACATGTGATGGCGATGCTACAGAGCGCAAAAGGTCAGTTTTAGTGCCATGATGTCATGTCTTATCCCGACAGCCGCTCAACGGGACTGCGACTTTAATAGATGCCGTGGCGAGGACGACTTGAGAACGCCTCTTCCGGCTTACCCCCATGTGTCTCGGGCGGCTGAAGTCCCAGGCCGCGCCGAAAGAGCCGGATGGCTACGTGTACGTGGTTAGGGGGCCAGTACAGAGATTACTCAATCGCAACGGTTAGCTGCCGAACCAGCAGCAGCAGCAGTTTTGACCTCTACGCAGACGGGAGGCCGGGACGTGCAGCGAGCGAGCGAGGGGGGCGCATGGAACAACGCAGAACACATGGAGGCGCCATCTGCCCGTGGACAAATGACAAGTCTACCAGCCATCTCCGCATTCCAATCCACGCGCGATATCCGAACGTTGCGGAAATAGGATGGGGAAAACCTGAACGTTTGGGAGGGTATTGGCGGGATGTTGCAATAATGCCGTGTAGATGTATTAGTGGGGGAACGCCCTGAAAGCCTCGGCCAAACGGGAGCTGGACCAAGCTACCTACCTAGGCTAAAAGGTGGAAAAGCTTGTACCGACGGAACACAGTCCCCTCCACTCCCTATGGAGGACGTCCCTAGCCACTTGCCAAGATAGGAAATAGTGCACCATGCCGATTGGCAGACCACAACAGAGCGAGAGCTAGACGTTACCACGAAAAGCTCAAAGTCGCAAAAACGAGGGAGGCAGATCGTGAGAGAATTAAAGAGCCATGCCAACAAGTCTTGCTTCGTCACGCGAAATTAAAGTCAATGTACCATCGTCCAGCTGCGGATCTTCATGCCCATCTGCCTCGCGTGCTGAGCCATAAGGGCGTCAGCAATAGTTAGAGCGGCCATGGCCTCGACGATAGAAACGGCGCGAGGAGCAACATTGGGGTCGTGACGGCCCCTGACAGCAGGAATAGACATAATAGCGTGGGCAAGGAGAGCCTCAGCTATCAAAGTACGGCTCGCCGAGACCGAAGGGGCACCCGCCAATGATGTAGGTTAAGGTACCACCAGTAGAGTCATGCTGATCGCGGAGCTCATCAGGGGCAGCGCCCGGGAAGGAACTCATCTACCTTCTCGCGGGTTAGGAAGTCAACAAACTCGAGAAGCCTAGGGTTGCCACTCAGGAAGTCGATATCGTCGTCGCTATTGGTTAAGGGCTGTCCTCAAAGAGCTTGATGTTGCCAACCGAGAAAATAAAAGCAACGATCTCGATGCCGTAGGGTGGGAGAGGCACGGGTAGAGGTCGATGGTCTTCGAGCCATAGTCGTCAGGGCCCAATCTGCGATGCTAGGGGATGAACATCATGGCAAACATCATGACTTCCTGCAGGGATGCCACTCCCGCGCCCAAATTCGCATTCAAATGCTTTAGTCACGCGGTCCTTCTCGTCGCGCGGAGTGGTGATTGCCGACTATCCCGGGCGCCGGCGGTTGAGCTGCGGCTGGATGTCGGACTCGGAGAGGGACAGCCCCGGCAGGCAGTTCTCGATGATACAGGAGACGGTCTTGCCGTGGGGCTCGCCGGCGCTGTGACGCACGATAGAGGTCAGTCTGCCATTGTTTTGCGTTCTTAGCAGTTTAGTGGAGGAAGAGGACTTACGTCGTCACGCGAAAGTAGTGGCCAAATATCGATATGGGGTCTTTATCTGTTCTGCACGTTCACTGGGTGAATTGACTGACGGAGAGGTAAGAGAGGGAGGAATGTAGCGATGTCGTAGAGATATTTCTTATCGGTGACTAACTTCACAATCGGAGGCAGTACGTATCCCGTCTGCCAGGGGGCACAAGCAACACCAATTACCTTAAAGCCTCCGAAGGATGTATTTAGGGGAAGTCTGGGAGAATTCGGAAAATATTCCAAGACTCGAAAATGCTCCGAGATGTAGGCTAGGAATCGGGCACCTGGATGAGGACTCCGAGCTAGGGCGGCGAGGCTTCATTGACCGCCCATTGATCGCGGTCGCTGTGTGTTCGTGGCAGACTACCGAGGTAAGGTCTATCTATCCATAAGGTACCTTAGGTACCATACATAGCTGGGTACAAAGGTAAGATACCTAGGTGAGTTCCTAGGTGAGTTCCAGTTTCAATCGGTCCCATGAGGGGTTCCCACTAAAATAACGCCGCATCCCCCCGCGGCCAAAAATGCACCCTCCTCGATGACCTCCAGCTCCCCTCAACTCCGAAGCGAACTGACGGCGCAAGGCGAACCCTGCGGCAACACCAACTCCATCAACCGTCGCGCACTGTCCCCATCCGTCCTCCGCATCTCGCGAACCACGCAATCTTACTCTTGGACCCTCAATTCATGAGTTGCACCGTCCCAAGCCACTTCCGTCCGCCCTCCTCCGCGCGCCCGACGACACACTCATAAAGACCGAGCATGTGCCCCGCGCCCGATCATGGAACCTCAGCCATAGAGGATCCCCGACCCGACGACCACCACAACGAGAACCTCTCCGCGACTGCCACAGAGCCAGCTATTCCCCCGGGCGCAGACGTCCGGACCAGAGCCCGGACCATGACGAGCACCGAAGAGATTGACAACACCATCATTCGCCCGGGCTCCGTCCGCATCAACGTCAAGGGCGCTTTTATCGTCGACCCGGACTCAAGTTCTCCGAGAAGCAATGGCCGAGGTTCTCCGACCCATCACGAGACGAGCGATATTCGCCTGCCGAACCATCATGCCGTCGTCAGCCATATCGCCGTAGATGTATGCGCCCTGTCGCTCCCGATACCTGCTTTGAGTCTCTCTCTCCACTTGCTGACCTTATCGTCCCCCAGATTGGCGGTTCCCTAATCAAGCTTGTCTATTTCACCCGCGAGGCCGGCTCCAAGGAGCCTGGTGGCCGCCTCAACTTCCTCAACTTCGAAACGGATCGCATAGACGACTGCATTGAGTTCATGCGCCACCTGAAGGACAAGCAGCAAACACTCAATGGCTCCCAACCAAACGCCCTGAGCGTCATGGCGACGGGCGGTGGCGCATTCAAGTTCTACGATAAGATGCGCGACGTTCTGGGTGTGGATGTCTTGCGCGAAGAGGAGATGGAGTGCCTCATTATCGGTAAGCATACACCTCCAATCGCATTCCCCGGCGAATAACCAAGCTGACTAGCGGCATGCGCTACGTAGGTCTCGACTTCTTCATCACCGAAATCCCCAGGGAGGTCTTTACCTACAGCGAAACCGACCCCATGCACTTCGTCTCGCCCTCGGAAAACATATACCCTTATCTCCTTGTTAACATCGGATCTGGCGTCTCGATGCTCAAGGTTTCAGGCCCCAACAAGTACCAACGCGTCGGCGGAACATCACTTGGTGGCGGAACGCTTTGGGGTCTTCTGTCCCTTCTCACAGGTGCCCGTACCTTTGACGAGATGCTGGACGCGTCAGAACAGGGGGACAACGCCAAGGTGGACATGCTTGTTGGCGACATCTACGGTGGTGACTACGGAAAGATTGGCCTCAAAAGCACGACTATCGCGTCCTCTTTTGGCAAGGTCTTCCGCATGAAGCGTACCGCCGAGAACGAGGCCGAGGACCACGGCGGCCTTCATAACGGCGACAACAAGAACCGCGGTTCCCCATCCACACAACCTGAGGAGAGTTCCACAGAAGAGAGCCACCATGCTGCTGGAGAGAATGCTTCGGACCAACCCTTCTCCAGTGCAGATGTTTCCAGATCACTATTGTATGCCATTTCCAACAACATTGGTCAAATCGCCTTCCTCCAGTCACAAATCCACAACCTCGACCACATTTACTTTGGCGGTTCTTTCATCCGCGGTCACCGTCAAACAATCAATACTCTGAGTTACGCCATCAAGTTCTGGTCTCAAGGCAAGAAGCAGGCGTATTTCCTTCGTCACGAAGGCTATCTTGGCTCCGTCGGTGCATTCCTCAAGCGCCAACCCCGGAACTGGGGCCGTCGTGGATCGTTTGAAGAAGCGCAACACCTCGAGCGGCGTCTTCGTGGTCGGGTAGCGCTGCATGACCCGGAGATGCAAAGCTTGGTGGACGACTATGCCTCGGAATCAGGGAGAGACTGAAATAGCAATACCCGGGTAGGAGAAAGAAAAACAGAAACGGACAACCAGTAGAGGCGGTCATTTGGTGCATAGGGCGTTGTGGCGGCATATTCTGGCATTTACAGTCCTCAGCGAGGGGCCATTTGCGAAAAGATGTGAGCGACATTGGGCACGAGACGTTTAGGTGTTGGATTACACTCATGCCATCCCTTACTTTACACACGTATTCACCAGTTTAATGTTATCGTACGCGGCATGGGCTGCTGAAGCGGCCAATATCTCGCGCATAGTTTATACATTTACCATTGCAACCGTTGCCAGCAAAGGCCTACTGTGATTCAACGGTATCTTCCAGTCGTACCAAGTCAACTACAGCCGTCTGCAGGGCCTTCACTGAAAGATCGGTCATGCTTCTGTTCTCTTTTACAGATGTTCCCCTCAGCATAAAAGGGTAGGTATAAAGCGATTCCACTTCTTCTGCTTGTTCTGGCGCTGGAGTCTTCTCTGAAGTGACTGGTGACAAAGGTCGACCTAGGTGTTCAAAATGACCGGCTTTCCTTCATTTATCTTATCGGGCCGCATCTCTTAGTAAACAAAGCACTGAAGCTGGCTTCACCTCTGTCGGTAGACTTCAAATGCACGAACCGAATCTCCGCCGAGAGAATATCGCGACTGATTTTGTCGGGGTTTTTGATGGGAACAGGGGCCAGCCGCGAGATTCCGTGCCAAAATCAGACAATGCTGATTTGTTCTCGACGCAGCCGGCTCAGGTGAAACACTCGAGGACCCCGAGAAAGGGCCTCTCCATGGCTGCGGGCTCTTATTCGCACTTCATTGGAAGTAATACGCGCGACCTTGGATTTTATCTGTTGCATTTTGTGTGTAAATGGCAGAGACTGCTAGTGGCCTCATTGATATCCAGATTTCAGACAGCGAAGTACGGACGAGATGAACACCAGCATTTCTAAAGAGATGTATGCTATCTTGGAAGCAGAAGGAGGAGCACCGGGACGTCTGTGGCCCATCTCACAAGTCCGCCTATTTTTCCTGTGTCTACGCAGCTACATCTTCTGTCTTCTTCACAACCAGTATATTATCATGATTAAGGACAATAGCAGGCAGAGGACAATTAGTCAGTCTCCATCACATCATCTACCACTGAAGTTGTCATAGATTTGCTAGCCTCAAGGTGACGTGGGGAAGAAGTAGCAATTCTCTGCTTCTCCTCTATTTAGTCCCAGACTGTTCGCATCTGTTGAGCTATGTTGTCTTCAAAGTGGTTATTCAATCTGCTTTTTGGGGAATGTCGCACGCCTGCAAACCGTTGGTAGTGATCGATGCAATACGGAACACAGAGGAAACGATTGTTTTCCCACACTTCCATAGACCACAAACGTCTCGAGGTATCACTCGAATTCAAAGTCGATAAGGCTGGCTGCCACGATCGCTTTCTTCGAGCTCTCCTGAAAGCAGCATGGCATGCGGTAAACTCACCCCTACCCGGACTCTGTCTGGGGATACGAATATCACGATGCTCGAGGCTAGCAGAGGATGCCGCGGCCGCGTATTCGACGCCAGATCAGCTCCATCACCAACGCGGATCTCAACGAGACGGCTCCAACCCAGATTACATCCGTATTCAACCCGGTAACTCCACGCCATACATCCATTCTGCAGCCTTGTATGAAGATCGCCGACAGGACTCTTGGCGCAAGGGGCGTATCAACGGTTGAACTCGGTATCGGTCCCCTCTTTTCCGAACAAACCTAGACGCGAACAGCGAGTTCCCTCAAGGCTGAATGTCGGCGTCTCCATGATTCCCGCCAAGGGGACCATCTTTGCATACGTCGCCGTATGTCTTTCGTCAAGAGCCCTGTGGTTGCCAAGAATTTCTTGAGTTCAGACGACCCATCATATGAAAAGCTTGAGAAACTATAGCTGTTTATTTTATACACCCTCCCTCATTGAGCGCCGTCACAAGCGGTCAACTTGCAGTTGCTGCTCATTGCCGCATTCGTGTCGATGGATATTGATCCGTCACAGGTACACCGTCGTCAGGCCGCGGGACACCCGAGCAAGCCCAAACCTTGATCGGAAAGGGGACCACCACGTAATAGAGTCCGACTTCGTGGAGTTTGTTTGATTGACGCAACTCACCGACTGCCGCAACGAACGGCATCCTCCACCCGAGACACTGCACAGAGGAGGACAGAGAGACTAAAAGAAAAAACTGAACAAGGAATTAGCAATCACCGAATGAATAAGGCTGCGCTCCTTGTCCCTATCGATATCAATAGTGTTAATGAAGACCGCCCAGAAGGATTCGCACCACAGTCCAGAAGGTGGTCTGTCCGCACCCATGGGCTCACTCCCTTCCATGACGGCCGGTATGAGCGTTTCCCCGTCGCTTTGCCGATCTCCAACGCCGCGTCCCGAGCCCGGCCCAAGCTTCTTGATTTCGCCGCCGCGCGTTCTCAAATTTCCATTTCTGGCGTCGTATTTCTGAATTGGGGGTTGAATGGATCGGCGGGGCGGGAAAAGGGGAGGTGAGGTGGTAACCAGAAGAAACCCTAACAACAATCGCTCTCCTTCGAAGATCGATCAGCCTCAGCCGACGCGGCAAGTGGGATGCATAGAGATGGCTCATTTCCGGGCATGTCGCAACTACAACATCACATGACTCGAAATATGTGTAAGAAAATGTTAGCTGAATGGCACACAAGCGTTCACACACATGTCACTTGGATCCAATGGTGAGAGAAGATTCAGTAGAGCGCGTTTTTTATTACTATTAACACTTCAACCAGCCAGGGTATAACTCTGAAGTCCAACTCCTCCCGCTGCCTCCTTTTGATCGCTATCAAAAAGAACAAAAAGGAAAGAACAATACAGGAGAGGGCCAGAGATGCAGAAGACCGTGTTATGTTACACAAGTTCCCCTTCTGATGCGCTCTGTTTTGCGGCCAAGTGTGATAAAATGTGGTTGTGTCCAAGCCAGGCCACCAACCCATGCAAGTGTTTCGTTCGTAAGGATCGTAAGAATGGTATGTATGATTGCGGATTGTAGATTACAGATTTGCGTGCAGCGACATTGAGACAGTAAGGAAATGGAATCTTTTGGGTTTCGAACTTTCCTCCGCTAAAGAATCACCTTTTGCTGAGAGAGAAAGAAGCTGTTACCCTGCTTAGAAAGCAGCGAGGACAGCGGCGGCAACAACGGCACCAAGGCCGAAGCTGGCCTTGCCAGCACCGGCAACGACGACGCCGGTGGTGGTAGGGACGACAGCGCCAGTGCCAGCAGGAGTGGTCTTGCTGGCGCCAGCGGCAGGGGTCGTGGGGTAGGGAGCCTCAGCACCAGGGGCCTGGGTAGAGACGGTGACAGCAGGGTTGCTGGCAGCGGGGGTGGAAGGAGCAGGGACAGGGACAACCTGGGAGGCAGAGTCCGTGGCGAAAGAGACGGCGGGGGCAGTGAGGGTGGTCTTGATGGTGGCAGTGGTGGAAGAGCCAGGGACGGTGGTGCCCTCAGTGACGCAGGGAACGACGATGGTCTTGTCAACGGTGATGGTGGTGTACTCGGCGGGGTTGGTAGCAGCGGGCTTGGTGGCCGAGACAGTGATGGCGGTGGTGATGGTGGCAGGGACGGTGACAATGGCGGGGTTCTCGGGGATGTGGGCGGCGCAGATACCCTGGAAGAACTCGGTGGCCTTGGAGATGACGTCGTCGCTGGCACCGTGGGAGTAGATGCAGTTGAAAACGTTCTCGACGAAGGCAGAGTCGGGGCAGTAGCAGGAGGCGTCGGAGTTGTCCTTGCAGCCGGAAGAGAACAGCCAGGTGCTCAAGCACTGAGGAACGACATCAGGGCAAGGGAGGGTCTCAACGGGGCCAGCGGGGATGGTGGCAGAGGGCTTGGTGACGGAAGAGGCAACAGGCTTCTCGGAAGAGGCACCCTTGGAAGGCTGCTCGACGGGCTTGGAGGCACCAGGAGTGTGGACGATGGTCTCGGTGACGGGGCAGACGGTGGTGGTGAGGGGGACCGTGGCGGTGACAACGATGGGAGTGCGAGACTCAGCGGGGCAGTTGGTGACCTCAGGAGCGCAAGAGGTGACGGTCTCGACACGGGTGGTGTAGACGGTGGAGGTGGTGTCGTAGACAGTGGTCTTGGTCTCAGGGACGGCAGGAGTGGTAACAGACTCGACGGGCTTGGAGACACCAGGCTGGGTGGCGGGGACAGTCTCGGCGGGCTGAGTGCCGTTGGCGGGGACGGAGGCAGAAGGCAGCTGAGCGGAGGTGGTCTGCTCAACGGGCTTGGTGACGGACTCAACAGGCTTGGAGACAGACTCAACGGGCTTGGACTCGGAGGGCTGGCTGGCGGAAGGAAGCTGGGCAGAGGTGGTCTCGCCGACGGGCTTGGTGACAGACTCGACGGGCTTGGAGACGGACTCGGCGGGCTTGGTGACGGAGGGAACAACAGCAGTGCTCGTCTCGGCCGGGATGGAAACGGAAGGAAGCTGGGCGGAGGTGGTCTCCTTGACGCCAGTGGAGTGAGCGGGCTTGGTGCTCTTCTCAACCTCGGGGACGGAGGTGGTGAGGACGGGCTTGGTGAGAGCAGTGCTCAGAGTGGTAGCGGAAGACAGGACAGCGCTGGTCTTGGTCTTGGGAGGGACAGAGGTCTTGGGAGGGCTGCAGTCGAAGCTGATGGTGTGGATGCCGACGCCGCAAGTGGACTTGGGCTTGGAAGGCTGGGAGGGGTAGACGATGGTGACGTTCTTGGCACCACCGCACTGGGTGTTCTTGACGGTGGTTCCAGACTTGGAGCAGGCAGAGCGGTGCTTGCAGGTAGAGCCGTCAGGCATGTCGTAGTGGAACTCGAGGTCGCAGTCGAACTCGACGCTCACATCGAAGTGGCCGATGGAGAACTTGTCGGGGGAGCCGGAGCTAGAGCCGCAGCCGAAAGAGGGAGAGGTCTCCTTCTTCTGACCGCAAGAGCCCTCAATGACCTTGCCGCCGAAGGTGCGGGGAGCGAGGGTGTCACGCTTGGAGAAGTCGCTTCCGCAGGTCCAGCCCTTGAAGTCGAATCCGCCGTAGCTGCTGAAGGAACCAGTGTTGAGGTCACCCCAGGAGAAGCCCGACTTCTGCTTGTCGTCACACTCGTTGTTGGTGTTGTCGGGGCAGTCGAAGGAGGGGAACTTGTTCCAGCCCTGTGAAGTATTAGTGATATGCGAGGAGGCAGTGAGATGTAAGTGAAGTTGCAACATACAGTAGCAGTGACCTGGCTAGCGCCGGCGAGGGCAAGAAGAGCAACGGTGTTCTTCATTTTGATTGTTGGTTGACGAAGGTATTCTTTCTTGAGTGAGAGTGTTACTTTGTTCTGAAGCGAATGAAACAAAAAACTAGGTTGATATTAAGTTGAGAGAAAGAAGCGAATGACTTTGCTCTCAGAAAGCGAATGGACTGTTTGTTTGATAGAACGAAAGTAGGAAAGAATGTTCGATGAGGGACAAGAATCGAAACACCAAATAGCGGCGGGAAGAGACAGGATCTATATACCAAGTGCACGAGGAGCATCACGGGGGCATGGTTGGTTGTGAGGACTCCAGTCTCTCACCTGAAGAGACGATGAGCAGGGGGGTGTGAACGAGAGAGCGTGAGGGTGAGGTACCTTAGCGCAGTAAGCATGAGCTGCACGGAGACGGGGGACGGGGGTGGTGGGAAGGGGAGGGGACGGAGTGGGGCCACACTGGAGTGGTAGGCTAGCGTAGGTCCAAGAGTTGAAAGTCGACGTCCAGGAGGAGCACGGCGGCCACCACCAAGTCTAGCACGGACTGGCGGACTGGGGGACCCGTTGCATGGCCATGAATGTGGACGACACTAGACATGGGGCCTCGAAGGGTGGCCGAGGTGGGCGCAAAGGTGGATATTCTTGTCCAGTGCTGCTTGCTTGCTTGCCTGAATGCTTGCCTTCTTCCACAGGACCACCACCGCACAGCGAAGCCGGGTTTGATGCCGGTCTTTCTGACGGCCGTCACCGCATCTGACTGGACGAGTGTGAAGAACGGGGATTGCAGGATGGGGCCCAGAAACAGCACTGCCTCTTCTTCGAGCCATCAGGCACCTGGACGGTTCCTATTCGAGCGAGCTTTCCACAGGATCGGAGCAAGGAAGAGACGGGCCCCTGGATGCCGGATAGAATGGCCATTATCATCCATGCCTCCATGAGGAGCATGAGAACGGGAGTCGACGGGATCCCGAGCAGTGCCTCATTGTGCAAGCATTGCACAGTATCGGTAGGTATCCATGGAGCGGTTCGTCTGCCGGGACCTTTCAACTCCCGTGGTGCATACCAGGGGCCAGAACGAATTGGAAGCGATGGACGACGTTCAGATTGAGTGAGCTCAGCCTTCCGGAGTAATGCAGCAGAGGCTAGGACGGGGTCGCAGCATGGAGAATGACGATATGGTTATCCAGTCTGCTTGAGCACACGAGGTGCAGGAGGCGCCATGTGGAGATGGTGGTGATGCTGGGCTGAGACTAAGGGCACCGCCTATTATGCCTGAGATGAAGGCGTAGTCGATCAACGGTGGTGGACGGATGTGACGGAAGCTGGGAGGCAGTAAGACAGCGGCGGCAGGTTTGGTTTGATGATGGTGAGATGTTGCGGCGAGTCTGTGAGGTGGTGTACGAGATGAGGCGAGGTCGGTGCGGCGGCGGCGGGTGCGCTCTGGCTAGGCTCGTATCCCGCCGCCGAATCTGATTGATGGCGATGATGCCTGTGCCTTTGCCTGTGCCTTTGCCTGTGCCTGTGCCTGTGCCTGGTGAAGCGGTTCGGACGAAGGACGAGACGTGCTGCAGCCTGCAGGCGCCTCACAGCAGACTCGCAGCTGTCGGCACCTCACCTCAGCCAAAGGAGCCGAGCCGCCTCGAGGCTCAAGCTCAGAAAAGGCCGAGCTGATGGGCTGCAGATGTCGGGTGCCATCTGCCAGGTGCAGTTTACCCGCCTTCACCTTCCATCGATGCTTTCTGTCGGAACGTATCTTTCCTTCCTTCGGGCTTGCTTTTCAGGGGCGACGCAAACAGAGACCCGAGAGAGAACCTAGGTAAGCTAAAGAAAACCGACGACATGGGAGGCCCAAGCTACCATCTGGGCCTCTGCCTTACAGCAAGCCGCCGGGCGCTGGACGTTGGGTTGGGCGTTGGGCGCTGGGCGCTGGGCGCTGGACGTTGCAAGATCCATCATGGAGCAGGAGGGCAAATGGCAAATCACCAGTGGCAGACAGCCCCGTGGCTTGCTATTCTGTGCTGCACCATGTCCCGTATTGGAAATGGTGAGTCGTGTGGTGTCGAGTGGCTAAAGACGTTTGGATTTCGAGATGCCACTTTTTCCCCCCCTCTGTGCCTGGTTGGCAGTTGCCAATTGCAACCCCAGGCCAAGGGTGCACCTTACCTTACTCTTTTTTTTTTCTTTTTTTTAGTCAGGGGTAAACGCCCACTGAATCTGGAATCTGGTGCCACTGGACCACCCACGACTACCTTACTAAGTAGCCCCGAAGGCGCTCCCCTCCACACCTTACAGCGCCTGGGGCATCCATCGCTACCAGCCAGCCAATCAGGCCGCCGTTCGTCACCTCCATCAAGGACCTGCAGAGGGTGGGCGGGATATCCCAGGTCGAGGGGCCGCGACGCGCTGGTCTCCCGCGCCTAACGTCAGCCGGCCAGCGCTTTGGGGTCGACGGCGGTACCGAGTAAAATGACGATGCACGTAATCCAGATATTTTAGGACCCGACTTTTGCACTTGTTGACGCATACGGCAGTGCCAACGTTAATTTAGAAGATTGATGCTGTTAAACTTACACACTTGCTCGCCTGCATGCATATCCGCCCTTCCCGAAGGCCCTCTTCTCCGGAGCCAACATACATTCCGTGAATACCTAGGGCTGTGGACGAATATTGAATCCTCCTCCTACCCAGTAACTAACCTACTTCACTCACTGCGTATATGTGAGGATTGTGTGGGAGCATTGGACGAAAGAAGCTTAGATGCATAGTGAGGTAGACAGCGGGAGCAAAAAAAGGGGGCCACCCAATGACAGACGCTGGGTCGTCTGAAAGCTGCACGTTCTCGCGACAACAGACGATAAAGCTGCGCTGCTCTGAACCTGTCCGGTATTTCTCCGAACACATTGGCCTTCCATTGTTGACTGTCGACTGTGACTGCAACTCCCGTCCTGGTCCATGCTTGTGATGCCTTCCATGCCCGGGCTCTCTGCTGTCTCCTGCAGCGAGGGGCCCCCTGCCCAGTGCAAGTTGAAACGCTCAGCCACTGCGCCGCTCCCCAAGCTACGCTAATGCAGGAACGCCATCCAATGGCCAATCATCGCCCCGCGGATGGGAAACTTCTTGGGCAAGGGGAAACCGCCTGCCCTTGCCCCTGCCCTTGCTCCTGCTCCCACTGAGGTGCATTCGACATCAAGGGGTCCATCATCATGGCCTGGCACCGGTCAGCCACTGGCAGCAGTCCAGTGTCCAGTCCAGAGCTCCATCGACCCTGTCCAACATCGATTCACTCGCCCACTTCCATCATTCCCCCGACCACGGCCCGGCCATTCTGCAAGGGGAAAATCACCACCTACCGCTGGAAATGGTCATACGCGCATCGTAGCCCTCCGATCTGGGCACTCTATCCTCTTCTCCCCCCTGGCTACCGAGTAAAAAAAATAAAAAAATCTGTCGACCACTACCACCACCACGCTCGAGCCTGCCATCGACGCTCCTCCTCGAGAGCCGCCATGCCTCTCCAAGACTCCAAGTCCTCCCGAACCCGGGGTCCCAGATCCACGAGCCACGCTTTCCCCAATCATGACACCAAGAGTCGGCCTTGCTTTCCAAATCCATCCGCCATGCTGAACATCCCGGTTGCCCATGCTCAGACCCTCTGGCCAGCCGGCTCCACGATGCTGTGACCGTCGTCTTTCTCCCGTCCAGTCTCCTCAAAGACCCTCCAGCGCAATCAGATCCTCCTTTTCCCGCCATCCGAGAACAGACTATCGTCTAAATCGTTCGATCCAACGCCCACTCCCGTTGCCACGCCTGTCAAGCGATATCATCTCGTGTTAGTTATATTCCTTTCCACGTAATGCCCAGGGCCTCCGGATACTGCCAGCCGGCCATGCTTGTCAGCGAACACAAACCGAGACCGACAACCGGAGGCAGACCAGATAGCTTCTTCCTGCTGGGTCATCATCACCATCACCGGTGTTCATACGGTAGCCGAATACATCCGAGCCAGCCTTGCCAGTCCTCAGTCGCTGGTAGCGACCTGACGCTCAGCACGGCCTGCCTCATCAGTGCCGGCTGCTTCTATCCGTAGACATTTCGACCCCCAAACAGATCTTAGAGCACAATGTCATGTCACGTCATGATGCTTGGTCTCGAGCGGGCCGTGGACGACGGCCGAGAAAGTCTTCCAAATCGTGATGTGACCGGAAGCCATCTCAAGTGCTGTCTTTGGCTCTGGAAAACGGCTTGTTTCACGACAAAAGCCACCCGAATCGAATTCAGCACAATCGATTGTGCAAGTTAGACCCAACGGCCAAGCGAGAACGACGGCGCGTTACCACCTTGGCGGCAAAGTAACGCTAGTGGTGGTTTCGGTATCGCCCATATCCACGCCCATTTAGGCCCTCGGCGTTTCTCCTCTGTTTGTGGATCGACAACCCGACAACCTTTTCTCGGTTTAGATTTTGTTTTAGATTTAAGCATCCTTCTGGTCGGTGGATGAACGAATCGCCGCTTCATGACTGGCGATGTGTCGGGCGGCCTGGGCCATGATTCGAGACCTCGATCAACATATGCATGGGGATGCGCCGGGCTTCTGGCCGCGCGGCACCAGTATGATGGCCGCTGACAAGCCGGCGCCTCTTGAGAGACCACAGGTCTGCAGTGGTCATCAGATGGAGGCTCAATCTGAGACATAGCAACGCCTTTGCAGTCTGACAAGAGGTCAATACCTACGAATAGGCGCCTGCACCGAGCATCAAGCTGCTTCGCCCAGCGCCTCTGCCCCTCGCCAGTCAGCCAATTCCGTAAAGAGACAAATTGATTGGGCTCGACGCTTTCGGCCTCGACTGCGACTTGAGGTTGCTTTGGTATCTAGAACCGCCATCAACTCGTAACCGACAGAACCGAAGACCAGCGGTTCCTGCCTACGTGACGTCGGCAAACTGCCCTATCGGAAGGTCACTAAGCCTAAAGAAGCCAGGTCAACCGGGGGGGACTTTTCCTAATACAGAGCCTCACCTGAATCTGAGAATCCGAACCATTCCCAAAATCGCCAGTGATACAACCGTCTCTTTCCCCCCTCTGGAGGTCTAGAAATGCCCTTCAATTTCCACATGCATTTGGCTGAAACGTTTCTTTTTCCATATGCTGCTGTCAAAAAACCCAACGGCCCTCTACTCCAGACGAGCGAACAACTGATTGACGGTTGAGGCTCGTGCGGTGCGGCGCACACTGAACGACCCTAAGCGACTGGTGGCGACTGGGGGAAATTGGATGGCAGTCCTGGCCTCCTAACTCCGACGGCCTGCCTACCTGACGCTCATAGACAACGGCGCTTTGGTAACGGGCCATCCTTTCCGCGGAATTGACATGTCTTCCTGGTCATCGAGTCCTCCTCTTGTCAATCGAAGGATCCGACGCCTTCACCGCTCTAGAGCAAGCAGAGTTGAATAACTCCAATCTCCCTTCTCAGGCCGATATCCGAACGCGACGACGACGCAGACCGCAACAGTGATCTCATTGTCCACGAGTTGGTGGTTATCGAGATGAAATATTGGATATACAATTCAATACTCCTGATGAAAGCTCCGGTGCTTTTGCCTTCTTCCCCAGAGCGCACGCTACCGCCCCGTCTTCTCGTCGATCATTGAATGCCGCAGATTGGGTCAATCCCTGGCAGGCCCAATGAGGAAACCGAAGCATCCAAAAACGGGGCCTTGAAGAGACACCGTAATCACGGCTCGGTCCCGATCATGAGATCGCCTGGTTCCGTTGCCATGGCCCGGATGTTCTCAGTTTGCCATATGGCTCACCAGCGGTCCCTTCTTCACTCATTTCCCTCGTCCCACCGCGCAGCTATTCTCAGCGACGTTGTTGGTGAAGCCAAGGTTACATTTGTTTCTTCGGCACTTTGGAGGGTCCAAACAATGAATAGCCGGGATTGGGGGTGGCCCAAATTCACCTTTTGAGAGTTGGCTCACCGGTGCACCTCCGTTGCCGGGCGTGCCTCTCACCTTTCGCCCACCGGACCCCCTTTTTGCGGCGGACCATCCAGCCCGAAAATCGCCAGTTCCCGTGATGGCTACAACACGCCGTAGCCTTGCTGGCGGAGAGGGGAGGAGCCAGGGCCGGGCAAGCTACAGGGGCTATCCCTTCGGTGTTCAGCACCCCAACGGGTGCCTTCCACGGTGCAACCCTGACGGTGGTGGACCAAGGGTTGTCGTTGATGTCCGAAAAAGGCATCCTCTGGGCCGTCCCCTGCGAAAGGGGAACGATGAATTGCCCGAGGTCTTCTGTCGACAGCTGTCCACGTTTCATGAATAGTTCTGGACGACCATCACCTACCGAGTTAGTCGACTCTCGCGCCAACTTGCACACCTTGCGGCTCACTGGCGATGTCCGAGATGGGCATCGAATTTGTTTGAAACCGCATATACGATGGGTTTCTGTTCTAGTTGTGGCTAAACTCGTTGTCTCTGTGTCTGTGGTAAGAGTCGTTCGATGGCCGCCTTGTCTCACACGCCGTCAGTTTTCGGAAGAGAGAGAGAGACACGTACGGATAGACAACGACACCCATATGCCGCGAGGCCTTTCGGTTTGTTGGCGAGTCAAGTGTTCGTCCCAATATCAACGCTTCCCTACCTTGCCTTTTTTTCCACTTTGCTTCTGACAACACTAGTCCGGGCTATCCCATTCGTCTCATTTTTCGTTTTGTTCCTTTTCATCCGAACTCACGAAATTCTCCTTGAGGCTCCGATCTTCGATGCTATACCCCGCCAAACATGCATAATGTTCAATCCGAACAGTTCATGCAATGACGACCATTACTACCGTGACGTTGACCAGTGGCTGTGAAGCTTGTTGGCTCCAAGCTCGAGTAAAGAAAAAATTCCCCGGCTGCTCCGCCCACCGGACCGCGGACGGCAATGACGGCCAACGGGTTCGACTCTGGCCCTCTTTCGCATGCTTGCTTTTTCCTCCGGTAGTCTTTCGACTGTGGAGAGTCAAAAGACCAGAGTTAGCCTAGCAAAAGGTTGAAGAGCAGGAAAAAAAAGAAGTCGGTCGGTGGGGGCGGGGTTGGCTTGGTTTCATGACACGAGCTGAGCTGTTGGTGGTTATGGTATCCCTCCCCCAGTCCCCCTCCATCCAGCGGGTGGGTGCCATCTGACGCGGGGCCGTCCTTGAGCACGACGGCACTGCGAAGAGAAGGGTTCTGCCATGGTTTTTTTCCCCTTCCTTGCCGTTTGTTCCTGAGTACTCCAGGAGGTGGCTGTGAAGACGGCACTCTGTTTGCCTTTGGGTCCCTGGCCAAGGAGATCGACTCGGTGAATGAGGGCGATCTGCCGCGATATGAGCGGGCCTCTCCTTGGGGGAGGCGGTGTCGTGGGTCACTGGTTGGTTCAGGCTCTTTCGTTCTACTTACACTAGAGACAAATCTGGTGATGGTGGTAGTGGTATCATCTGTCAAAATCTTCCCTGTACTTGGTGGTATCGAGGGCTGGGAAGTCGGTGCATCGAGGAGCATTGAGATGTTGGGCGCTACTGCGGAGGCCGCGGGAAGTGACTCGATCCAATGCTTCTTTCTCGCGGTCGAGTTCCGAAGGTGATTCGTTGCATCCGTTCCCCTGACATGACATCCAAGCGGCAAAGGTCGAATGTTCCGTCGTGTGGGCAAGATCTCTGGGTCTACCAGGAGCATTGCTTTTGAGGAGGTGGCTGTGAAAAGTCGATTCACCGGTAAGATCGGGTTCGAGTTGAAGACTCGGAGGAATAAGCAAACGTAGAGCCGACTAGTTTCGTGTGGCCTGCATGAACGTTGGTAGTGGCTTTGCGCAAAGCTGCAGGAGGATTGCTATGGACAGATACGAGGTAACGTAAAGTTGCATGTGAACTTGCACAGACGTGAGCTTCGTTGCGTGTGTAGATGGCACCTTCCTTCCTTGCCTTGCATGCTTCCGGCTCTGTAGAATATCCCAAGAATCCTACAGATGGCGACATGAGTTCCCGAATTCCATACTGGTGTCTCGGATTGCCATGTCGATTGTGACGGAGCGAATTGCAGGCTCATCTCCTCGTTCGTAGCAATCGGTCCATTATCTTGCTCTGTTGTCTCAAACGATGTCGTGCCACTTCGTCTTGCGACAGCTCAGGGGATGAGAATCGCTGAGGTGTATCACCAATACGAGGCGCCTCACATCGACAACGACGGTCTGAATAACGATCCCAGCAAGACTCCTCATCACTTCATGGCCTACAAAGTGTACCTGAGTAAGAAGTCTATCGTGCTAAGCTTTCCAAGAGCATCTAACGAGTGTTGCTCAGTGGCTCCATCTGTCGCCGTCGCAGGTGAGCGCAACTGACCCGTCTAATCCATACCAAACACAACGCGGCTGCATCATCATCATCATCCGCCCGCCTGCATACGTCTGAGTCTCTCCTCGGCAGCCCTGGCTCGCCTCTCCCGATCCAGCTTCATCCGCATCTCAGGCGTCAGCCCCCTAGCCTCTTCTTCCCTCTTCTCCTGTGCTGACTTGTTAGGCTGCGCCGATGCCAGGCCGGCAGCCTTCCTTCTCTTGTCGTCAACCTTGGGCCCTTCGGAGCGCAGCCGTTCCTCCTCGGCTTTCCGGCGTTCGGCCTCTTTGCTGTCTTTTTCCTTGCGCTCTCGTTCCTCCCGTTTGTCGGCATCTGCTTTGCTCAGTGGTGACGGTACATGTGCCGTGTCCCAATCCCACTTGTCCTCGCCCAGCTCCGAGCGCGCGACTCGGAAGGCGTCTCTAGTAGACCTGTCTCCCGCAAGGTCAAAGGCCGTCTTGCCGTCCTTGTTCGTGACCAGCGGCGATGCGCCACCCCGAGTGAGGAGACCAAGGACTAGAGGCGCAGCGTTCTGGTGTGCTGCGAGGTGGAGTGGTGTTGGGGTATGATAATTTTGGTCGGGAGGCTGGAATTGAAAGTCTGGTGCGAGGTCGTTTTGTTTCAGGTAGGATAACAGAGCAGGGAGCTTGGTGCGGCGTATCAGAGCTTGGATCTGCGACGTGTGAAGCAACGCCGTCTCTTCTTCCTCCGTCAACTTTGGTTTCGTCGGCTTCGGCGTTGGTGTTTTGCTAGGTGTCGGTGTCTCTGTCCGGGGCTTTGCCTCGTCCTCGGGGTTGATCTCTCTGACTTTGAGCCTCGTGAGCTCAATGAATGATCTCATTAGCTCGTTTTGGGTAGCTCGCCGCGTGCTGAAAGGGAACCCCCGTAACCTCGTATCATTGTGTTTCAGGACTTGTCCGTCATATGGACCGAACAATGTGCGTCGGTTGGTTGCGCCGGTGGCCCGGATGAACAGTAACTCTGAGGTATCCAGCAATCCCTTCCACTCCCGTAGCAACTCTCGTACGTCTTCGACCAGAGCCTGCTCGTTGTAACGACGCAAGCTGGAGCCCGCTGAGTGTGCGGCGCCCTTTGCATTATCGTTTGCTGATTGCGATCCACCTTGCTTGCGACGAGTAGTGTACCGATGGAAAGTCTTGTGGGCGAGGACGGTAGCCTCTCTGTTGAGGGCGCCCGCAGACTTGTTCTGTCGTGGCGGAAGGGCAACGACCATGGCGGCAAAGTGACCGCCGCCAATCATGCAGAGAAAGAAGTGCGGTCCCTTGTAAGCCACAGCTGGTAACGGCGCAGAGCCGTCTTTGGGCACTCTAGGGATGGCTATGGGATCCAGCTGCTTCTTCCTCACCACCTCTACCAGCTTTGATTCATCTCGAAGCTCTTCTCCTGAGAGGATCGCACGGTAGAGACCAAAGTATGTGTTTGGCGGAAGAACCGGGGAGGTGAACCATATCAGTGGCGGTTTGCCTTTTCCGGGCCGTCCTCCTACCTCGTCATCGTCGGCGTTCTCTCCTAGAGCGGGTGGGTTCCTTTGGTCGGCTAGTCTAGCTTGCTTCTTCAGCAATGCTGTAAGTGTGGATTCTTGGTCGTTTGCTTCGTCTTCTGATTCGGAGGAGTCTGAGCCAGAGAGACTCTCGTCGAGATCTACCGACAGTCAGTCGCACAGCTCGCATGCGCAGGGTAAGTGCAACGGCGCATTACCTCCAATAAGTTTCTCAAACTCTTGCTCCGTCACAGGCTTCGCGCCGCGCAGCTTTTGCTTGAGGTTGTAGTGATGCCAGTCGGACTTTTGATGGCTACGCTGATCGAGGACCGTGGAGAAGGTAAGCCCGCAGAGCGAGCAGGCCTGGGAGCCAACGAGATCAGAGCCGGATGTATCTTTGGACCGGGGAGAGGGAGGCGACTGGTCGGGGATCGCGGCGTCTGGCTTGAGGGAGAGTGTCGTCAGGACTTCCGCCGGGAGGTCGTACACTGTGCCATTGTCAGTGGGGGATGGAGGGGTAGACGTTCGCAAGAAAGCGCACCATAGAGGGGTCGGCGGAGGATATCCGTGGTGTTTTTGTCGCCCATATTGACCGTTACCGTGTACTGCGAGCGATTGCTTGGGTGGAAGGGTTTGCGACAACCGTAAGAATGTCGCGCCGTCACGAAGATATAGATCGGGATGGCGGGGCGCTGTCATCGGCGTGACTGAGCTGTGGTCCAAGTGTCAGCAGCATTGACTCAGCCGGTGAAGTCAGAGAACATTGAGCCACAGATGCCCCACGGACATGTGGCGCAGTGGCGGTGCGCCGAAGCTTGATTTTGGCCTTAAATGGGTCCCGATGGCACTCGTCCAATAGATCAGCTGGAACGACAAAATTGGCGGGGTCAACACTGTGTGGCAGGGGGGCTTCCGGCGAAGCAAGCTGAATTCGCTGGGGACGGGTGGACATCACGTCACCAAGCGTGGGCTAGCTTCATGTGCGCTCACCTCCTAGCTTCATTGCTTGTTTGTGTTTCTTGGCACTTGAAGGGCGAACCTCGCTCCCAGACGCACGTCTAGCTGTGCCTGCCACCTTTTTGTGCTCCTGCCCGCTGTGCTGATTGGGACCTAGCCTGCGTCAGTGGCCCCTGACCAGCTGATGATGTAACTCCACCGATGAGCGGGCGGGTGGACAAGCGCGTGGTGCATCGCGACTCGACCTTTGCTCCCAAGAAATGGTGCTTGCCAAGACTTATTCCACTGGTCGAGAGGGAGGTGCTACTGGGTTTGGCAGTCTAAGCCACCATTCCGTCTCGATAACCCCCGCCGCTGATGTCTGACTGTCTCTCTCTCTCGTGCGACCCTTCTCTAGTACAAGTAGCCAAGCCATCCCGCTTATCCTCAATTGACTTTTCCCTCTGCATTCAACTCGATTTCAATCCCGCATCCGATACAAATCATATCGTAGTATTCGCATATAACATCATCACAATGGACTTCGTCAACAAGCTTACAGGCAACAAGGACGACTCTTCTTCGTCCCAGGCCCAGCAGCAGCCGGAGAAGAAGGAGTCTGGAGGCTTCATGGACAAGATCAACGGCATGGCTGGTGGCGGTCGTGAGAGCGAGAAGCAGGAGGATGGTCTTGACAAGGGTAAGTTATCTTGCCCACACCTTTCCTTTGCACTCTCGAATCGCGGAAGCTAACATTGTTCCCAGCTGTCGACATGTTCCAAGAAAAGGTTCTCGGTCAAGGCGCCCAGGACAACGAGAGTGCCGCAGAGCAGGCGAAGGACGAGCAGATCAGCGACTTCATCAGAGGTCAATAGTTAGTATCCCAAAACAATCCGACGTCGACCTGATTGAAACTAACTGATTGCCCCTTGTAGCAAAAACACCACCGGAAAGGACTTCCCTATCGCCGACAAGGACAAGAAGTACGGCTTGTAAGAAGGTGTACGGCTTTCGGGGTAGTATTTTAGTATGGGGCGGGTTTCCGATAGCAAATGCGGCCTGGAAACGACAGCTTTGCGCGCAGGGGAGTCGCTTCGATCGACGTCCTTCACCATGCGCTTGGACAGAGCCCTGGAATGGGCCTTTGAGCACCGCACCTAGAATAGTACAATTATCACGACTTTCATGATGATCATCTTTGGCAATATGTCTGCTTCAAGGTGCGACGGTTTCGTTGGATTAGTGGTAGTGAAGCCATGCTAACCCAAACTGATGGAAGTGCCTTGCCGAAGCCTTGGTGGTGGTCAGCAAACCTGAAAACAATTCTTGTTGCCAAAACCCTCCGCAAACCCAAACAGAACAACCATATCTGTCGCAGAACAACAGCAAGTGCAACTCCCTTTCAGCCCGAGAAACATGCCCACTCAACAACGTGCACAAAGGCCTTGGTCTAAGTGAGTGTATGCAGACAATATCTTTGTAGTAACCTCCTGTTTCTGTATCTACCAGAACATACCATTAGAACAATGGCTGGACACCGGACTTTGATCTTTATCCCATATACATTGTTTACACTATAAGATAAAGACAAGACAAGATCGAGAAACTTCCCTCTCAATTAGTTTCAACATCATCTTCTACCACTTTCTAACTTCTTAACCGCACAATAAGTTCTATCCTCGACTCTGAAAATACCAGGCAAGTCCTCCAAATAGTCCATTCTCACATAAAACAGGTTCACCTCTTCTCTTCAACTCTCAAGATGTGCTGGCAAACCAAAACTCTCTACACCGTTTGCGCCCACTCAACATGGAGCACCGAAAAATGTTCCAAGAGATCGAGTGGCCAGTGCAGCCTCTGCAAACACACACGTTCGCTCCATGCTATCATCGGTTTCTGCGACGAGTGTGTCGATGTGTACACCGAGTACCCCGAGCGATACTACGGCACCCAACGTCCTATTCCACGCTTGCCATCATCCCAGATCCTAAAAGCGTACTGGTCATACAGACAGCAAAACGGCTGGGACACCACGATCAATGCGACTGACGTCCCTCCTTTTGCTCTTTTTATTCCGCCAGTGGCCCATCCTGTGACTCCCTCCAGTCCCATGAAGAGTCCTTTGAAGAGTCCCATGAAGAACTTCTTGTCATCCTTGAAGCACCCATTCAACAGTCAACCGGCACAGAGCCTTACACGGTTCTATGAAAATACGCTTTTCAGGACCATGCATATTTTTTGCCTCACCTCAGACAAGTGCCGTCTATGCAAAGACAGGCGAAGACCCGACCCAGACTTCGCCGCCAAAGCTGCGCTGATGCGCGAGAAGACGATTGAGTGGACCGAAAGTTTGGGGGCGTCAGATGCCGTGATTCACAAGCATGTGTCAAGTGTTGTTGACGAACTCAGCATATGGTGCGGTAGAAGCGGTGACTGCCCAAGCCCAAGTCAATCTTATGAGAACACACGGGTTCGGCAGAGGGCCCAGACTTGGCAGGAATCTTCCTCGCAGCCTGATCATGCCGAGCATGACAGCAGCCGCTTGCAACAGCCTTTCCCGATGCCTCAACAAACACCCGGAAGACGACTCAGCTATCCTGCGTCAACTCCTCCTAGCAGCCCTCCGAGATCGCCCCATTCGGGAGCCACGTACGCGAATGGAGAGGTGAGTCCACTAAGCGATGAGGATCCAGAGCTACGCGCCCCCAGGAGACGGACTTCCTCTCCTTCAAGCACCAGCTCGCATGCTTCTAGCGGCTACTCGGGTCAGTCTATACACCCGCAAGCACTGGAACACCCATACCCTCGGCAGAGTCAGCCGGCCACGTACGATCAACTGGAGGGTAGAAACCAAACTCGCCACGCGGCGAACGAGAGGTTGCCGCGCTTCAGGAGACAGCAATCTGATGAGTCGAACGGGGAAGCGAGCGTCCCTTGTCATCTCAATGACTACCACAGCAACAAGATCGTGACGGCGGTCCGGGAGGCCAAGCCCAAAACCGTGAGGTTTGCAGCACCTTCGCCGTCTGTGAGCTCTGAGGAAGATTCGGAGGACGATCCACGCATCGTAACCGGCTCGATATATAGCCCCCCTAGCAGCCCTCAAGAGCCTCCTCAACCGCCGCCCAAGAGCCCACTTAGGCAAAAACAGGAGAGACCTACGCAGGGCCAATTGCCGGCACCGACACCTCCACCTAAGCACGCGCTTCCGGAAATACCGCCCACGACTCCCTTACGACTGTCCGCCTACGGTGTATCCGGCAGCCAAGCTGCAAGTCTGGCGCGTACTAACACGTCAATGCGGGCTGAGGCCTCCTCCAGCTCTTCCTCAGCTCAGCATCAGCTAGCCATGGGCCTTGGAGACCAAACGTTCGGATCGGATCCTCGGTCTCCTTCGGTCACGTCAGGGTCTGGCACCACGCCTTCGCGCGGGCGTCCAACCGTCAATATTCGAGATTGTCGTGTCCATGGCGAGACCTATGCACATGGATGCGAATGGTGCCACACTGATCCCATTGTTAGGGTGGTAGAGATCCCCCGCTGGGACGAGTATGTGCCAGCGTGGCGACGCATGAACCGGCCGAGGCAAGCTTGAGGATGAGGCCACAAGCCAGGTGAGTTTTCCTCGAACTTGATGTATTTCTGGACGGACTGGGTCATCGGAAGAAGGGAGCTATAGAGCAGTAAGTACTTCATTTATAGGTGGGCAAACTGGTGACAGCTGTACGATTTGACAACCCTTTGATAATTCTCCCATGGCTCTTCTTTTGCCGGTGCCATGTTCACAAAGTTTGACAGAGGGCGAGGGGTGAACCAGTTGACAGGAGCTAGCCAGAATATAGAAACAGCGTTTCCCTAGATTGCGGCAGCAAGAGATATTTTCTTGGGGTATTGTACTTCTATACTATCATGGATCCATTACATTACGTCCATCGTCTAGAACATTAGGTTTCCATATCCGTGTTTTCCCCACTACTCCTGAGTCCACAACTTCTGCATCAGATATTCAATCTGCTCCGTGCGGTACGTGTCCGGTTCCTGATAGGCGATACCCGTGACATTGACATCGAAGGCCATGTTGTAGGGATTCTCAACGTCATACTTCGGCCAAGTCGTGTTGGTGACGCCGTTGTAGTTCGGGTCGCCCTTGGTGATGAAGGAAACCCACATGCGCGACATCATATCAGCCAGCGTCTTGAACGTCTCGGGCTTGCCCTCGAACGGGTCCACCGCGACGGCGGTGTTGTAGCCCACGGCGTCGGTGTTGTCAAAAACGAAAACGACCTCCTGGAAGTGCTTCGCGCCGTCGGAGGGCATCATGCCGTTGACCAGCACGTTGAAGTGGTATGAGTACACCGTCTGGTTCGCCTCAGCCCACTTTCGCGCCCAGTATCGCCTTGGCCCATGTTGAGCGCGGTCTCCCCCAAAGGCCACAGCGCGCTTGTACATGTATCCCAGATCAGCCTCGTCACCCGTTGGGCGGCCGTCGAGCGTTGCAGGGAGGCCGACGCGGGGGATGTCAGGGTACAGGGCGGAGAGGACCTCGATAGTGACGTTGTTGGCACCCTGGGCACGGAGGTACGAGTCCCACTGCTCGGTGGTGTTGATGCCCTTCTGTCCGAATTGAGTGCCCTCGTCGAAGTTGGCGCCAATCAGAATGGGGACGTGGACAAACTTTCCCGCGTTGATGAGCTCTGAACGCGGAGCGGGAAGGAAGTCGCCGTCCGCCATGCCGTTGAAAGAGGGGCTGGAGGTGCCGTTAATGACATCGCTCAGATCCCATGCTGGCAGTCCACGGAGACAGTCCAGGGTGTCCGCAGCAGACGTGCAGTTGGTCTTGTTGACGATGGTGTCGTAGTAGTCCTGCCACGTGTTGGTGGTCGACTCAACTTCGCCAAAGTCCGTCTCCAAGCCGGTTCCGCTCTGCATGATGGCCGCGCGGTAGAGACCATCGTCGCGGCCTCCGTAGGCCAGCATTTGCGTTCCGACACTTCGAGCTCCAGCACTCTCAGCCCACAGCGTGACCTGCTCCGGGTCGCCTCCGAAAGCGGCGATGTTCTCTTGGACCCAGCTCAAAGCTAACCTCTGATCGCGGAAACCGAGATTTCCCGCGCCGGCGGCCTTGATCTCGTCGCTCCAGAGGAAGCCCCAAGCATGCAGGCGGTAGTTGATGCTGGCGGCAATGAAAGGGGTTCCCATGCGGACGGACTGCTCGACGATGAAGGAGACGTTGTACCGCGGGTCGGAGCTACCGCCGTTAGTCAGGCCACCGCCGTGGATCCATACGGCGACGGGCAGCTTCGCATCGGGTGAAACACCGTGGGGCCGGACGACGTTGATGGTCAGACAATCCTCCGAGACGTAGTTTCCGAGCACCCAGGTATCGCTTCCATAGCCGAAGCACTGCGGCGAGTACTCTGTGGCGTTGCGAGTGCCTTCCCAGGTCGAGTTCAGGGGCTGAGGAGCGCGGTAACGCAGGTTTTCGACGGGAGGTTGGGCGTAAGGGATGCCGAGGAAGAAGTCCTGGTCGTACGACTGGCTGTAAATGCCGTAGTACGAGCCATTCTTGACTTGGGCAGTGGGAGCAGCGGCACCGGTGTCGTTACCCGGGACGGCTTGTCTCGGGACGAGGGCGGATGCCGTGGCACAAGCCGTGGAGAAGGCGGCCAGCAGACTGAGTCGGGTCATGGTGGTAGATGTTTACGGGGTGAGTGCCGACTGGTTCCGAGCAGACGCTACAACGACCGTTCTCTCGAACCTCACGCCGATCCGGAGGCAGGCGGGCATTTTGTACTTTTTACAGCGGGTGCGGGACCGGGAGAAGGTCGGACATTGGGCCCCCCGGGTCGTCCATCAAGACGGGGTCTGGAGATGAAGCCATGGCAAGCATGAATGGTTGATCCCAGCATCGTGCCACGAGACCAAGCCGCCGGGGTGGTGTAGCTTGGTGCAGTGGAACTACGTCACCGCAAGCGAAGCCATTCGAAGGCCTGAAGAAGCATCCAACCGGGGCAAAATTTTGCCAAAAAGGCCCAATGGCTTGGATGCTGGGTATGCAGCACCCCGCATTGTGCCCGCAGAATCGGCCCTACCCCTGAGGATTGTGGAGGGTCGGGGTTGGGTTGTGTGGGGGAGAGGCCGGCAAAGAAATTTAGTGTTCTCGACCGCGGTCAACTCCCGAGGGAGCGGATGAATGTTTGTGTATCCGGCGCAGCGGTGTTGCGGTGTCGGTGGCCCGATGCCTTTCCCCGACTTCCGAGTCATGACATGGTGACGAGCGGATCAGGCAATTCGGCACGGCGATGACCTGGGAAGCAGGGCAGGTATCGAGACGTTTTGGATAGTCAGCTCACGCGTCGGAGCAGATGGATGGGCTTCCACGTGGGTTGAGGTATGATGAAGAGCCGTCGATTTCGTGGCTAAGAAGTGAGAACAACCGTGTCATGTTGGACCGAATGCTACCTCGCAGCAACAGCTAGACCGCAGCCGCAACGCCTTTCTATCCAGCGTGATCATCGTGATCGCTACTGTCGTTGTATATATTCACCATTCGCACGAGTAGCAAAAGTCGTCGAAATTGAAGTCAAAAGAGAGATGTTTTGTTTCTCCAAACATTCCATTCCGTTACCTCCGCCGGTTGAGGTAAGGTTAAGCGCACAGTACGAACCTGACAGCCCGGGGTCACTGGACATTTCCCCACCGCTCGCGTGGCTCGTTCGCAACCTGCACAGTGCAGCCGACGCCTCTCACTGTCCCGGAAAAAGTGGGTGAGGCTCAGCGAAATGCAATGACGACATCCGTCCGCTCCGAAAATGCGGCCCCGAAAACCCGGCGTGTTCTAAAAACGACGTTCCGGATAACAACCTTGCAACGCTCCGAGATCTGTGATGCAGCATCCGTTCAATGTTCATATCAGTGGGTGCTAAGCTTGGTATTGTCACTGCAGAGAAACGTGTTGCTAACTCGGTTTCATAGAGGCCAAACTTTTCTGAAAATCTCTCATGACAAACACGACAAAATAACGTCAAAATATTTACTCATCTCACTTGTAGAATCAACCGCCCAAAATGTCGTCCAAGGGCGGCAAATTCGTGCACTGCGTAGGCGCACCCGAATTTGATCCAAAGGCCTACGCGGAAGACAGAGAACGTCACGAGAAAGCGAACCAGCTCTTGGCCCAAAACAACCTCTACTCCGCCGTCAACCTCTCCTTCGGCATCGACCCTAGGCGCGACACCTACGTATACCATGCCATGACTTCAGTCCGTCTCCCGCAGGTTCAGGAAATCGTGAACATGGGGGGGAAGAACGGTCTTCATGCGTGGTATCGTGATGACGAGGGGAAACCTGTATGTTCTCATGTCTTGAGCGCTGATGGTGAATTCACGGCCGAATAATAGACTGACACCTCCCTCAGCTCGACCCTCCTCCTCAAGCTGACGTAGAGGCCTATGTCTCCATCTTCCTCCCGACAACTCTTACATCATCTGCTCTGAAATCGTTCCTGTCAAACGCAAAAAAGTCCTCCCTCCGCTTCGAGATCGCCTCTCACCTCACCGCCCACCGCTACATCCACCCATCCCTGGCCACCACCCTCGCAATCCCGAAATGCAAAAAGGCAACCTCCTGCCCACCAAACCCCTATGTCGATTTCTGGGCGTGGTCATGCCGGAATCTCGAATGGGCCGGGCCGCACCCTGCCTCCGCCAAACGCATGCAGTCTCACCACGTCCTCCCCATCTTCATGCACCACTTCGGCTGTGCCACACCTTCCCACGAAGCCCTCTCCATACTAAAGACACTCTTGGCAGGAAGGGCCGTCGCCGACATGGGGTCTGGCAACGGGTACTGGACATTCATGCTACGCCTCTACGGCGTCACCGCGTTCCCCGTAGACAACATGCAGTCAGAGTGGCGCGTCAACTGGGTTTCCGACACGGAGATCGCCGACGGCGTCAAGTGGCTCAAGAAACGCGACTCGGGCAGGGACCTCGCGTTGCTGCTTGTGTACCCCGTCGTCGGCGGTGGTGTGGCGGGCGGCGAGGAGGGTGGATTCACCAGGGGCCTGGTTGAGGCGTATGAGGGCGACACTATTGCGGTCGTTGGCACGCAGAACGGGAACGGGTACACGGGATTCAAAGGCGTCACAATGGATCAATACATGGAGAGGGAACACAAGGAGTGGACCAAGGTGGTGCAAATTCCGCTGCCGAGTTTCGCCGGAAAAGATGAGGCTTTGTTTGTCTTCCAACGAGAGAGAGCTCCAAAGGATGTGGCTTCGAAGGAGTGATCACATAGGCGGCAGCAATGTAGAGTAAAAGCATATAGATCTTCCATCATCAAGAACATGCACCAATCCCGAACCATGCGAGGAAGGCCGTGTATTCGTCATCAACTTACTACTGAACTCGTCTCTCAAAAATGAAGGATGAGGGCAAAAATACATACAACACCGGGCATTCGCCGGTCGTCACCGACCCGACTACTACTCCAGCCCTCACTGGCTTATCTATGGGAGAGCGGACGGGATCCCGAGTTCTCCAGTGGGTATGGTCGTATGTGCTGGAATATTTCAGACAAACGACCTATATCGTGAGAAGCCAAGCTCGGGTGAGGAAGCCACAGAGTTTGACAAGCCTCAACATCAGATGAACTCTGAACAATATGTGGTGCACGCGCGAGTCATAGAAACAGGCGAATAAAGTGCGGCACGTATCAACATGACAGATCTCCAAGAAGCCGCGATGACCTTACCGACATTTCGTGAACTTGTGCCCAGCCAACTGCATGTCCTCTTGGGATGTGGTCAGTCCATCACGGCGCCAAGACTGATATGCCATTTACACACGAACACTCGTACAAACACATGTGAGGCACAGATGCGACGAGATAACCGAAAAAAATCAGAATCTTGAGTAAAGAAAAATCTATGAACCATGGTCACACCCTCCATGCCGCCGCCGGACGAAGCATATCTTACCAGCAAGTACGCTCTCCGACGCCTCCGAACCGAAGGAGAAAAAAGAGCCTGAAAACCCGAAACCCAAGCCCCCAATCCCCATATTCCTCCACGGGTAAAATCCCTAACTTGACCTTTGCCGAAAAAGCAACGAAAAGCGAGAGCATGAAAAGTTTTTTTTGAGAAAATGTACCAAGAAGCCGACCATAGACGAAGGAGGAAAAACGAACCTCACCCACCATCCACCACCTCCAAACCCTCGCACCGCCGAAACGTAGGAAACCTCATCCCCAAGCTTGGGAAAATGCAAGAAAGTCGGGCCATGAAAAGTAAAAAGCCGCCTCATGTCTTGTCGTGGTCCAAGGCGTCGTAGCAAAGCTCGTGTGCTGCTTGCTGCAATGAACAAAAATGGCGCAGAACAGAAACCTTCCGATGAGGAAGGAACCTCCCCAAACGAGTAATGATTTTGAAAAGCAAACGTCTTTTTTCATCCTTCGTAGACAAAAAGAAAATTGAAGGGGTTCATCGTCACGTCATCACCATATGAGAAAACCAAACGGTTGGTATCTCCTCCTCCTTAGCAGCCTCCTTTATGAACTTGTCGGATCGGCACGTATGATACAGAATGGTTGTTTTTTGTGTCGCAAAAGGGTCGTGAGACGTCGATATTAACGATGCGCGGAAACGAGATAAAAACGAAAGCAGAGAAAAAGGTATGAATCGGTTCGATGAGGGGACTCGCTCGAGAATGCTGATGTCAAGTTTGTGCTCGTAGGACGGCGCGGTTATGTGCGTGACCAGATAAATACTTGGCAAACGTATTTTGCGACTTGCGTTGTGGCCGATTTGGTTTAATCATCGGTTTCGCCCTTTCTCATTCTCTCGTTCCACTTCCGCTTGCCGACACGCGTCTCATAGTGCGGCGCAAGGGTCTTGACGTCCTGCATGATGGACTCAATCGCGGAGCGAGTCTTGTTACGGTAGCAGTCCACTTGCATGATGTTAGTCTCTGTGATGTTCGACACAGCCTTGGAGTACTCACGGGCTCTTTGAAGGAACACAGTGCGACCTGCGAAGACTCGGCTCTGGAGCCAGGCCATCCGGTATCCGAGGTCGTTGAGACGCACTTCCTTGCCTCTCACGCTCTTCCTCATTCGGGGGATGGCAACCTCTCCCTCGGTGTTCTCACCAATGGGCACCTTGACCATGGCCTTGCTGTTACCACGGGCTCTGCGTGTGCGACCGTCAGTCTCCTCAACGCCGTCATCCTCCTCATCAGCATCCTCCATGAAGAACTTGGACCCGGTCGCGGAGGGAGGCGGGCTTTGCATCTCGCGTGGGAAGTACGACCGAGGGAAGACGGAAGCTCCCTTGCGGAAGGAGTCGGGGATCTCCTTGGTATCGACGCCATCGAGCGTGACTCTCACACGAAGGCGCGAGCCCCGGACGTTGTCCTCGACGAGGATGAACTTGCGCTTCTTAGCCTCCGGGATGTTGGGGAACAGATCTTCGGGCTCGTCGTTCTCGCTGCGGCTGTGGCGACGGGCGGAGATGGCTCCGCCATGAGAGCTGCCCATGTGCGGCATGGACCCGGAGCTGGGGGCCGGATAGCCTCCGTAGCTACCGGAGAATACTTGCGACTGTCTCACGTCGCCGTCGCCACCCGACTGGCCGGTCGGGGCTTGGTGGTGATGGTGGTGCTCGTCAACGTATTCTCCATCGCCTAGTCAGTCATGATAAGTCAGCCAACGTTGCAATGACGGGTTGGAAACGAGTTTCGGAGATGTCTGCAGGTTGAGCGGAGTGGGAGGGGTAAACATGTTTGATCGGCAGCCCTGACAACACGAACCAACGGCAACGCGAAACGCTCAAGACAAAGGGATCTGAGGGGGTTGCTTTTGCGGTACAGAGGTGCCATGGCAAGAGCTTAGTTCCCTCCCGTCCGTTTGATAGGAGTGGTAGAAAAGCCATGCGCGGCTGGGACGCAAAACAAGGGTGAATGCAAAACGCTAAGCAATGCGACTTTTTGCCGGTGTCTCTTCTAAGAGTACCGCAGTATGTTGCCCGACAAGCTCGGGAACATATGACTAACGACAGCAACAGCAGCAACTGCGTGCAGCAACTATGGTAATGTACAGATCTGTGCCGAAGAGAAAAGGAAATCCCTCTCAACCCGCGGCGAGCTTTGCTGTATCAAGTAGCAGTTGCTTTGATGCGACCGAAAAAAAAGGAAGCCGGCGCTATACGGACAGGAAGCGCAAAAAAGACAAAGTGTAACAAACCCATTCCCAAGACTTCTGACGAGTAATAGTAGATGCAGGTAAAGGCACAGAGGTAAAAAATTGTATGTGTTTTGTGTGATGTGCTCGTGTCGCTCTAGACCACGGCTAACAGGAGGAAGGGGGGAAAGGTATCACATAATCAACGATCTTTAGGGGGGATGCCGGGCAGTGTGTATGTGCGATGCAACGACAATCAACAACAGACAACGACTGGGCTCGCAAACGCTGCAGATGCGGAGGGCTTTAATCACATCTGGTGAAACATACCGACTTCATCCCCTCCACCCGGAGCGTTGGCGTGCGGCATATGACCCATGTTCATTCCAGGCATCTTGGCTGATGCACCCGCGGGACCCATGCCACCCGCTCCTTGCGGCATCCCTGGTGGGCTGGGGCCGCCCATATGAGCACCCGGATGGGGACCGCCCTGGACCGATTTCCGGGTGTTCATCTTCGCCATTCGGCGGACTCGACGGCTTCGGAGCCGGGGATCTTGGTTGCTGTTGCGCCAGCTGTCCACAGCACGCTGGATAAGGCCTCTCTTGCCGCGCAGAGGAGGGTTCAGTTGGGCGAGGGCCCATCCGACCGTGTTGCACTCCGTCTCGTACACCTGGCGGTTACCGCGGTATTGGTCCTTGGGGCAGCAAGCTCTGGGGTATACGCAGTTCTCCGTCTTGAACTCAGCAGAAAGCTCGTCCGTGTTGACCGACTCAACATCACAGCGGATGGTGTACTCCATCTTGACGCGGTCGCGAGAGTACTCGAACGCGATCCACTGCACTCCGTTCTGGTCCTGCCTGACAACCAAGGGCGTGGTAGCCGGAATAGGGCCGGGGGCCGCGTTGGGGTTGACACCGCCGGGGGTCGAACCGGTAGGAGTGTTGAGAGCAGCGCCGTTCTGGGGGTGCTGGGCGTGCTGCATGGGAGTCGATTGAGGCTTTTGCAGCTGCAGAGGCACCTGGGGCTCCGTCTTCATGTGGCCGCGCGGAGAGTTGGTCATTTGCTGCTGGCTGTGTTGTGCCGCGTGCTGAGGCATCTGCTGCTGCTGCTGCTGCTGCGACATCATCATGTTGGTCTGCGAGGACATGGGCTGGTGCGTCTGGGCAGCGTGCTGCGCGTACGGCGACTGTTGAGGTTGCGCCTGCATGGACGGGTAGTGCGCTTGCTGAGTCTGGTAGTACATGTGCTGCTGGAGAGGCTGAGACGGCGGCTGGCCGTAGATGCTGCGGTGCTGGTCATGTTGGGAGGGCGATGCTACCGACGCAGGCGAGTTCGACTGAGGCGTGTGGTATGACATAGGAGGGTAAGGTGGTCTCGGCATTTGAGCGGCGGCCATCATGTCGGATTGGTCTAGATGTGAATGTTAGTGAATGTTGTTGTGAAGCTGTCAAGACGCGTCGTTTTCGTCGTCACGTCTCGGTGTTGGTAGAACTCACCAGCGGAAGTGTATCCGCTTGTCGCGCCTGGGGTGCTGTAGGGGCTCGGGTGCGCGTAATAAGGAAGGCCGTCCTGGGAGTGCTGGGCGTTGGAAGCCTGGCTCGTCTGCTGGTAGGCGGGGGCGATGGGATGGCCGGACGCGTACGAAGGATGCTGTTGCGACTGAGCCTGCGGGTGGTGCTGCTGATGAACGATGCTCGAGGGTCGAGGATGTTGCTGGTGCTGCAGGTGCTGAGTAGGTGCTGGACCCTGGGGCTGATGGTGGGGGTGATGCTGCATAGAGAAAAGACCCATTAGTCCCTCATCCACGAACGCTTCGACGTATTAAGTTGACTGGTAGCAGCAAGAAGAAAACAAAGAAAGCAGGGCGCGTCTGTATTTTTATTTTTTGCTCCTTGACACTGTCAGGGGCCTGGGGGCATGGCATCCAAGTGGTGTTCATCCCCTGGATGTCGACGAGGATCGCGCGGGTGAGGCGTGCTAGACCCAGTTTGGGACCCCTTTCTGATATAAAGTGGACATTTCGGGCTCCAGGAAATGGTCGCGTACTACAGCGCCAGATCGGAGAAGCGAAAACATAGGGTAGCGGTATTGCGGTATTGGAAGGCAGTAGGGATTGATGCTTTACCCCTGAATAATCAAGCCAGCTTCGGTTAAAGAGACGACGCGGCGAGGATACTCGGAAGCGGAACCCGAAGTTTCGAGACGCAATGGACCTGGCTGGCTACCGGCAGGTACTGCAGTTTCTGGCGCGACCAGACAGGACAGGAACGAAAAGAGACGAAAGGTGCGGTGCAATGAGATGACAAGGGAGCATGAAGGAGGAGAGATGGCGATCGGAGCGAGGGTGCAGCAGAAGATGGCTCTGGTCGGGGGGAATGGGCGAGTGAGGAGGCAGGAGAGGAACAGGGTAGGTATTTGAACATTGGAGCAAGGTAGGATTTGGAGTGGATACATGATGGAGAATGATGAGTGCGTATGGTATATGGCAAAGGCAGAGACAGGAGGCGCGTTTTGGGAACTGTTCTCTCACTCGAGATACGGGATGCCAGACCAGACAGGTCAGGGGGGCGCGGACGCAGTGGAGCTGGAAGCCCTGCTGGACGTTCGGGGTAGAATGAGGTGCAATGTAAGGTAATACAAGGGGCGATATAACGGTACGGTACCTTAGGCTAGGCGATGCGATGCGAAGCGAAGGGACGAGGAGATATCGACGGTGAGGGCGATGTTAACTCGACGGCAATGCCCATGCAACGCGCTACGCTACCACAGCCGTGGGGCAAATTGGAGGCGAGACGACGAGGGCATACGGATGTACACCTCGCCGACCGATTTGTGTGTATGGTGACGAGCTTCGAGGAGGAAACGCAGAGAACCAAGAAACCGCAAAGATGGAATGAGGAGTTATTCGCAGATTGCCAGCCCGGTAGAAGAGGAATATGGACGACTGGTTGAGAGAAGGATTCAGGAGGAGAGAAAAAAGGTTGTTAGGGTTAAGAACGTGCGCGCTCGCGTTGGTTGACCTGTGTACGAAGCAGACAGAACGGCGGACAAAATGCAGCAGAAGTATAAGCAGGAAACAAGGCAAGCAACAAGCAGCAAGAACAGCGGCAAATAGCAGAGAGCACGCAGATGCAACTACCTTCGAGTTCAGAGCCGTGAAAGGTTGCGAACGCGCCTGTGACCTTGGGCAGACGACGACGACGACGGCGGCGACAACAGCAGCAGCAAATGCAAAAGCTGAAGCAGAGGCAGAGAGCTTCTCGATGCTTTTCTTCCTGCAACTCGCAGAGGCATGGAAGAAAAAGGGAACAACAGGGGATATAACGACCGGGGAGGCGTGGACATGGGCGTGGGATTGGGACTGAAGGTGGGAGTGGGCGTTGACATTGGCGGGAGCGGGAAGACAGAGAACGTCCAAGCCTTCTCCCACTCCTCTCGTCCACCACCCACTTTCTCGCGCGGCTTCTGCTGCTGCTTCTGCGTCCTTTCCTCTCCTCGTCTAAATCAGAGGGGAGGGGAGACAGCCCCAGAGGGGTTGGGGGGTGCAAACAGCAAGCCTCGCGGTGGAGATGTGAGGAAAGTGCTGTGGATGCTGTGCGGTGTGGACAGGGGTGTGTGTGGACATGGTGGTGGGCAGTGAAAAAAAGATAAAAGCAAAAAAAAAGAAAAGAAAAAAGAGGAAAAGAGGGTGTGTGGGACAGCGCATGGGAGAAACGTGACAGGGGTCTCCTGCATTGTACCGCAGTAGATTAAATGACCAATGGCGGCACCAACTTGCAGGGCCGAGCTGGAGCAGCTGCCCAATCAGGCAGCCCTCGTCCGGGGCTAGCCAGCGGACAAGGATATTACCGGGATGCCGCCGGGTGTCCTCTCATCCAAGACCACTGAGTCTGGAGTCTTGAGTCTTGTCCTGAGTCCTGAAGGCCTGAGCCTGAGGAGTCAGGAAACCAGGCCGCGGCAGACAGACCAAGGCACGGCAGTGGCAGTCCCAAGTCCCAGTCACCCCAAGTCCTCACTTCGCTTCTCAGCCACCAACCACCCCCAAAAAAGCTTTGCACTCCAATTCCCGACTCCCTGCCCCCCCCCCACCACACCTCATCTGGGCCCTGCACCGGCCTGGCCACTCACTTGACTTGTTTGGCTCAAGGCGGTGTGGTAACCCATGGGTGAGGCAGAGAGGGTAGATGGGTAGACGACGTGGGAGAGAACAGAACGAACTGTGACAACTGATCTGAGCTGCGGCGTCGTGCCTGGATGGGAAGATAGCTCCATGTGGGAGCCCAGGTCTCAACTGATCCTGGCTGCTTGGGACATCAGTCCCGCGCTGCCGCTTGCAAGGCCCCATGTCGCTTGATGCGATGCTGGGTCTTGTCCTGGCTGCTCATGCCTGGCCTGCTCGCCGAGCTGCGCACTGGAGTTTGCCCTTCTGCCGTCCTGGCTCTGCACTTGAGACCTTGCCGCTGACCCATGTATCACCCACGTCCCAGGAACAACCAGGAACCCGGGCTACCCTCAGCCAGCAGTGCGGGATTGCCGTACTGAGTACGTCCTCAGACGGCCGCTAGACCAGCTGCTGGAATGTCGCCGGTACGCCTTTTCCTGGTAGCCAACTCAGAGATGATGGGGTCGTTGACTCCTCACGACAAGCGCTAGCCATGTCACCCTCGCCGCCGTTGCTCTAGGTGGGAACAATGGCAACAAACGTGCAGGACAGGCTTCTCCTCATCTTCATCTGGAGCTTGTCCACCGTCTTGTTTGGATCAACGTGACTTGCTCTTTGCCTCTTTTCCGCCGCGCCTCCCATCGCCATCGCTGGCAGTGGTTCTCGCCGATGCGATCGATGAGCAGACTGGGCCCTCGCAGATGTTCTCCCCCTGACAGCCGATTCCGAATCATAACGGCAAACGAAGCAGAGATGGATGCGCCGGCTGGGGCTTCGCTCGCGCAGTCACCATGATTGGAGAAGCTGTTGCCAGCCCCACCACAAGCTGCACCGCGGAGCAGAAAGCCACCCCACCACAACGCCTCCAGATCTCCACAATCGTCACCTCATCTTCATCTTGCTTTGCCAGGACATGCCAGCGAAAGGTACACTACCTCCGGTGGTTTTTGAGCTCATCGCCTAGAGCTTGCTCTGCTTCAGCCGATTCCTTTCGGCTAGCTGGCCTCTCTGCCCTTTCTTTCTTTTTTGTTCCCTCCTCTTTTGTGGTTTCCGATTCCTTCCTAACTTCCCTCCTCATCTGACGTGGACATGAGAGAAATCTTTGGGGCTTGCATGCCATGTCCCTTTGCCGCTCATGACGAGTACGAGGGGCAAAGGCAAGCCCAACCTCACCGAGGCTAAAAGCTGAAAGGTTGGTACCCGTTGTACTCGAGACAGCACTAGGCAACATAGGCAGGCCCGGGTAGCCGTTGGCCGCCGTTTGGCCCTGCGTGTACCTCATTTCCAGCGGACCAGCCACCACTTGGCTTCGCGCATGCGCCAGCTTCTCCCAGCTCCGTCCACCAGGAACGAGGAACAGCATCCGTACGGAGGCTGTTGGTCGCTGTGGCTCAAGGGGAAAAGCAAGCAGGCAGGCAAGCAAACATTGCTGCGTTGTGCGAGGGCCCCCGTAGGCAGCTCCGGAGACCTGACTGCGATCCCTCGCACTCCCAGCAGAACCGCGAGCGTGTCTCTGGAGCTTCCCAAGGTTCAACCAGCCCCCCGGAGCTTAACTTGGTTGGGTAGCACTCACCCTTCCTTGCCCTGCCCTGCCCAACCCTGGTCTGGCTTGCTTGCTGCCCACCACCTTTCTCCCCTTTGCCCGCCCTTCTCCAATTGCCCCCCCAACTTTGGAAAGGGTCAAAATGGAATGGCGCTGTGGCACGCTAGTCGGAAGGGCCCACTCATGCAATGAAGCCTGCGACAGCCCCGGTCATTGGTGAAACAGGAGCTACCCTGCCAATCTCACAGACTTTGGGTCCTGACCTGGTCAAGCTTGCGACGGCGTTGCGATCTTCTGGAAGCGACGGAAATCCCAGAACGCTCTCATGTTCTCGATGCCAGCAATGCGTGTCGCTCAAACCCTATCCTTGTTTGACCTGTTCTTCAACTCCCGCTTGAGAGCTTTGGGCGAGGTCCGTGTTTGCCGCCTGTCACGACTCGTCGTCACAGCAGATAGCCGAGTGACGAGTCTTCAGACAACTTAGACCGGTGTGCGGTCAAGCTGAAGCAGACAACCTTATGCACCCCAACGAGCTCGAGTAATTGACAAGAAAAACAAATGACAAAGGCAGGAACCACAGAAGGAATACGTAATCACATCGCCATGCAGCGACGCAAGGGGATATCTGGGAGGACAACAAGAGAAGGGGAAAGGAACTTACATTATCCGGCTCCTGCTTGTAGCCTCCGGAGGGCTGCCTGTTCTGCGCCATGGCTCTGACAGTCATGAGTTGATATCGAGGGGGTTTCTGTGCGCCTTCGTTAGCATCTGTCATCTGTAACTAGTGAACCTTGAACCAGGTCGTCCTAGGCGTCCCTGGGCTCTAGCCTGACTCCAACCATCCCAACGGGGATGTTCGATGTCCAGTGCCAGCAAACCTGGCGTGATATGGGATCGCCGCGAGGCGATGGTCATCCTGATGCCCAACAGCGCAGCATTCACCGCACCACTTGTGTCAAGGTTTTCCCCATCAACTCAGTTGGTGTCCAGACGCGCACCATGTAGATGCGGAGGCAGGCAGAGCCGTAGGCAAGCAAAATAGCTGGGAGAGCAGCTGGTTGTATTGTGCAGGCTGGGAAGGAGCTTGCTATGATGCTCACCTTGTTGGGAGGATTCGGTTCAGGCGTCTCGACGGATGCGTTGAATGAACTTCAGTTCGTGCAGATGTCAGGAAGCAAGAATTAACCCGTGATCTTGGGTAGGTATGTCCGATGTTGGAGACGGTGTGAAACAAAGATATCCCAGCTCGCTACAAATCGACTCAAGTCAGCATCTTAAGTGTTTTGTTTTCCGAACTTTGATCGGAGCAAATTCATGCGACCGCGACCAGAACACGCGACCGGGTTCCGACAGTGAGCCCCAGAAAAATAACACCCTTGACGGCAATCACACAAGGAAAGAGGCCCAAGAGGGGATGCGTTGAGTCGTGCAGACAGTCTTCATGCGCAGACTGCAACATGGGACGTTACCGAAATTGAAACGACGACGCGCTTGGGCGTCGAAGAAGCCCTATGTGGGCAGGCGCCGAACAACCAGGCCTTCAGATGATGCATCTTGAAATGTAATAATTTCGGATCCCCATCGGAATACGACAGAAATTGGACTGGAGCTGCCGCGCGCTAGGGAACAAGAGCGAGAAGGAGAGAAAAAAAATAATGACAGATAGAGAGGACGAAGACGGAGATTAGGGACGAAAAGCACGTACCTTGGGGAGTTAGGACGAGGCGTGTTAGATACGCGTCGACAGTTCCTTGTCGCCAGTAACGATGCAAGTATATCTGCGCAAGGCTGGTTGACCGTGGTCTTGGGTGGGTTTGATTCTGCAGCGTTTGCTTGTTGCAGGACGTGTGTATGGACGTGGGCGCGTTGTGCAGGGGGAGGGAAACCCAGCGATGCACGGAATTGAGGCTTGCGGCTTGGGTCAAGGAAGCTGGTAAGGAAGCTGTGGAAGGCGACGATTCTTCTGGCTTGAAGGGCGCTGCCGTAGCGTGGTGTAGTGCAAGGTCTTAGTGCTCTTGGAACCCTAGGCACTGGACTGGTTGATCCTGTTTAGGTAGGGTGCTGTGTGACGGTCTACCAATTCTCCGGGGACGGACCAGGGAGCTTGTCGAACGTTGTTCGCCGGGGCCGTGCGGACAAACCTGGGATGCGTCTGCAGGCTTTCTGTGTCCCGCTCACTGTGAGGTAGCCACGGGTTGAGCTGGGGGACCTGACCTGTGGTCTTGTCTGTGTTCCGAATTAGTTCATGCAGGCCAGCCTTGCCACGGGTAATCGCAAGAACGTCTGGTCTCGCAAGGGGAACCAGAAAGTACATCTGTCAAGCGGCTGGGGATGCGGCTTGAGACTGGGAACGCATACTTGGAGTGGACGGCCCTGTTCCTGAGCAGGGGTTGTCGTGCTGAAGAGTGGCACAAATGGATTTATGACGCAATGCAGACCCTGGATGAATAAGAAAAAGGTATGTTAGGAGACGCGGACGCTGCTGGGAACGAGGGAAGATATGGTGAGGGAGAGGAGAGACAGGAGAGAATGCCGGATATTTAGGCAGAGCCAGGGAGACTGAAGTGATTGGCAATGGGCCTCCAATAAGACCAGGGGGGAAGAAGAAAGGAAAGGGAAGGGGATTAAAAAAAAAAATCAGGTAGGATGACCGATAACGCCAACTCCCAAGCAGACGACGTTCCTTCAGCGAACCACTCGGCACATTTATTAAGGAGAAGCTGGGGTGTGATGGGCTGCCCCCAAGGGACGTCCATTGGACGATACAGAGGAACCCAAGAGAATTGTGGGAAGCGAAATCCCGGCTAAATATTGGGTGGGTAGCTGTTAGGGGAGCCTGCAAGAGAGGTGTGGACGGAACGGTCCCCCGGCTTGAGAATTGCCCAAGAAAATGCTAAAATAGCAGTGGTTGAAAGAGGATGTGCGTGATGTGCAAAAGTCTAGACTGAAGGCCATCTTCACCGCTTGCAGTTGTTCGTGGAGTTGAGTGGTAATAAACACCCACAATGTGCCCAAGGGCGGCCAGGGAAAACGGGGGAACGGCGGGGCCAGATATGCCGCCAGGGGGTAGAGGGAAGGGGAAGTGACAGATGTTCGGTCCTCCAAAGAAGGTGTGGCTGACTTACCGGTGAGATTCCGTGAGAATAAGCTTCGTCGACAGCTTGAGATGGAGTTTGGCAGGCCACTATCTTGAGGGTCTAAGGTAGCTTCAGCGTTGATACCGCCTGGGGAAGACCGTAAGCCCTTGTGGCTTGTAAGGTACAGAAGCTGCTAACACAGGGGCGGCTTGAGATAGCCTGGTGGACCGGTACCTGTCAAAGAATCGCCAACCGTTAGCAAAGAGTCGAACCCTTGTCCGCGCACAATACCCTGACCAAACACCCTGGGAGGAATGAGAGCAGGGGGGACGACACCAACCTCAGGGACCACGAAGACCACGAGGATGAGGGTGCTCAGACGTTATGGAGTTGGATCGCGTTGCCGCTTTCCAGTCCAATTGACGCAACGACGTTGATTTGTATGCGCGCAGTAGGACGTACGTTGTACAATGTGCTGTACCAGGTGTCGCAGCTTCAATGGACCAACCTGCGAATATCGGGCTGAGAAAGGCGTGCTGATTGGATGCGATACGCGCTGTGCGATGTAGAGCAGAATATCTTCACGAACTCGCAGCCGTCTGCCGCGGTGTGGCGATGTCTTTGACTGATCCAATTGCTATATCTGGGAGACGGCCCGGGCTGCTGGAACGCCCGTGGTAGTACGGATACTGCGCAGGCCCTGCAAGGTAAGGTAGGTCGGGTGTGAGGTGTGAGAGAGAGAGAGTGTGTGTGTGTGCGTGTTCCTGTAAGTCGGTTCGCTGTGACGCTAAGTAAATCAGGGACTGCCCTGGCCCTACAGCCGGTAGGTCGCGCGAAGAAGCCAGAGGCACACTGTTCGAGAACGCCCCCAGCAGATTGGATGGGATGAGATGCTGTGGAATTTGGGTCGGCGACACAGCGATGCGCAGGGATGATCGTGGACGGGCTCGGTTTGATCTTTCTGTCGCGCAACGGTCAAAATTAGCACCATTTGAACGAACGCTAGGTAGAAAGCCCCAACAAGCGTCATGACACGAGGAGGTTGCAAGCCACGTTATTTAGACAACGACACTGGGGATGGCGCAAGACACCAAGCGTGTGCGGATATCTGCTAGTGGAGGTCTCGCCTTGGACGAGATAAAAGACATGACATGGGACGTGAGATGCTCCTGGTTTGCGCCTGTAGCCTTCAGTTTGCACCCACTTAAGGGCTGCGGATGCCCACTTCGATCTGCCAACGTATCGCAAGTTTTGCAATGCCCACCAGCCAGCCAGCCGGCGGGCGGGTAGATTGGCAGCGATTCGAATGAATATCTCATGGAAAATGGCGTGGGTGGCGCGTGTTGACTCAGGTCAAGCATCAGGGAAGAAGGTGGTTGGGTGCGATTGGGGGGAGGTAATGATATCCGGGGTTGAGAAGGTGACGGACCCGTCTGGAGCTGCGACATGCGAGAGAAACAGCGACTCACATTGGAAAAAATGGTCAGGGCGGACCTGATGACCGGTTCCTGAATCGCAGCTCGGCTTCAAGGTGCACTGAATTAGGAGTGTTTCAGTAAAGGGTGACAGGCACTCGGCTGGTCTTCCTGTTGTTTCGCGTCGAGACTTCGCGGGCGGGAAGAAAAAGAACGGATCGTTCCAGGGCGCGTTGTCCCAGCTTGGATCGATATTGTGGTGGTGGATGTCAGATATGCGACAGGAAAGTGCTCTGTATGACGAGTCGAAGGCGAGGCCCCGTCTGCCAGCGCGAGAGAGACAAAAAACCTTGCACGGTGACTTTTGCTTTTGTTGCGTCTAGCGGATGCTTCAAACTGAAGATTGCCGCGATAAGCGAAATGCGGGCGCACAGAATCAACGGGGAGTCGCTGCTGTTTCTGAAGACTGAATACAGCGTTAGACTTTCCAAATGGGCGTCGTTGAATTTGAAGTTGAAGTCCAAGTCCAAATCGAGGCGATGTTGAGTTGCTGCAGGGAATGGAACGGGGGGTGGACGGGAAGGCAGGACAAGGAAGGCGAAGACAAGACCAGGCAAGGCAGGCAAAGGCAAGGGCGACTGATCGGGGCTGGCCAGGGGGTTTGGAAGTCACGATGGAGCTGGAACACGCCCACTGAGGTGCACATGGGACACGTGCTTGCCGACCGGGGCTCGGCTGAGGTAGGCAGGACGTGGACGGGAGGCAAGAATGGAACCAGCAGGACCTCACCTCTTTCCCGGACCGTTGGCTTGGCTTTCCATAAGGCAAGAACGAACGTCAGATGAATGTTCATAAGGCAGGTAAGGTAAGGTAGGTACGGGAAAGAACGATTGGGCTTTGACTTTGGTGTTGCGCCTCAGTCCAGCAGGTCAACCTGCCATGATCACCCAGCGTGCGAGTCCAGTGACGTCCTCTCCCTCCTTCGACAGCCCAGAGCCCAGAGGTACTCGTACGAGACACACGGTATGCAGATTCCACGGCTTTCACGAGCAGGCTTGTTCGCTTCTAGATGGCGTCATGGCCATTTGTAGTGCACCATCAAAATCACAAGTGACTATCCAAAGTTGCAACGGCCGACGGTCCCCTCAAGCGGTGCGGTGCGGCGCGGGAAGCAAGGTTGACGGCACCGTCAAAACTGGGCAGTAGTGCATCGTCCGCAGTCCAGTCTGAAGGAACGGGCCCGGGTGGCAGCCTCAGGGATACCTGATTGATGACAGGTGAAGAAGCCCTCAGGAACCAGAACCAGATCATCCTGAAGCTTCTGCGCCTGGGGCCGCGGCACATGCGGAGAAAGACAAACATAGAGACGGCTCCTGCCAGTGTGTCTGGGATGCTACTAGGTCCACGGTCATTTCATTCCACAAGCCATCCGTACCGGTGTCCAGCGACCTGGTCTCCCGGCCCTGGCACGAGGTGCGAGCCAGTCGGGAAGTTCAGGGGCTGCGCTGCTCGTACGGGGGTTCAGGTGGTGGAGTGAGAGCTACTGGGAAACGTGCCTAGGTACCGGGGGGGAGCGGACGGCGAAGGGTGTCGGCGAGGACCAGGGCCAGAGGCAGCCCACCTTATTCTGCTAGACGAGTCTGGTTAGTCCAGTCGAATAAACGGCAGCTCTCCCACGGTTCTGGTGCAGACCTTGTCAACGGTGTCTGTACCTTTTTGGGGCTTGTTGGGTTGCTAGATGCTGGATGCTGGACGCCGGCCGCCGCCGTAAGGACCACGTTGGAAACCGTACTCTGTACCCTGCATAGCTTATTATTCAGATTAAGGCACGGGGATGCCTGGAGCAGCCCTTCCTGCGGATATGCATACAGCGAGGAGCACCGCAATCGCGACCAAGTACGTACGGATATGTCATCGCCCTGACATATACACTCAAGTCTGAGGCTGCAGTCACGACTCGAAGCCTCCTTACATCGGTGAGGACAGCGCTGGGTCTTTGACTTTGTGCTTGCGTTTTTCCGAACCAACCTGTCTGCCTGGAAAAAGAATGGGACGAGCTAAATACCCTTTTTGGTCTTTTTTCTTTCTTTCCCTCAAAGCAAAGTACCTACCTCTGGTGACCCGCTGGCTGATGACCGGTGGGTTCCGGGAACAAGGATTGGGTCTCGGTGCATGTCCAACGGTTCGTGAGCCGGTTCGAGAAGTGACAGGAGACGGCGGGGCAGGCCAAGGCATCTAGTGTATGAAGTACTCCCAAGTTGTCGTAGCTCGCCAGTGGAAAGTCGAAGACCCAGGTAATTTAGTCTTCATATCCAGAGGGGGGCAAACTCCAACCGGCTGGTCTTGGTGGCTTTTTCTGACTGGCGGTAGCAGGCATGGCCCGCACGCCGCGCTGGAGCTTGCTTCTAAGCGACCGGCTAGTCCTGCCTTAGCGACGGAGTTCGCCGTCGTGGGCAGAAAATATTGGCAACAGTTCTGCCATGCTTTGCATGCCTATGCAGCGGCGTATGCGCGTTATCAGCTTGTTCTGGTTGGCGACGGTACATTCAGATACCTCATGGTATCCCAAGTTGTTAAGGCTTTTGGTCTGAAAGAAATACCATAGAGCCACTTTAAAAGAGTAAAAACTTTGAGGCCAGAAGCCAGCGGGATATAGCCAACAGTCCTCATGCGGAGCTGATCTTGGGACCACGTTACGCCATCGATAGCACTGAAGCATTGAGCACAGCGCATCCGTCGTCAGATTATGCAAGCGTACTGGATGCCCATCGCGCTGCCGACTGTCGTGTCGACCGGAAAGCAGCAAGGCAGTCCAAGCACTTGCATTGGATAGAGTGCACTCTGTGTGCTGTCGGCTGTGCTCTGAATCCGGCCAAAATCTGCTTCTCGAAGCTGTGGGCGAGTCGTGGGACGCGGAAATGGTTGCATATTGGGTAAGGAGCGGCTAACACGTCCACCCACGTTGGGGGCCATTATCAAACGGGACATGTTCCCCGTCCGCAATGTAGGCCGATCGTCCATGGGCTCAACTCCAGACCACCGGCGAGATTGGACATACGCAATGCTGGCTGCCATTTGATTCTGAGCCATGCCGTTGACGGAACTTAATCACCGCCATGCAGCTGCAGCTCGTGCCGCTGCTAGACAGTTCTGGAGCTAGTAAACTATGTCGTCGAGACGTCAAGAAAGCCAAAGCCGTCTGCGCTTATTTTTTTTTTTCCCTACCGCCGCGGCGCCGGCGTTGTTGCCGTTTGACACGGCCATTCTGCATCGGGCAAAGTTCTGAGAGAGGCGCGTCTTGGGGCTAGGGGCCAGAGTACATCGGCACTCGTGTGTCCCTCTCGCAACGCAGTAAGGTTTCGATGGCAGACGTCCTGCCGGGGCTGGAGACGCAGACGTCCCGAGGCGAAGGTGGGCGTGGCGCCGGTAACAAAGACAATCTCCAGCCACTGGCAGCCAGCACGCCTTGCATTGGACAACGCGGTGGAAGGAGTTGGAAGCGTTCCAAGTCCCGTTGTGATTGATTCAGACTAGGCTATGGCGATAGCGATGATGTGATGGGCTGCATGTGCTTCATGATGAGTACAGTGTACGCCCTCAATCGAGTACGAACACCGCCCCAGTACAACAGTGCGTATTGGTCGAGGGCTCGTAATCAAAGTGCCTTGGTGTGAATGTTGGTTGCATCCAGACGGACTTTGATGCGCCTCTTCTTGCCGTCCATCTGGGAGTTAGTTCGACCAAACCCAATGAACTGCGCAAAAACTTTGCCTGCTGCGCCATCTCGTTGTTCCTGGAGCTATTTTTAATCCTCCCGAGTCGTGGCGTCCAGCCAGGCTGCTGGTTCGACCACGCACGCCAACCCATCAGCCAACGTCGTTTCTGCTCTCGTCTCCCTGGGACCGGCAGGAGGAGACGGACTCTTTTTTTTTCCCGGCCTCCCTTCGTATCGCCGTGGCATACGGGGCCCAAAGCTGCAGAAAAAGCAACACATCCGAACTATCCAGTTGTCGCAGACGTGCCGCGCCGCGGAAGTCGTCCGGTCAAGCACGAGGAAACCCGGATGGCGTAGATGCAAAGAGGGAGGGGAGGAGGGGACGGGATGACAAAAGGCGCGTGGAATGGACACGCAGGATTGCGCAGAGAGCGAGAGCGAGTCGCAAACGTCACGTTCTCGTGGGCCACGGCCATCGGAGCTGGGTCCTCGCAGGACTCGACGCGTCATTGGTGCTTTTTTGCGACCGAGCCCATGGCTCTCAGACTGGCTCCGTCACCCCGTCTTTCTTATTCCTCCCCGCCACTTCTCGTGTAGAGGAGTCGTCCGAAATGGCCCCGACATGGAGAATTGAGGTAGGCAGTGACGTGATTTGGTTGATTGCACCGGCTGCTGGAAATGTGTCGAATCGAATCGTTTCGATTTCGCGGCAAAGAAGAGATGTAGAGTCCAGATGAAGGCATGTCGGTCTTGATCCTGCTGCGAAGCCGGTGTGTTTGTAGGTGTGATGTGGTACAATGCACCATGCATGTAGTTGCCTCGCCATGCATCTTCGTAACTGAGGGGCATTGCATCGTGAACATACGGCGGTAGATAGGCACGGTTGCCCGCCGCCTGATGAACTACACCGCCACAAGTACAAACCGTGCTTCTGCTTGCAGCTGTGGCTGATCTCAAGTGGGGCACAGGGCAGCCTGTGTAAGGCACCTATTGAGCACTGCTTCCCTCCAGTAGCTAGCTATCTCGGACGCCATGGCTGTCTCTCACCTTGAAGCAATTTATTGCCTTGAATGACAACAACATGGCAGGGTGCCAGCGAAAAGCAGCCCTCTGTCTTCACCACTCTATCAGGCATCGCCGCCTCATATTATTCACGACCAACCACTAGCTGGCATCGTCGCCCCTGGCCCTCGGAGAATTTGCTGACCCGTGGATGGCTGTGCCAGTTCGCCATGGGATTCAGGTATCAATATGCCACCGAGATGGTGAATAGTGCAACGATACTTCCATGATTATGAATAGGATGCCTTACCACAGACAGGGATGTGCTGCCACTCGGGCGCCGAGATTCGATCCAAGCAAACAACAGACGACAGCATGTTTAAAGATGCATAGTATGCATCCAAGCAAAGCTGCTGCCGCCTAAAGTCTTTGATGAATTGACGACTTGACCTGAATACGACCGAGCAGATTGGTACCGCATACCTACGATTTGCCTTCATGTTCTTCACAAGTCCACCGCCATCGACCGCCACACATTCAGCAATGATGGCAATTCGTACGGACGCCCCTGCCGTCACCACAGCACGGCTGCATGGCGCGAAACCATTTTTTGCCACCGCGGCTGCACCAGGATTCCTGAAGTGGGCGGCTGGGGGTGAGGCAGCGGCAGGGCATCTCTGGACTGTGACCAGCCTGGGATGTGGGCGTGGCTGCCGCGCCGCGGGTGGGCGTCGTCCGGCATGGGCTATCCGTTTGGACGGTGGAAAGGGAGCACTGGGCTTGGACTAGGGCGCTTCTCCAACTCCTGACAGCCCAGAGGAACCTGGCAGACCCCGCGAAGCTTGAACAAACGGGTCTCACTCACATTCATCAGGACGAACTGCTGCTTCCCTTGAAGACTGAGCTAAAACACACGACCAAGATGACGACGAGGGTGGCATGGTGCCATTGCTGGGCTAGGAGCCTATCTGATGAATCTTTCTGGCACCAGCTTCTTCAGGTGCCTCGCCGTGAAGCTACGAGCACCACCTAGGCATGCATACCTGTTACTTATGCAATACGGATACGTTGGTTCAGTCTTGCCCCGGACCTCATCTCCACATTGGGGGCCAGCGGACGGCGACTAGACCATATTGAATGCGAAAACAATCGCACTCGGCAGCACGAAATCACAGTCCTGACCATTTACTGCACATTGTCGCAGTCAGTGCAATCTCTGCTACGCGATCTGCTCTGCTTTTCCTTGACCTTGGGTACGAGGATACCGGACAGACTACGGCAACGCCGCAACGAGCAACATTGGAGGAAGCAAGTCGATACCACTAGCGGCGCAAGCGGGCGGTCGGATTACTACGCAACGCAGCTACAGTGTCATTCAAGCCATATGAGCCCCACAGCAGCGCAGCCATTGTGAGGCCTGGCGGCCCCCGTTCTGCCCCCTGCCAATCAATCAGGCTCCTCGTACCCAGACCAAGACACCGCAGGATCAGAGTCAGCCTGCCACTGCTACGGTACTTGGCTTGATGACATTGACAAGTCCATCTGTGCATTCCACCGTCGTCACGCCTCACGTTCTTCCAAGAGAGAGAGAGAGAGAGAGAGAGAGAGACATGGATATCCCTTCTACGTACAGGACCAAAACTACCAAGTTCCAACGGCTGGCAGCGGTTAGGTGCCACGTTATCTGCCAGGCAAGCGAGCCAAAGTTCCACCAGTCAACGCCAGAAACGGCGGCCAGTCCGACTAGCAAGCGTTGCCGCATTCGTCCTCCAGTTGGGCTTTCGACAGCGAGCGAGTTCAACCTCCATCGAGCAACAACACGTCGGTGCTGTCGAGTTGCTCAACCTCCACAAATCGATTCCAACTCACTGGATAGGAGTCGTGCCGGTTGACGCGTTGACTGGGATCCTCTCAGCATCCTTGCGTGGAGCCGCCCTGTCGGCAAAGCTCGCCCCTTGATATTCTGCGGCCCACATCGACCTCCTTTCGTCTTGGAGGACTTTTACACCCTCGCAAACTTCGAGAGGTGCAGCATGTCAGTGCGTGCGCATTGCAGGCACAACCAGACCTCAGCCAGGGGGATGGGGAAGGGTCGAAAGGTAGGGGCCTGGCGGTGTCTGCTTGCTTGCCCCTGTCCCGTTCCCCAAGGTCCCATTGCAGCCCTCTGCGGTGCAGATTTTGCGGTACCCAATCCATCTGTCCCTCTCTTCTCTGCCGGCATCCTTGTAAGCCACGCCATACCCGTCCAATCGTCAGATTCAATAAAAATTTGACGGTATCTCCTCAGTGTATCTGAAGCTCTTCAGATATCAGCGGCTTGAAGATACATGTTACCAGACGTCTTTCGATAAATAGCCCTGGGGCTCTGTTTCTTGGTTTCCTGGCCACTGATTGCATGAGACGACCTGAACTACAGAATATGATTTATGCACTTCACGGACATTCCGCTTGGATACGACCTCTGACTCTCGAGCGCAAAGCCCTGCAGAAGCCATCCTCCCACCCTTTATGCTTATTAAACCCTAGGAAAATGCACTTGTTCGCCTCGTATCTTCTATTTTGCCCCCCTGTTTCTCTCAATTTATCCATCGTCCGCAGTGGCATCTTGCATCCTGTCAACCCAGTCGAAAGATTTGCTTCAGCCTTACGCAGCCTCTCTGCGCGGCTGAAGACGGGCCTGCCGTCACCTAGGGAGGGACATGTTGTACTGATAGCTGCAAGGTTGAGTACGGGCAGACTTGACACCCAGCCCTGTTAGAGATCTCCCCAGAATCCACTGGACAAACTGATGGCGTTGCGCCCTTGTCTGTCAGCCAAGGTCAGGCCTGGCAGGCCGACAGTTGTACTCAGCTGGATTTCTACTGCGTAATATGTCAGTCGCGAAGCTGGGGCGATAGATCCCGCACACCGACTGACAGGCATTGCAGTTCCACCCAGGCAGGCACAACCCGAAGCAATTCGCTGCAACGGTCACTTCTAGGAACGACGATCATTCACTCGGTGCATGGACTTGCGTATTCGCCGTTTTTGTAGGATCGGTTGGCATCAGGATTGACGCTTTGGCCGTCGGATGAGACTGCTATCGAAAGATCAATACCTCACGCTTAGAAGCTGAGGACTGGCGAGTATCACTCGCATCCGAGTGACAGGGTCGAACATTGGAATGTCAACCGACGAAGCGTCCACCCTGAAGAAGATAACAAGTTCGCGAAAAACGCGATTGTCATTGGATTGGGCTTTTGTGAAAATGAGTATCAGAGTCAGTGAAGCCCAATCGTGTGTTGTTTTCAACTTCCTCTATCATCCCGAGTAACTCGCGCTGAGGAGGACAGCTGCGGGTAGCCCAACATCTTGATAGGCATTTGGGTTCACTTTCCGATTTGACGAGCCATGAACAGCCATGTGTCTTTGTGTTTCTACGATGCGCCGTTTTGTATTGGTTGAGCGCTGCTGGGCGGAAAGTATCATCCAAGACATCACCAACTTCCTCCAAGACATTGAAGCCGTTTGTGGGGACGATGAGCTGGATTCCAACAAGTGGGGAAGAACCGTTCGTCACGGGATGTGGTCTCGCCGCCACGCCATGTGCATAAGTTCTTGACGGGGAGCGAGACAGCCTGTTACTGTCCGCATGGCAAGCATGCAGTTGATGTCTTTGGTAGACTGACACGTTCACTCATCATGTTTGCAGCTGCCGTTGAGTGTATGCACTCTCACCGCCCAGTCGACGACAGCTCACCGCTGCAACACCGGGGCGGTCAGGGAGGTTTGATAGGGTCTCGGTATCCTTTGTCTAGTTAAACACATTGACCGAGACATCGCTCATGTTCGCAAACGCTGCGAACGAGGCCATGCCGCCGTGTTCTAGGCTCTGTGATCGGCGGTCTGTTTTGACATTCTCGGGTGATGTATACATACGTGAGCGGTGCTGAAAAGGGACGGCACCAAGTGGCATTCGCCCGTCACTCCATGTTATTGGGCAGACGAAGCCCACTCTGGACGAGTTGGCGTTGTCAGCCATGTTGTGAACAACAGCACCGAAATGCATAGTAGTCAATGTTGGTGCTGCAAGGAGACGTGTTACTGAACTTTATGAACTGGCACTACTGAACGCGAAATGACAGAGGCTGCCTTCAATCTAGCCAGCCCAGATTGCGGAACTCCCAAGTGATCGCCATCCGGGAGCATTGTCAAGACGTGAGCGGACAGGTCACTTGCTGGTTGTCCGTATATTGCCCCCAATCATTGGTGATTCAGTGCCACAGTCTGGATATTGCCAATATCGGGGGAAAGGTGCACAAACAAGCAGTAGTTGACCATCGGCCAGGCAGTCATGACAAAAGGCGTTTGAGGGCAGCTCTGTCACAGAGCTTGGTCCCGGCTCTACTTCCTCTTCGCGGCCAAAATCAAGTTTCGGTGATGGTCCGGCAACCTATTTGGACGCTGGTCGGAGGCGCAGTTCGACGCATATTGCGCCTGGGCTTCGTGAGCGCAGATTAGAAGAACACAGAGTCATCGCCAAGGCAATCTCTCGGAGCAGACACTCGATCCTCAGTCCCGATGGAGATGAATGGACCTCTTGGTGGGGATGTCTCCAACGACGAGTTCTGAAGCACTCATGCAAATACCGGCTGATAACGTGAAAGCGGTTGGTTACAAAGTAACTCGCTTGGGGTTCTAAACGGTATCCTTTGAGATTGAGAGTACCCGACTCGTTTGTTAGGAAGGGTTTTGGTATTTCCGCCAATCTTCCCAGATCGCCGTCCAATTTCAAAGACTATGAGAGCCTGGCCCCGGTTCTGAGGAATTGGAAGAACCCCAACATATTTAGTCAAGTCTCTTGTGCTGCTCTAAACAATCCGTTGATTCATGTACCTCGATATGGCTGTGATGAAGGCATCTCAAAGTCGCGGCGAGCTTCAGCTTGCCCAAGCCTGACAGACAGACGCGCCGCGATATCTTAGCGCGTCTATGCTGGTCAAGGGCCCTGGTAATTCCGGGTCGGTGGGAATTCCCAGGGCCATTGTCCACTCAAGCTCGCCGTACTCCGCCGTCGGGGGGGCCCTCGACGCGTCCGGCGAGCGCTTTTGCCCAAAAAGGTTTAAAGGATGAAGAAATGAGGTGAGAGTCCTGAAAACACCACCGAGCTTCCCCTGCATGATGCAGTGGTATTGGTGACAAGCATCATTCCACTATATTTAGGCATGCGGGCCCTGGGGATGAGGTGCGAGGGGGCCTTGGCATGGATATCCATGCCGGACCAGGCCTGGGATTGAGGACAGCATCGTTGTATCTTCTTGTTCTCTGTCTTGCCCTCTTTTTTCTTCGGCCTGCGAACCTGGCCTTGTCCTTCTCCACGTGGGGGTTACGTTTTGATAGACCGCATTCCTGGCCGCTGCTAAGGGAGCGTTCCTTTTTCATCAACTTGCTGCTGGGTTCGTGGTGCCAAGGTTCCTGCTTTTTTGGAGATGCCGACCCCAACTCTGGGTGACGGGTTCATCAGGAGCGGGTATGCCTTGCCGCGGTATACCAGAGCGACGATATTGAAACCCCCCAGGCAGCCGGTGGGCAGAATACCCTTTGCGTGGAACAATGAGACGTCGAGCGGGTTCGCATTTCTGATGTCGATGTGACCTCGAAATGACGGGGAGAACCCTTGTCGACGAGAGAGTCGGACAGAGTCAGTGAGTTGAGAGGGAGAAAGTGGGCAGAAAAAAGGGGTCCTGGGGCCGCCGGGTTTCGACGACATGGGAGGCGGCTGTGGAGCGACGCGTCTGGGAGACAGCGGACGCGTCGAGCGTTGTGACCGGGTATCTGGTATGCCCACGCAGAGGTAGGAGCAAGTTGGCCTTGGTTCATTGAATCCGGGAGACTCAAGAATGACGGATGTCGGTTACAGGTCAACTTGGTGACATTGCTAGACAACTACAAGTTGCCCGGGTTGAGGTTGACTAGCTGCCAGTGAAGTTGAGCTGTCGAATCTGGTGCCGTGCCGTCAACTCATAAGATAGACAGTTTAACTATGAGCGTTGCAGGAAGAGTCACAAGAGCACACTTGTGAGATTCCAACTTTGGAGGAATTCTGAAGTATGCGGAAAGGGGGTCGCTCAGTCCGTGATGTCCCTCTTCTTCGCCGTGGTTTATGTGAAGTACATGAGTGCTGCCCTGACCGGGGCTGTTAGGAGTACGTCGTTGCTCGTACATAGATCAGCTACAACTATCAATGACCTTCAAGAGACGGTCTTATGTTGGAAGATACTAAAGACCAGAATACTGCAGGCGTTGCCATGTCTCCTGGCGACGCCATTTCAGATATCAGTGTCGTGTTCACCTGGTATTATCGGGTCTCAAAGACGAATTCAAGGGAAATGATTACCGGCTCAACGCGATATCCAAAAGCCTCGACTTCTATGCCATCAACGGGGGCCATGTAGAACATAGCTGTCAAGATGAGATACGTCTCGGTGGTCCAATATACGACGAGGCTATTCTGATTGCGATCATAAGAAACGAAATGAAGATGCCGGGCAGGTTCTGTCCATCCGACATTCATTGACAGAGAGGCAAGCTGTGATGACGTTTGCTGTTGACGACTCCTGTCACAGTGGAGCTTGGCCGTTATCATTGAGCAAGTCAACAAGAGAGTGAACTCTTTACACCGCTGCAAATTGACACAAAACTTGTTGAGAAACCTCCAAAATTCCCATGTCTGATTTCCAGACGTATGCTTACTCCTACAGCCCTCTAGCTTCACTTTCAAGTAGATCGAACACCGATATGATGCCACGACAAGAATGAAGATGCTAAACATCTCATAAAGGAAACCATGAGACGAGGCGAGAGTTGCGAGGAGACTGCTTGGAGGTACTTCCTAGCGTTACTGCAACGAAGCTTGTAAAGGCAATTCAAATGCAATGCATGAAGGGTTGTAGCGCTGAAAGCTAGCTGAACAATCAGTCCTGCTTGGACTTGGTGCGCAATTTCATAAACTGTCGAGGGCTATAGATGATATCGACAGTCGTGACAAAGACAGAACATATTCATTCGGCCAGTAATCATCTTGTCTTCATGTCACCGGACTTCCTGTATTCAAACAATGTCTTTTGATTCGCATAAACAGAGGACCTGGATCTACGTAATTTTCTCAGACTACAAAATCTGCCCCTTTTATCAGTGAGCTTTAGGTTTTGGGCCTGAACAAAAACATGCCACAACTCTTCACTCCACCAAACATGTTACCATGTCTATACCGACTTTAGCCTCCGCACACCATTTGATACTCTTGATCATACTAATGGCATGGTAGGGTTTGGGTCGAACGGGCGGAAAGGGTTAAGGAGATAGTGCGGCTGTGACTGGGTAACAGTGTTGGTCGCGGTGACTGTGACTTCTGCTGGGGCAACGGTGACACTGTTGGTTGCTGTGACCGTGACTTCTTCGGGGGCGGCGGTGGTAGTGGTGAAATCGGACGAATAAGTGCTGGATGATGGCGATCCTGGGGTAGAGACAGAAGAAGTAGATGTTGAGGTCGACGTTGACGATGCTTCTGGGATAGAGATAGGAGCGTCGGTTGATGTCGATGTTACGGTCGACGTTGACGACGCTTCCGGGGTAGAGACGGGGCCATCGACCGAAGTTGAAGTCGAAGCCAAAGGCGAGGGGGAGGCTGTGATTGTTGTGGCGACGGTGACGGTGGTCGTAGGATCACAGCTCATCGAAGCACAGGAAGTTCCAGTAGCAGTGCTATCAGGAGCGCTGGTAATTACAGCGGTAGTAGTTGTCTCCGCAGGTGTATCGATAGGAGTAGGAGCGGGAGTTGAGTCAGAAGTTCCAGTGGTAGTAGCGTCGTCTGGCATGTAGACTGTTTCTGTGATCGTTGCGGTGTTGGTGACCGTGATCATGGCCGTGGTAGTCTCGTCAGGAGTACTAGTAGTAGTCGGAGTGGGAGCAGCAGTCGAGCTGATAGTGCTCGAGCAGCTCCTCGACCCGGTGGGAACAAGGGGACTGTTGGAAGCCGGACTACTCGTTGAGAGCGGAGTGCTCGTTGAGAGCGAAGTGCTTGTGGACGGCGAAGTGCTCGTGGACGGAACATTGACGGTGTTCTCGGGGCGGTTCATGCAATCCCAGGTGCATTTCATTGTGTCCGCATCCCCTATCTTGTTCGCATCCCCTATCTTCTTGACCCAACAGTTTACGATGCACTGGTGCATGTTTTGCTCAGGTCCTTGAACGTTGTCTTCGAAGTTCGGGCCATCCGACGTGATGTTCTTGCCGGCGGCCGCCGCAAGCTTGACGAGACTGGGCCGGGCTGATTGAAAGTTAACCGGCTTGGCCATCGCCAAGGGCGCCAACAAGATGGCGCCTGTGATGATGAAGCACTTCATGGTGTGAGATCGGTGAATTTCCGCAAACAAGACGGGAAAGGAGGGCACGATGATGAGAGATGAGGACAAAGAAAAAGGGGAAACATCAGGCGTCACGTCGTGTTCATTTATAAATCCGCTTACGCTGATACAATCGAGGAGGCTTCCAACACTCATGGCGCGTCGAGAACGCCTCAACAGATCATGATAGACCCTGATGGCGACGATGAGCAGCCACTGCCTGGCGCTGGAGTCGTCCAACGTTCGATGTAGGCGTCTGCATCAGTAATGGTAACAGACTTTTTCAACAGCCTTCATGAGGCATCCGCACAAATGGATGTGGCTGGGCTAAAGAGGTAGAGAGGTCGTTCAATGGTCGATATGAGTAGCTAGACGTGAAAAACCGGCCCTTCGAGAATAGTTTGATTCTCGCAGTGGCTTCGAGACTTCTCATATTAGGCTCTGCACAGCAAACTCAGACTGATCAGCATATTGCTAATATATTGCTCGTAACAACAGCCACAGAGCAACTTTCTAGCTGTGCTCAAAGTTTGCGGCGACATACGTATGAACGATCATTACCAAGGTGCACAAGGAGAAACGCCTCAGCATACATAATATGCCACAAATATGTCCCAGGCGCAACTGTCTGTCCTCGGAACGAGAGATGGTTGAACAAAACGAACAACAACCCTCGAACAAGGAAGGTGCAAAAAAAGCACATGCAACACCGGGCATTCGCCGGTCGTCACCGACCCGACTACTACTCCAGCCCTCATTGGCTTATCTATGGGAGAGCGGACGGGATCCCGAGTTCTCCAATGGGTATGGTCGTATGTGCTTAGAATTATGATTGAACCCATACATCAAGGAAGCTCTCTGGTCACTCACCTGGCGTTCATGTGGATGCGGACTGCGTTGAGGATGGATAGTTTCAGAAACCTTATATCCTATCCCGCCTACCAACCACAGACTTTTCCAATACAAGAGCAACATTGCTTCAGGAGGGTGGGAGGCAAAGTTTCTGTCAAGGAAAAGAGTTTTGCTAGTAGCAAATAATAATCAAAGTCACCGTTGAGGCGCCATGCATCATCACCTTGACAGTTCTGTGGATATTGAGAAGGGCACTCTGAAAGAGGGTGTTCCATTGACAAGTGGGAGCCGAGGCAGGGTCGCAGAAGAGACTCACGTAATGCTGCGCCGGCGGAGGGTGCGAACAACACGAAAGCCAAAGACGAATGACATCTGTTGCCCAAGCATCTAGAGCGAGCTAATACGTCGTGGCGTTCGCCCGAAGGTGAGACCAGTTCGCTCCAAACTGTCCACGGGACCAATTCATGTGGGGTCCACTGCGACAGCTATCGACGAGGGTCCTTTCATACGTCGAAGAAGTGTTTTGTAGATTTATTGCCTCGATAGCCGCTAGGTTTTTCCTTTGCCATGCCCATATAAATATTGAATCTTTTCCGCCTGAAAGTGTAAAATATGAAAGAAACGCTTTCTCGCTTGTGGAGCTCCTCATCCAATGCTGCTTCTCGCTGGAAAATTCAAAATCTCTGCGCCCGTATAGCTCATTCATCAGTACATGCGTTCCTTTGACCCTTATCCCTCGATAGCCGCCTGGTCGCGGTCGCGATCCCTATAGTGACGGCGGTGGTGATAGTCGTCGTCGTCGTCGTCTCGACGATGTCTGCGGTGGCGTTCACGATCGCGCTCCTCGTCATATCGATCGTCATCCCCGTCATCTCTCCTGTGGTGGCGGTAGTGTCTTCGCCTGTCATCGTCCTCATCTCTGTCGCGTCCCCGGTCATGGTCCCGATCGCGCTCACGGTCTCGCTCGCGATCGTGGTCGCGGTCTTTGCCTGCCTCCTCACGCCTCCTCTCTGTGCTACTGGTTAGATTCAATTGTGGAAGAACGACTTGAGTATTTAACATACCTCTCAGGACTTGAGTGGCAGCGGCGTATGCCTGAATTTCCTCCTTGCTGAGGACTCTGAGCACGATGACGAAGTCGTCGCGAACTTCAAACCGTTCCTTTCCGACGGTCAAGGCTTCCGGATTGACAATCTTCCGGCTGATCTTGGTCCAACGGGCGCCCGGAGGGACCTCCTTCAGTTTCTTGTCATCCTTGTGAGGGGCGACACCCTCACGAATCGGGTTGTCTTCCTCGGGGAACTTGCTAGGTGCCTTGAGGATACCCTTGAGTGGCTTCGAGTCCGATTTGTCGCGAGGCGGAGAAACAACACGAACCTGCTTCTCATCTCCGTGAGGCGGTGTAACCTCACGGCCCCGAGACTCATCTCTCGTCGACTCAGTTGACGGCACCGTTACAGGTGATTCCCTCTTGGGCGGTGACTCTTTCCTGGGCGAAGGCGTGCGCTCTTTCGTGTCTCTCAGGGGAAGATCAGCGTAAGTTTGTTGATCCGATCGGTCGTCTCGCGGCAACCGTTCAGACCTCTCTGACCGCTCCGATCTGTCATATCGCTCATCGTATCTCTCAGAGCGCTCTGGACGTTCCGAGCGGTCAGACCTTTCAGCAGCAATGGGAACCTTCTCTCTCTCCCTAGGCTTCTCGTCCCTCATTGCTGCTAGTTGCTCCTTCAACTCCCGGATGTCGTTAGTGTTTGTGGGGTTGAATCCAATGGCCTTTTGAGCAGGCCGCTTCGACTTCTTAAGGTCGTCGTCAGGAGAACCGTCGCGCTGGGAAGACGGAACGCTGTCGCCAGTAAGTCGAGCCTCAGCATCCCGACGGTCCCGGTCCCGATCCCGCTCCCTTTCCCTTTCCCGCTCGCCGCGGTCACGCTCACGAGTATCCGCCTCCGAGTCAGCGGGTGCTCTGCGGGTCTCAACGATCACAGGTGCGCGGTCCCTTGGGTCGCGAGACTCATCTCTAGGCTTGTACCTATCGGCGGTGCGCGTTCCTGACTCGTCTTCATCGTTGCGACGCCGTGACTCTCGGGATTCCTTCTCAGGCTTATCGGATCTCTCGGGCTTCTCATCTTTTTCCTTCACAGCCTGCCCAAGGCCGATTGCTGTAGCAGCCAGTCCGAGACCAGCGCTTACTTTGTCCCGAAACCTGGTTCGCTCGGATTCATCATCGTTGGCGGTGCTGATCCGTCGGCTGTGTCTTTCTCTTTCGGGCTCGAGTCGTGCGGAGTCACGCTTCTTCCTTGATTCATCATCAGAGCCTCTCTTTGTGTCCGGGGGTGAAGTCCGATGACCGGTTCTAGACTCCGGGCGGTACCCGGTGCGGGATTCGGGACGGACCTCTCTACGTGGGTTCCGTGGGTCATCAAAATCGCCTCCAAGTGGAGCCGAATCCGTGCGAATGCCAAAGCCGCGCGTGGACACGGCATCATCATGGAAGTAGTCGCCACTACCGTAAGTAGCGTCATAAGGGCGATCCTCTCTTGCTTGTCGCTGCACACGGTCATCCTCACGGCTGCGGTAATAATCCTCGTGGTGAATGGAGCGCGGAGCTGTTCCCTCATTGTACACAGATACAGGGCGACGAGATGAAGTGGGACCGGCTACTGTTGCGGCTGCGACGGACGGTGCGGCCACATCCAAAGACGAAGGGATACCGGCGGAACGTCGATCCCTAGGGCTTGGAGGAACCTGCATGTGAACAGGAGCGGCCGGAACAATGGGCGGGATAGAGCCTTGCCCTGAGTCATACACGTTGGTGGTTGATTTATTGATCTTGTCGAGACCCCAAGTCGTCGGCGGAGGGCCGCCGCGACGGCCAGTGTCGTTGTACGGACGACTGACAGGATCTGTAGTGGTCACGTTGACACTGGGGCGGTAGTAACCACGGTCAATGCTCTCTCGTCTGCGAGATCTGGAGGGGGGACGAGAGTGGTCCAAGTCGTAGCGAGCAAGGTCGCCAGGGGCGGTGTATTCGTAGCCATCAGTGGCTCCGTAATCAATGGGAGCATTGCCGTGACGAGAGCTGTTCGCATATAGGGTGGACGATCTTGTTGGGCGGTATGCATCAAGCCGACCGTCGACAGTTCGTTCGCGAAGGCGAGTGAACTCTTCGTTATCCATTGTTGCGCTGTAAGAGCCACCGCGATGGTGGCTTCGGGAACGTATAGAAGACGCCGGCTGGGTGTAAAAGGTGCTGTCGCTGGAGCGGTAATCGTCGCGGGTCGGGCTGGAGTGTCTGTTGCTCGAAGAGTGATGCGAAGAAGAGCTTGCCTGCTGAGGTGTTCTTGTCGTAGTAGTGACGATGACAGGGCGGGGAGCGCTGGAGTCAAGAGTTGTAGAACGGCCTGCCCGGTTGCGGCTCACATCTCTCAGGCTGGGACCGCGGGCCAGAGGATCCTTGGTGACAGCGTACGTGGTGGTGGTTGTCGGAGTAGTGGTGGAGTGAGAATGGTGATGGCCTCTTGAGGAAGAAGAGGTCGTCGGGGTGTACCTCGTAGAGGTAGGCATGACGTGAATGTCGCCTCCGTACATGGAGCTATAACCGATGCTGGTGGGCATCGACGCTCTCGCCGGATTATAGGTAGGCGATCGTGGGCGAGTGCCGGTGTAGCGCGAAGAAGAGTAGCGGGGATCCATAGCGACGGGTTTGCTGAGTTGTCAGCACGCTACGAGTCGTCCTGTGATGTGTTTGTCGTCGCCGTCGCCTTCGCCGTCACCGCCAACTTGGCCGCTGCTCTCGATTTCTGATCACTCTCCAGCGAAAGTGATGTTTTTGGAGGGTTCAGTTGCGTCGAGTCGGCGCCACGAGGGAGGAAGATGAAGAGGGGCAGTCGGGTTGGGTTGGGCGCCGAGTAAGTAAATTGCGATGATGCGGAGCGGACGTAGCGGAAAAGATGCACGACGAACCCACGTGAGGATTCCGCCCTAAAATTTTTATGTCTTTCTCGCTTTGACGTCGAAGTGCTTTGGCGTTTTTGGGTTTTTCACGGCTGTTGCTGATCTGGGTGGGTGTTGTGTTGTCTCACTTTGTTCGCTGGTGTTTTTCGGGCGAACAATGGGATGAAGCCCTATGCTTGTGTCCGTGTTTTTCCCCCTTCCCTGGTCGTGGAGGGAGACAAGGAGAGGGAGAGGAAGAGGATGAGGGGCAATGCTGGGATGCCCACCTCACCGAAATGGATAGTCGGAGTCGGGTGTGGTGTGGATTCTTGGGCCTTGGGCACAGGTGGAGGAGGAAGAGGAGCACAGGATGGCGGGGTCCAGGTCCGGTGTTCAGCGAGCACGCCAGCGCAAGCAACTGAGCCAGATGGTCTGGTCAGGTCAGGCAAGGCAGGGAAGGTCGGGCTGGCTTTGGGTTGAGGTGGGTGCAGTTGTCGTCGGATCGCCGTCGAAACGTCTCTCGTCCCTCGTCTCGTCCGCTTGGCTGCTTGATGTGGACCTGGTGGAATTCTCTACTGCATGCACCTGCAGCGCCGTGGGAAAGAGGGGCGAGTCAGCTTGCTAGCAGCAACTTAGTTGCGGAACGTAGGGATTCAGCAGTGGGTGGACAAGGGCGCAAAAATAGGACGAATAAATCCATGCACCTGCTCCATGCCACGGTTCCATACAAAAAGGGTGTCGAGCCGAGTAGTCATATGGAGTGTGAGTAGGCGCATTGCATGTGTGCGTAAAAGATAGATGAGTGAGGGACGAGGTTGTAGGAAAGAATAGATCGACGAGGGAATCTTACCTCCACTACCAAATATCCAAGGACGAGATCAACGTCACTGAAGCATCTGACGGGCGAAGGGTGTCGGGAACGCTGGCTGGGGGGCGAAAATTGGGCGACAATTGAACTGCGACGTCGATTACTTCGGGAGGGCGGTTATCCTGGGTGCAATGACGGAGCGAGGACTGGACTGATCCCTGTCGACACAGCTGTAAGGATCGCGGGGGGGTTTGCTTTGATGATGGTCCGGGGACAAGTCGAGTCCGTAGAATGTACATGAGCATTCGCAAGGCAGAACGGGCGAAATGTCAGAGAAAGAGATAGTCAGCAGTCAATCAGGCTGCGTGACTGGTTGGCTGCTGTCTGAAGGGAGAGTCTGTGTCCCTGGGGCGCCGCCGTCCTTTCTGTCGTCCGGTTGGCGGTTTGGTATCTACCTCGAGAAACGCCGCCAGCCCGTGGGTACCTGGAGTACAGAGCACAAACTGTACTGGTACGGCGGTACGGGAGTACGCAGTAGGCAAGGTGCCGCGAAACCAAGGACTTGGTTGATAAGGCCAAGGATGTCGACGGTTGGACGTTGTCGTAGACAGAACTTTGTTCCTCCAGTAGGGGTCTTCGGAAGATCGCGAGGGGCCTGCGGTTATCCGGAGCTGACGACGGACAAGTGCTTGTTGCCGCGACAAGGCTGCATGCCATGTACAATAATAGACGGAGGGTGGTTTGTTGTCCGTCGCGTGCTGCACGTGAAATACTCCAGTATTCCTACGTAGTCGACGAGCCATGGAGAGGAGGGTGTGTCTTGGTGTAGCTCGAGGTAGCTCTACCCTGACCAAGCTGACAAGCTGGATTGGCGGATTGACTGTGTACGTGCGTCAACGTCAATGCCAATGCTAGTGCCGTCATGTAAGGTAAGTTCCCCGTTAGCTGGGAAATGGACGGCCGACGACTGGGCGCTTTGCCGATAACTGTTTTAGTACGTTGCCTTTGCTGGACAAGTCTTGAGCCTATCTATTACCCAGGCAGAGGGCCAATGGTGCTAGCTCAATCAAATCGCGCTGGAAAGGGAGGCCTGTTGGGCGGGCATGTGGAAAACGCTTGCTTGCTTGGCTAAGGCCGTTTCGTCTCTGTGGTGTGTTCCTGAGGAGTTCAGATGAAGACGAAAACTGGAGGCCGGATGAGACGAGGGCGGTGATTCGACTGTAGGTTCCGCCCTGAAGTCCTGCCTGCATCTTCCTGATCTTCTGCTTCCAACTGTCGACTGGTGCTGGCAATGGTCGCCACTGAGGGCTTGTTGATGAAGAAACGCAAGGAGGCGATCGACTGTGTGTGAAATGTGATGAGAAGTTTAAGTGGTCTGTCTGATGAGGCGGATTTAACCCAAGAGGCAGTCCACCAAAAGAGGGCGAAGAAGCGACCGGTGAATTGAAATCGATCAGGTCCAATCTGAAGCACATAATTATTCCGTCGTAAGGGTTCGACTGGCTAGTGACTTTGGTTTAGGGGAGTGAAACCGAAGCAGGCCCTTTGAAATGCGAGGCCGTCCTTCGGAACTAGAGGGTTCTGACGGCAGTGAGCTCACAGCTCGCTGGTGGTGTGGTGAGCAATGAGTCGCTCTCTTTCCTGTTCGGGAAGCCGGCTGTCGTCCGTGTCGATCGCGGCGATGACGTCCGTCTGTTCAGGTCTGGACCAGAGCCAGGATGCTCCTCGCTTGCGCTTTTCTAAGGTGAAGGTCCGGATCCAGGATTCACCTTCGCTATTGACGGCGTATCCTTCCAGGGCTTTGGCGCGATGCTAAGGCACGCAGTGAACTGAACATTGAATTTCTGAAATTCCAACTAATAGTAGACGTCCGGCAGACGGCGAGCCAGTGTCACAAACCCCCACCGCCACCGGGGAGGCACCGCAAGTGTTGGGGGCAGGGGGCTTGTCGACTAAGAACAAGCCAGCATTTTCTGGACTCCTCGTGTTGGGTGGATGACGACGGGCCACGGAGACCTGTTTCGTGCAGATGTTTGCGTTCGACAACTTGAGAAAAATAGGGGACAGGAAGCAAATCCCCGCCTGGCAACATGAATGTACACTGCTTCATTCGTTGGAGCTATTGGCTTCGCGTCGCAGAAGCCGCAGCTGCCCCCATCCGCCGTGGGTTGCGTCGCAATGCTCTGTACGGACAGGCACGCTGTATGTATGCCGCGCTCTTTCTTGTGCGATGCAATGCCAATGCCGTCTGACCGGAGGACAAGGGTCGCTCGGGTCCCTGACTAACAAAAAAACCGCCGTGCCGTATCGTTGTCCGCTTGTGATGGATCGGGAATTTGGCCGACGTCAGCGGAGGGACTTTGTGCTGGGTAGAAGAACGTTAGTGCGCAAGATGTTGACGCCAGTCTGATTGATGATTGATTGAGGCGAACCAGCGAGCGACGCCCATTGGCAAAGATGGATGCCGTCTAGAGCGGCCGGGACGGGATGGCTTGCCCAGGAAACGGATGCTTGTCCTCGGTGGAGGCTAACGGCAGACGTGGGAGCTGCATGAACGTGACGGACGGGACTGAGGTGAACGAACAGCAACCAAACATGCAACTGCTTGCTGGTGGGATGTGGATGTGGATGTGAAGCCGCAACGGCAGGTCTTGGTGGTGGTAATGGTACTTCGGGCAGGCGCACCTCCCGCCGTTCTTGCCTTCCGTCTCAGTTCCTTCCATTGGGTCAGTTCCGAGCCATACCTGCCTGCCTCGCCTGCAGTACCTATCGTTCCTATCTCCTGCAATCAACAAACACCGAACCAGGACTCGAGGCAGAAGAAATAAAACATCAACAACTCCTTCACACCCTTGGGCATCGCATCATCAACGCTGTCAACAACCACAGCCAGTCAATCCGTCAATCCCTCCAGAACCCAAACCTAATCCGCCACGATCCCTTCCAATCGTGGATATCGATCGATACCTGCACGCAGAAATGGGCCCCACTGCGCCGACAGCCCGATTTTAACTACACGCTTGTCCATGTCTCTCTCCCTGCATCGCTGTGGATGAAATGGACGTGCCCATTTCGACCCAACCATCCGCCCGCATCTCTGGTTGCTGGTCGACTGCGACTGCCCGTCTGTTGTGCCTCCTGGCCTGTGCCTGATGGGCTGTCAGCCCTCGTCGGTATGACTGCCAAGCACCACCTGACAGTGGGACACATCGAAGACTCTGGAACATCCGCTAGTCCTTTGATGTGAGATATCCCGATGCAACAGCTGTCCAGACTCATCTCCAACCCGACTGGCCTACGAGAGGGAAGAAGACAACGACGACAAGCGCAACCATTGCCCCGCACCACCCACCTTCACGACCGACCGCCGCAACCACCACGCCATCGACCTACGTGCCTACATAGCACACTGCACTGCGTGACTGCTACTCAATCGCATCTGCAGCATCTTGCCGTTCTGCAAGACAACTCTCCATATTATCTGCGTCCCGGCTACGCCACGCCGCAAACACACGACCAAACAAGCAATGACTTGCGTCTTCCCGCCTGCCGCGAAGCACTGGCTCCGAAACCTTTCGATCGATACCCGGCCAGAGCCAAACCGCAACTGCCGCGTGGGGACACTGGGGTCGATCTCGAGCCCGTCAGTCGCATGCTCGCTCACCGCTACGATTCAGCCACACGCAGCTATTGCCTGATACTTTGCTGTATTTCCCTCATTGCCTTCCTTCGCAACCACAGAGGAAGGCAACAAGTGTAACGTCTCTCCAGTTGCCTCCTCAACTGTGCAAGGCGAGATGCTACGAGAGCATGGGATGGTTGTCTTGCTATCGACGCAAGGGCGCTCAATGGAGAAAGGCGCACTCGTGTCATGCCCCGTCATTCCCTCTAGCCGACAAGGAGCATCCCATCTGTTTCAATTCGCCAGACAGCCCTGCCCAAAAAAAACACTGCCTTGGCGATGCCAGCATTCGAGATCTCTATGGTTTGCGCTTTGATGAGCCAATAGGCGACACAGTTGAAGATTTTCTCTTCCACTCTTCAAGCTTTGCCGCTTCGAGGAGGGTTGGACCCCATGTAGTTTGTGGCGTCCCCTTTACAACACCGTTGACGGTTGGGCTTGAACGGTCCCGGAGACCCGCCAGCAGAGCCCGCTCCCGGTAGAGCCCAAGACGGGGATCCCCGGCTTCGGTCAACTCCAAGCCACCAAGCAACGGCTTTGGGTTCTCGCCCAGTTTGTTAGGCCCAGAAGCTCATAGGCTTTCCGCCATGTACTGCATTGTATCTCAAGTGACCTGCTCCGATCATTGCCTATCCTTTGACGGGGTGAAAACTTTGAATTTTCAATTTTCGCATCTCGATCTACTGACGTTTCATCCAAATCCGTCTTTGAAGCGGGCCTTTGAGCGATACGTGCGTGGACTTGATGGGAGATGATGCTGTCCCGCAGTCGAAGGATGGAGTGAACGAGCCCGACGAAGATTGAGCTTGGACTAGCAGAGCCTCTGATGCCAGAGATGGGCTGTTTCCCACGTGGATCGATGTAGCGCCAAGAATACGCCGCAACGCCATCTGAACTGAGGCCCCCGACCTTGATCTCGAACACTTACGTACAGGCGAACGACTGTGCGAGATCCTTGGCGACAGACCTCAAGGACGTCCGTCAGCTCGCACCTCACTTTTGCTATCAAAAGTGTAGCTTGCATCGCGCTGGCGATTTGGAGAAGCAGCCTAGGATTCATTCAGCCTACGAACTAATGCACCGTCAAGTCGTTGCTAGACCGAGCGGCTTGGATACAGCAGCGACTGCTTGGACAGTGTCCGTACTTCCACGTGCTACACGGACTGTAGTTCATAGGCCGTTCCAGATCAAACGGCGAACAGCCCTCATGAACCTGTCCCGTCTCTAATCTTGATACAATTTTGTCTTACGAGGTGATCGGAAGAACGCAGCAATTTCTGTCGAGTCACGGCTGAGTCACAGACTCAGAGTTTCCAGGAGCAATGACTGATACCAATTGATCGAGCTCAACAAAACGCGTACAGGGAGCCAAATGAGGGCAGCCTCACTTTTCGCTTCGAGGCCAGCGACTCCATCCCGGTCGACAAGCGGATATCCCATCCACAAAAGGCAAAACAAACCTTCCGTCCTTGGAAGAACTTTCGCGGGCCGAGCCCACCACGTCAGAGAGTGTGTGGTCCCTTGTCGGGAGAGCAAAACCTTCATCGGCGAGGTGGAGGGTTCTGAGGAAAGGTTCGGTGAGTGGATAACCCCGGGGTTCGCTGTCGGCGGCCGGGACGTATCCGCTTCGGGCCCCGGCGACACTCCTAGCAAGGATATCGCGGAGCTCCATGACTGGAGATGACGCGGGTCTATTTGGATTGCCGCCATGGTTTGACGCAGCCCACTTGACGGATCTTTGGTCTTACACCGGTCTGCGCTTGGCTAGACGGCCATGGTTTCGCGGGAAGTGGCCGACGGCGGAGGAGAGGAGAACGACCGGCCACATGTTGAGCAGTTGAGAGGGGGCCCGGATGCAAAGTAAACATGTAGTAAATTAGATCGCTGCTTGCCTACCCATCCCATTCATTAATATTCGTGCCCGACAAGAAAAGACGCGTCCGCCGACTCCCGAACCCATCAAACGCGCGAGACATCTATGCCAAACTGCCCATCGGGTCCCACAGCGGCAGCACAATCGGCTCCGTACCAATAACCCCCTTGACCTCCTTGCTCAGGAATCGCGGGTCGATGACAGCCTGGTACACAAACTCGTCCATCCACGCATCGCTCATAACAAACCAGCCCTTGTCGCCCGCGCTCTCGCCCCAACTGTTCTGCACTCTCCACCGCACGCTCTTGCCCTGGGCGTCGAGGTGCACCGCCGTGAGCACCATGGCGTGTGTCATGGCGCTCTCGCCCGTCCTCAGCCTGCTCGCCTTGTCCATGCCCAGCGTGGACACACCGAACCCGAGCTCGTAGTCGATGAGGTCGAGGTCCATGATGCCGGACGCGGAGTTGCTGAACTTGCCCACGTCGGAGCCGAAGAAGACGGGCAGCCCCGCCTTAAGCATGGAGACGCACGCGGACTTGAGCGTCGCCATGTCGACGTTGACGTAGGTCACGCCGCGGCCGCCGACGATGTTGCCGAGCCGGTCGACGGTCATGAGCGTCAGGGGCTCGTGGCGCGGGTCGTGGACGAGGGAGACCATGCCCTCGATGACGGCGGAGGTGATGCGGAAGTCGGAGGAGTAGATGTCCTTTGCGAAGGCCGCGGGCGTCGTTGTGAGCTCGTGCGCCTTGCCGTTCTTATCGAGGTAGGTCCAGGTGAACTCCTCGCGCGGGTTCGGCGGCGGGCCGAGGGTGAGGGTGAGGATGCTCAGGATCTCGCGGACCATCATCTCCTTGGTGGAGGAGAGCGTCTGCGCCGTGGCCGAGCCGGAGCGGATCTCCTTACGCAGGATGAGGGCGTACTCGCGCAGCTTTGTCTTGACGATGGAGTTGAGGACGCCCGAGTTCATGGCGTTCCAGCTGTCCGGGTACAGCGCCTGCGGGACGAGGCCGTACTTCTGCACGAGGTTGTAGACCATGTCCCACTGCCCGCCGTCGCTGACGATGTCGCCGAGCAGGGCCTGGACGAGCCTGCCGTCGAGATCCTCGGCCGCGGTGTCGATGATCTGCTCGAGGAAGTAGTTTGACTTCTCGAGCTTGTCCCAGAAGAAGAGGTAGGACTGGGAGAGCTCGAAGGCCTCGAGGTTGTAGCGCTTCATGAGGGCAACGCGGAAGGTGTTTGTGGAGGCGAAGAGCCAGCAGCGGCCGGAGGAGCGCTGGTTTGTGATGGGACCGCCCTCGAAGGGGATCTTGACGTTGAAGATTTGCGGATCCGAGAGCTTGGTCGAGGTCGAGGTCAAGACGGTTCGCGGGTCGGCGGTGCTGAGCGCTGTGAGGGCGAGTCTGCGGAGCTTTAAGTGAGTTGAAGGCCTTTTGGATGAGACCCAGGAGTGGAAACTCACTTATTCTTTGGATCGGAGAGGAAGCGGGATTGCCATGATTGTGTCAAGTGTACGGGCAGACCCTCAGGCTCGCGGAGAAGCTTCATGCCGTTCTTCTCGTCCCCGCCTCCGTTTTCTACGTTGACCAACTCATTTTCGGTTACCTGGAATCGGCGAAGGCGCTCGAGGAGTTCTTTCTCGCTCGAAGGGTCGACGGCGGCGGTCTTTGATGGTTGGGAGCCCATGTTGGCAGGCTGATAGAATCTTTTTTTTTTTCAGATGGACACGCGAAGCTATACCTCTCAGCCACGAATATGAATAGTTTGGCCGATGATGGGGGGGGGGAAGGACCAGCTTCTGCCAGACAGCTACACAATCACGCAATCCCGCGAAGAGAGCTTGGAGGAAGAGAAGCTTGAGCCTTCCTCGGTTTCAAAGGAATGGACTAGCTCGGTATTTAAGACAAAGGCACGCGAGTCGTAAGCAACTAACCCCTCTTTCAACTCAGTTTCCCCCATTCCAGTCTTCAACACGTTCCACCTGATACCGAGAATGCCAGAGAAAGCAGGTGAGTGTCTTGTTGCACGTTAGGCGAGGTAGGGCAGGTCCTCCCATCCCCCAATCGTGCCCCCCGTGCCCCCTAGTGAGAGCTTCCCGGAACCCGGGGTAGCTAGGTTGCTTATCAGTTGGAGGTTGGTGGGATCACTCCAAACCAGCCAAACAGCGATAAGATGAGGGGTGCGCCAGCAGGGATTAGCTGCCAATGACAGCTAGTCACGCACGCCATTGATACACGAGACACTGCGCGAGTCCATCAAGGTGCCTAGGGATCGCACCCAAAGGGTCCTCACATGATGCGGTTCTTTGCGCATCGGTTGTGGTGCCGGACTTCCCAGCCATCCGCTTGGATTACGATATGGGTCTGATGGATTTGAGTGGATGCCATATGGGCGACGATGCTGTTCCAGAGACTGTTACCAGAAGATGTCGCAATAGAGTCCACTTAATTCGCTGGACTTATTACAGTTTGTGCCGACAGAGCAGTCATGGGGACGACACGCAATCCATAGAAGCGCCGATAAGAACATCGAATTGACTCTTCATTGACTTGAACCTTCTGAGAGTCTAGACCTGAACGACTCGGCTGCGGAAGAGATCTAGTATGGATCGAACCTGGAGGGATTCAGTCGGCCTACGGGACCGCACCGCCGGAATTTCGGCAAATGTGACGGGCCCACAATACCGGATGCTCCGTGTGCCGGTGCCCATGTTCCCCGGCACCGGTGCCGAAAAGATCTGAGTTCCGGAACGCCGTTCCGCTTATAGTTCGGGCTGAGGCTATTAAGATGAAATAACACACTGCCCTCGGGCGACCAGGATTTCTAACTCTTCCCAACTGGTTGAATAAGGGCTTGTCCGCACTCTTGTCAATCCATGGAGGCTGCACTCTTCAGATTCTCGATATGCCGCCAAATCTTCCTCCGCGTGCCAAATGAAACAATCTCCATCTCCTTCAGGTCATCCTGATTCATACTGCAGAGGGTTTCTCTGTTAATGGAGTGCTCTATGAAGCGGCCAACGGGAGATGCCGGCGTCGTGCATTGACTGAGCCATCATCCTCGGTGTCCACGACGCAACTTTCAAGGAATGGAAGTTCTCGTAAGTAAACATGAAGGGTGTTACTTAAGATGCTTCGGGATTCGGTGTCTCTCTTCTGTACTGCGCTCGATTCCGCGCATCGGACTCAAGATGACTGTAATGTCCAACCGGGGGCGGCGGACGGATGTTTGTCTTGTCTTCGCTAAAAAGAAAAGAGGGTAAAGACCCCCACCAGTGGCATCCAGAGAATGAGAAGGAGAAGGGCGGTAGCTGCTCCTACTGATGAGCATTGAATTTGGCGAGGGGCGATCAACGAAGCTCGTGGGCTTCTCATCCGTCAAATATGCGGCTGGCACCGAGCGCCCTCCAGTGTCGGAAGTTTCCACAACATTATCTGGCTCAAGACCTTTAAGGTCTTGAGGTGGACGTGGTGCAGGATTCTGTACAGAGCTAACAGAGGCACCGGAAAAACTACCAGAAGGAACAGTAGGGCCGGGACGTGAACGTCGCGTGATTTTGTTTGTATTGTATGATAAAAGATCACCAGAATATGGCGTCTCGAATATAGCGAAGGAGAAAGGCATCAACTCGTTGATCATGGCGCCATTGTCGATTTCAAATCCCCTGAAGGCGGCACCAGCTCAGAAGTCAATGCTCAAGCGTACGATCAGAAAGCTGTAAAAGGCCTTGAAGGTCCCGGTGCCTGGCCCTGCACCGTCTTTGCTGACCGTCAACCCGAATGGAACATCTGTTTCGAGCCTTAAGCAGAGCTCCGTATCTAGTGTCACTCAGGTCTTCACGGATAGCGGCAGTATAAGCACGCCGCCAGAAAGGTAAATTCAACCCCGGTGCCTTGTACCATGAGCATTATGAACAACGTGACCAAGTGAGTCGTTAGTCTCGCCAATCGGTGTTTCAGCTCCTTCAAAGGTTCAATTCGCTGAGGCGTCAGTTCCGCTAACCTCATCTACCCTGAACTTGCTTAACATCGAGGGGAAGAATCCAATAAACCTTTGCAATTTAACTGGGCCAACAGCTGAAAATTGCAAAAACGCTTTGGTTGTCGACGCAAGCATGAAGATCACGTTCAAGCCAGAACCTGTCGACCATAGCTCATTTGGCGTATCTAGGCAGCAAACCATCGACGCCTTCCTGCAAACGACGTCTATGCGCTACAGCCGCCTCTACATGGGCCTTTGGTTAGCCCTCACACTCCTCAGTCTCGCGACCTTCGCCTGGATTCCACCGCAGCTTGCCAAAGACGACATTCTTCTCGTCTGCAGTGAAGCGGGAGGCAAAACAGCAAAGCCCTCCGGCCCCTTCTTTGCAAAGAGCTCTCGCGACCTGCAGTCTCAGCGTCATACTGCGCAATAGAAAATGTGTTATACGGCGCAATAGAAAGAGAACAGGCGACCGAACGAGATAACCATGTTCTGTGGGGCTTTTCTTTGGGTTGGAAGGGCGCAAAAGGCGATGAAGGAGTACATTGGTGATGATCTCGGTGGAGGCTTGTATGAGGCTATTCGCAAGTATATATGTTTTGACTTTGAACGCGAGGACGACTTGGGCGACTCGAGGTTTGCGGAGGTGGTGTACAGAGAGGTTGTGGTGCCGTTAGAGAAGTGTTGCCCACATTTCTAGAGGACGGATGCATTCCTTTGAGGACACAGCAATGTCTTTTTCATGATTGGGTTTTCCTGAATGGCTTCTACGTATTTGGTAGCTGTGACAGTCTATTAACACGGCGGGCATTGACTTACATGGAAGCATGATGGATGGCAGGGAACACTTGTGGCGGCAAACGCACGTTTATGGAGACAGAGACAGGGGAGCTCTTTTGCACCGTAAGACCCAAGCTCCCACCAGCATAAACACTTTGGTGAACACGACACGATTGATTGGCACAGATGGTATGGATAATAGATCATATACAGAGCTACTTTATCTACGTAAAAGACTTGACTCCGTGGATCCTTTATCCGAAAGATTTTCGTCCAATCTCAACCCTTCCCTTCACACATTTCTCCATTACATTGACATCATCTGTATTTCGTACATGTTGCTAGATCCCAACAATCCAAGACGTAACAGTAACATAGCGCGTGGTGGCGGTGACGCTCACACGCTTACAGACGGGAGCCGTGGATGACCTTGACGTCGACGGCGAGCTCGCGGCCGGCGTCGTTGAGGACAAGGACGCGGACGGAGCCACGGCCGGACTCAAAGGCGCTGTTGAGGCGGGACCAGAGGTTGGACTGGTCAATGACGGGCAGGTTGGGCTTGACGTCGCCGGTCTCGGTCATGGCGGTGACGTGGCCGTCAGAGAGGTCGAGGACGCGGTACTGCTTGAAGATGGGGCCGAGCATGGTCTGGACAACGACGCTGGGGGAGGGGTGGGCGATGAAGGAGGACTCCTCGTGAAGCTGCTTGGTGAAGAGGTCGACACCGAGGTAGCGGTACTGGCCGGTGGCGGCGGAGGTGGAGATCTTGATGACCTGGCAGGGGCGGCCCTGGAGGATCAGGAAGTCACCGAGGCGGATGTGGTGGCAGGGGATGGTGACGGTGTTGGGGAGGAGAGGGGCACCGGTGTTGCCGGGGGACGAAGGGCGGGAAGCACCACGGATCTCGGCGATCTCGTAGCCGGTGGAGCTGCCTTTATGCGGGTGAGCAATCTTGTCAGCCAGCTTGTGAAGACCCTGGCGGAAAGAGTGATAATGACCTGGTGCGGCAAACACCTGTTCAGTTCTTGGACCATAGTGGGGGAGAGCACACTGCGCAAACCGAAACACACTGAAGCCAAGAAAGCATCGCAAGGGGGGTCATCACACCAGGGCCTTTGGGGGTTTTGAAGCCCGGGTGGGATGGGGGAGTAGTAACATACCTTGCTCGTCGTAGTAACCCATCTTGTCGGACTTGTGCTGGGGGGCAGACACGTGGGAGGGTTCGATAGTCTCTTCGGTGACCTTGATGGTCTCCTTGAATTCCTGGGGGCGAGGGCGCTCGGAGTCGACGGTGTACTCGTCGACGTGGGAAGCGGCGGGGCGGTGGTGGTGGTGGTGGTGAGACGGGAAGTGGGAGGAGAGGTGAGAGTGGTGGTCGGAGTGGTGGTGGTGAGAGTGGTGGGAGTGGTGAGAGGAGTGGTCGGACTTGTGGGAGTGACCCGAGACCTGAGAAGAACCGGAGGAGTGGTGAGAGTGAGCGGGCAAAGCCAAGGGACGTTGCTCGATGGTGACCTCTTCGCGGTAGTAGCTGGGCTGAGCGCGTTGACGGTACTGGCGTTCGATTCTATCAATCGGGTTTACCAGGTGCTCGTGGTGACGGTGGTCGACTTGGACACGAGTGTCGTTGTTGAACTCGTTGGTGGTGTTGTGGAAGTGTTGGTGGACAGGGCTGGAGAGAAGGAAAAGAGAAGAAAGGTCAGTCGAATGTTTGGATGGGATAGATGAGTGAGATAGGTGAGTTGGGGGGGAAGAGCTTGATGGGGAAGCTTTTTTGATCCAGTTGACATGTTTGATGTGACATGTTGTTACTTGGCCAACTGCGGACTAGGGTCCCGGGAGGAGGCGCCCAGGGTCCATGGTCGGCGGCTCGTAATGGACAAGGGTAGCAGAGGAAATTTGGTGAAATACCGGGGCCCGAGCTGAGGCGGTCCCGCGGTTGGGGACAGGGGAGGAGGGTCGGAAGAGGCAGAGAGAGGAGGGCCAAGGGGAGGGGGGATGGGGAGGCGGTGACCGCGGGTGGGTTTGTGGTGTTTGGGGGTGTGTGTGGAAGAAAACAAACGGGCTGGGTGGGATGGATACCGAGAGAGAGTGTGAGAGACAGAGAGACAGTCCAAGAGGTGAGGAAGAGAGAGAGACCGTTGTTTCTCCAGATGTCCGGACCCCCCATCAATTGGAGGGCCCTTTTCTCTGGAAGCTCAAGGCCAACTCTCTCCGTCCTTTTTTGCCTCTCCTTCTCTCTCTCTCTCTCTCGAGCTCAATTTCTCTCTCGGGAGGTGCTTTGAGATTGCTTGCTGGACACAAGGAAACGGGGGACAAAAGACACATACCGGAACTCCTCAACGTAGGTGTGGGACTCGACCTTGGGACCGGGACCGGGACGGTGGTAGTGTTCTTCGATACGGACCTCTTCGGTGACGCGGTGGTCCTTCCTGGGAGGGGGAAGTTGTTCTTGAGGGAACGAAGAGACGTGACCTTCCCGTCCGGGCTTGTGAGGCTTCTCGGGGAGTTTGATCTCAAGCTCTTCGTGGGTAGTGGTTACTGTCTGGGTCTGGGTCTGGGTTTGTGTCTCGCTCTCCTTGTAGGTGGAGGGGAAGACGCTGAAGGGGACGGGAATGCGCGCTTCAAAATCCAGATTGGCGGCCTTTTGGGCGCAACGAGGAGAATCTTCTAAGCGTTCCCGGTAGAAGGAAGGCAAAGAAGAGTATCCTCTTGCTTCGTTTTCCTAAAAAAACAAAGGAGAAGGGGAAAGTGGGAAGAAGCCGGTCTTTGGTTGACTCGCGCTTCTTTTGCTTTCTGATCTTCTGCTTTGGATTTGGAGGAAGAAGTCGGTGATTCTGCGCGAGGGAAGCGTTGGGCAGAAAGATGGCTTGAAGCTTTGGTGATGGATGGCGAGAGAGGGAAGAAGGAGGGAGAAGAGGGTCAGGCGAGATGTGCGATGCGGATTGGGTTTTGAAGACGGGGGGCTGGGGGAGATGGTTGGATGGATCAGAAGTGTGAGATGCAGAAGACCGAGGGCTGCTGAGCCTGTGAGGTTGCCGGGGCAAGCAAGGGTGGTGTGTCTCGAGTCTCGTATGTGTGTGTGTGAGTGCGAGTGTGAGTGAGTATGGACGAGCGTGTGTACCGCTGCCGTGCGTGCGCGTGTGTGTTTGACTTGACGGTTCGGAGGCGAGGTATTCGACAAGGAAGCTGGACCGAGTGAAGCACGGAGTGATATTGAACGAGGCTTTGGTGAGAGTAGATGTGGGACTGGCGGCAGAAAAGTGCGATATGAGTGGTTGGAGCGGATGGATGGATGCTGGATATATGGAGCTGGGTCTGGCTTGATGTCGACTTGTACTTTATTTTTTTTTCCTTCCTGGAACCGACGACAGGAAGTTGGCTGCTAGTACGAAGGTCCGTCCGGGAGTTTGATAGACGGAGCCAAGTCCTGACTGGTGGTGACTGGCGTCTGTCTGTGGGATGACCAGGACCTGGCTAGCACTTAGTGTACATTCGCGCAGCAATTAGCAGACAGACGACATCCAATGTGTCGGTGGGAAGTACCCCCAAGATACGGATACACGCAGTACCTTAGTTGGTAGTGTCGTATGGCGTGTGCGTGCGCCGCCGCGAGTGTCAAGTCAAGACTCTCTCGCTCAATCAATGATGGAAGGCCACGGGCGGGAGCGAGATGAGAACAGATTGAACCAGCCTTCCCAAGGGTGGTTTGGCTGGGGATTGAATCGCTCGATGGCTGCCGAGGGTGCGTGTGTTGTGGGCAAATGTTTACATTGGCTCCCGTCACTTGCAGCTGTGGATATTCCATTGTTTATTCCCGCCCAATTGGGATTAGCCGGCAGCACCAGAGCGGGGCCGACCGGGGTGGAGCTCTGCAGCTCGAAGCTTTGACGCCCTGGCACGCCTGGGACACCCTGCAGGAGCTGCCTTGGATGCCTTCACTCACACTGAGGATTGAGGATGGTGGCAGCCTTGCAAATGAGGTTTCGGCAGGTACGAGCTCCCAGGACCCACCTCGGTTGCGACCTTGGGCTGGATCGATTCCTACCTCAGCAGTACGAATACCTACCTACCTTGCTACCTTACCTGGTACGGAGCACGAGGTACCAGCGTACCAAGGAGTTCCCTCCGTGGCCTTCGTCTCACCTTGTTTGTGTGGCCTCTGATCCTCGCCATGCTGAGTCGGCCTCACATCTCACTCCCGCTTCCAGTCTCACCAGCAGCACCAGCTCCGGCCACCGTGGAAACAGCGCCTAAACCAATTGACGGCCCAACGTTGGTCGTACGGTGCCAATTGGCCCAACGGAGCATCGTCATGCACTTGCGATCATTGCGAGGCATCTTTGCAGCCGTCTTCATGCAAGATGCTGCCGCCACGACTGCCACTACCGGACGACTTTGCACGGAGGACGCGGGCGGCGACGGGAGGCGTCGGGCTGCTTGCTCAGACAGAGCTTTCCACGGAGCTTGCCATGAGGTGCCCATGGGCATGAGGTGCTTGCCTCCTCCCAGTCCCGACCATTGCAACCAAGCCTCCAAGGTCCCCTACAGATCCACTGTCAACAAACCATCGGGAATCAGAATCAGGATCACTTGCTGCTCCCTCTCCACCTCCCAGCCGCTTGCGTTGCGTTGCGCAAGCTCCGACAGTGGAGTTGTCCAGCATTGATTGCCCTGGCGAACTGCTGGAGTCCCGCTCCAGGTCCCGCTTCAACCTCTTGGAGTTCTCAAAGCTGGATGCCGGAGGCTGGAAGCTGGCCTGACCGGCTGACCATCGTTCTCCTCGGCTGTTTCTGGGTCCTTCCCTCCACTGAAGATTGCAGGCCGTATCGTTCACCAGCAACAGATTGCAATCAATTTTGGTCGCAGAACGGCCCCAACCTTCGCAAAACCTGGCATCTGGGCCATCTGTTGGCCCTCTGTCCCTGCTTGAGTCCTTGACAAGAAATCGAGCAGCACTGGCACGGAGCAGCCAACGCAACAAACCGGGACCTTGGACAAAAATAGGGGACCCCCGGATTCCCACCGCGAGTCGCCGAGACTCGAGACTGGCCCAGAAGCTCAGTACGTCGGGAACCTACGAATCATTCCATGTCCCACCGCCTCGCTCGCTACGATCAAGTCGAATGCCGTGATGGCCGCTACTGCGCGACCGGCCACCAATCAGCAGCCGGCTGTCCTTTCGTGTGTTCGATCTGGTCAGAGACATGGGGACAGAGACACAGGCTACAGCGAGAGACAGGGACGGACGCTAGCTAGGCACGATGAGAAGCCGCGGTCCAGTGTCTCCAGCTGCAACGTCCAGTGCTGCAATTGCGCACTGAATGAGCTGATGGCCGCCTGTCACATTTGGCAGTCTGTTGTTGATGATCCTGACACACTCGATACATCAAAACAACAACCGGACTAGGTGGCTGGGTTTGAAGATCATCGTTTCGACCACGGCCCAAATTGCCCGCTATCGACTGTCTGCATGGCCCCAATTGCCTGACCGCGGCAGCCCGCAAACTCAATTGGCCAGCTCCCAAAGCTTCCCCAACCACCCTCAGCTTCACCCGCCCCCCGACCCTCTCTTTCAGGCCGTCGCCTGCTGATGAGGCCCTGCTGAGAATCAGCAACGGCCGCCCTCGACTACCAATACCGGTCCTGATTTCTGGGCCATCAGCGTCGTGGAATCCCACCATTGGACTGTCGGTCTGCAACCACCGCACAACTTATGCACGTTGACGGTCGCACATGCAAAACGAGGCTGGCTGGCAACTTGCTTTTTCTGTCCCATCTCCCAGGCCTAGCCCAGAGGTTGAAGGCGCAGACGCCGCAGAGATGCAAGAGAGACGCGACGCAAGACTTGGAGCTACCGTACGGATCCTGCCCGCAGCGCCCGAGTGGGGGTCTCATCAAGCCAATGCATGGATGGAGCTCGACCGCCGGCTTCCCCATTTCCCCTGAATCGAATGAGAAGACCTGGACTCTGGAGAGACTTCTCCGCTGCAGGCCTGTCTCCCACAGATGGTTGTTGATCTCTGGGGGAGGTTGGAGATGTTGATAACCTGACGATGTCCCTGGACCTGGCTTTGTTCCAATTGATCTGGGTTTTTGCTCCAGACCCTCGATTGTTCCCAGCCACGCGGTCAACACCAGACCAGACGAACTTTTTTTTTTCTCGGCACGCACGGGTGCTCCCTTGACACACCCCTGGTTTTCTGGTTGCCCGGACGACGAGAAATTCCCTGGTCCCCGCTCTAGCCGTATGGGGAAGCCACATGTTCGACGCTGGACGATCCTCACCGTAAACCTTCGCAGCAGCGCCGACACATTGGGCAAATTTTGGTCTGCTATCTGATCACATGAAGGCCTTCGAAAATGCGCAAATTTCCACTGATTGTTGTTGTCAGTACGACGATGCGGTAGCGTTTCGAGACGAGCGACTATCGATGGCCAAGGAGGACTCGAGTTGACATGGATCCCATTCCACGAGACCTGAGGACAGAGGCGAGACACTCATGGACGTACGGTCAGACACCGCCACTTGCTCGACCTCCACGGTGATGCGCTGGCCGATGGAGATGGCGGCGCGAATCCAGCGGCGGTCTCGCGACGACGTGTCTATTGGGGCTCCGACGATGCATTCGAACTGCGGCGACAGCTGTACAGTGCTTGTCTGTAGCAGCGCGACAGAGGGCCGAATGCTAGGCGAGAGCCAAATTCCGTTCAATCCAGTTCAGCATGGCCTGGCCTACTCATCTGTCAGTGGTGAATATATCACAGGAGTGGCCTTAGACGAAGGGAATGCCTCATTCTTGGCATTGCCGATGTCTAGCTCTGAAAAAAGACGATCCCACGATGGAGAGGGCCTCCTACCATAGTTTCGATACTTGCGCTCAGTGAAACGGTTCTCTTAAGAAGCCGTGTCTCGTCGACCCCGATTGAGATGTCCCCTCGGCATGCGTAGACTACTTGACGTTCAACCAAAGCCTAGCGGTGACAAAGACACGGCCCTTGGATTAGGCGCCGCTGTCATCGTTCCCGTCTGTCAAACTAGTTTGCAAGTTAGAATACGCCATACCGCGGCCTTGTCTGAGGCCAAAGTTTAGACCTCTTTGCCTTTGTTAGCAGAGCTGTCAGCCCTTAAACCTCTTGAAGCTCGGTCAGCATCAGCTTGTCAGCTTTAGTAGACACTGGGTGACTGGCCACCGAGCTATGGAGCTTGAAGTGTGGCGCCTAGTTCGGTCTGCGTCATAGAGTCTGGAAAGGCAGACGTGAGATCTGAGTCAACAAAGTCATAGAATTGATGCAAACCATGCAAAACATGACCAGTATTTAGTGAATTGCATTGGCACTCCCATTATTGCAAGCCTCGGTGTCCATCAAAGGGCATCAAAGGAGGAAGCATCGAAGGCACGTGACGTCATTGTGGCGTTCAATCTTGCAAAGGCGGCTCTTCAGCCACAGTTGCCCCGCGATTATTCAATCACCTCAGAATCTGCCCCTCGTCGTCGTCGATCGCCGCAGTCGGCACACATCTACACCGAAAGCTGCCGCGAAACACCCGGCGCAAACCTTCTACTACTCTGATATAGACTGCCTGAGACTATACAACCGTGATCATGAAGCAACGGTTCTCCTCCATCGACGTCAAGGTAATCGCCCATGAGCTCCAGGAGAACCTGGTCAGCTTGCGCCTGGCCAACGTCTACGATCTCTCCTCCAAGATCCTACTGCTCAAGTTTGCCAAGCCGGACAACAAGAAGCAGCTCATAATCGATTCGGGTTTCCGATGCCACCTCACAGACTTTACGCGCACGACCGCCGCGGCGCCCTCTGCCTTCGTCACGCGATTGCGCAAGTTTCTCAAGACGAGGCGTTTGACCAAGGTCTCCCAGATCGGAACCGACAGAATTCTAGAGTTCCAGTTCAGCGATGGCCAGTACCGTCTTTTCCTCGAGTTCTTTGCTGTAAGTCACCACCACCACCACCAATGTTGCCTTCACAATGCTGATTACTAATTGCGCGCAGAGCGGGAACGTGATCTTGACGGACGCCGATCTCAAGATTCTTACACTACTACGAAATGTCTCCGAGGGTGAAGGTCAGGAACCTCAAAGAGTTGGACTGGAATACTCGCTCGAAAACCGACAAAACTTCAACGGCGTCCCCGACCTCACAAAGGAGAGAATACGAGATGCGCTCAAGGCCTCGGTTGAGAAGAGCGCCGCGGCCGCTGCGGCAGGCAAGAAGAGCAAGTCGAAGCCAGGAGACGAGTTGAGGAGAAGTTTGGCTACGACAATCACCGAGCTGCCTCCAATCTTGGTGGACCACTCCTTCAAAACCACCGGCTTTGACGGTAGCAAGAAGCCAGCTGAGATTCTGGACAATGAGACCCTGCTGGACGATCTTCTGGTCGCCCTTACAGAGGCACGTAGCATAGTCAAGGACGCCACCAGCTCTGCTACTGCTAAGGGCTACATATTTGCGAAGTATAGGAACCAACCGGACGAGACACCGGCAGAGGAGGGGCAAACGAAGAGATCAGACCTCCTTTACGAAGATTTCCATCCTTTCCTACCAAACAAGTTTGCGAACGACCCCACGATCAAAGTCCTCGAGTTTGACGGCTTCAACAAGACCGTTGACGAATTCTTCTCATCCTTGGAGGGCCAGAAGCTTGAGTCTAAACTTTCAGAACGAGAGGCGGCAGCCAAAAGGAAGCTTGAGGCGGCACGGAATGATCAGGCAAAGCGCATTGAGGGTCTTCAGGAGGTGCAGTCACTCAATGTACAGAAGGCCACGGCTATCGAGGCGAACGTGGAGCGTGTGCAAGAGGCAATGGACGCCGTTAATGGTCTACTTCAACAAGGAATGGACTGGATCGACATCAGCAAGCTCATCGAGCGCGAACAGAAGCGCGGCAACCCCGTTGCCGAGATTATCAAGCTACCCCTGAACCTCGCAGACAACACCATTACTTTGTTGCTTGGCGAGGAGGAGGATATTGAGGACGAAGATTCGAACTACGAGACCGACTCGGATGCATCGGACAGCGAAGATGAGGCAGCGAGCAATAAGCAGAAAACAGCAAAGCATTTGGAGGTGGATGTTAACATTGGATTGACGCCCTACGCCAACGCAAGAGAGTACTACGAGCAGAAGCGGTCTGCTGCCAAGAAAGAGGAGAAGACAGTCCAGCAGACGGAGATTGCGCTCAAGAATGCCGAACAAAAGATCCAGGCCGAGTTGAGAAAGGGTTTGAAGCAGGAGAAAGCGGTTCTCGCGCCGATCCGCAAGCAGATTTGGTTCGAAAAGTTTATCTGGTTCATTTCGACCGACGGTTATCTGGTTCTCGGTGGCAAAGACGCCCAGCAGAACGAAATGTTGTACAAGCGCTATCTTCGCAAGGGCGACGTTTACATTCACGCAGACATTCATGGCGCCGCGACTGTCATAATCAAGAACACCCCTAGCGACCCCGATGCCCCCATCCCTCCCTCGACCTTGGCGCAGGCTGGCACTTTGGCCGTCTGCAGCTCGAGTGCTTGGGATTCCAAGGCAGGAATGGGTGCCTGGTGGGTGAAAGCTGACCAGGTGTCCAAGTCTGCCCCGACCGGAGAGTATCTCCCCACTGGAAGTTTCATGGTTCGCGGCCAGAAGAACTTCTTGCCCCCGGCGCAATTGCTATTGGGCTTTGGTATCATGTGGAAGATTAGCGAAGAGAGCAAGGCCAGACACGTGAAGCACAGGCTGTATGACGGCTTTGCTAATTCAGCGTCTGCGCCAGATGGGGTCGACGCTGCGGGAGATGCTGGAGCCAAGGACGACGAAATCGATGACGCGTCTGACATCGGATCTGGTGACGAGGAGGATGACGAGAAGCCTCGTGACAACCCTCTTCAGGGCTTCAGGCAGAACGGGCAAGATGACTCAGAGGAAAAGCTCGCAACTGAAGAGTCGGCCTCTGGCGCTGATGCAGTCGAGCCTCCAGTCGATGAAGTTGAGCAGTTGATGCTTGACGAAGACAAGGCCGCTGAAGCTCGAGAAAAGGAAGCTACCAAGACATCAGAAGAAGAGGAGGAAGAAGATGGTACAGATGAGGGAGCTACTGGAGCTTCTACTCCAGCCGAGGCTGCTGTGCCCGGCCCTCAAACAAGCACGGCAGCCGGCGACAAGGCGCGACCTGCCAAGCGAGGTCAGAAGGGTAAGGCGAAAAAGATTGCCGCCAAGTACAAGGACCAAGACGAGGATGACAGGGCTATTGCCGAGACCTTGTATGGTTCTGCTCGTGGCAAGCAAAGAGCCGAAGCCGAGGCGCAGCTGAAGGCCCAGAAAGAGGCGGAGCTGGCTGCTCAGAAGGAACGACGCCGCGCGCAGCACCAGCGCCAGCAGAAGGAGATTGCCGAGCACGAAGAGGTCCGTCGTCTGATGAATGAAGAGGGTATCGAGGTGCTCGACGCCGAGGAGATGGGTAAAATGACTCTGTTGGACAACCTCGTCGGCACACCTCTGCCAGGGGACGAGATTCTCGAGGCCATTCCTGTCTGTGCACCGTGGAATGCTATGGGCAAGTTCAAGTACAAGGCGAAGCTCCAGCCCGGTGCGGTGAAGAAGGGCAAAGCTGTCAAGGAGGTGTTTGAGACGTGGAAGGCAGTGTCTGCCAAGAAGGGTGTTCTTGATGAGCGTTCGCAGGACAGCGAGAAGATGTGGCCGAGGGAAGTTGAGTTGATCAAGGCACTCAAGCCCGAGGAGGCTTTCAACTGCGTGCCTGTTGGCAAGGTGAGGGTGATGATGGCTGGTGGTAGCAGTGGCGCCGGCGGTGCCAAGGGCCAGCAGGGCAAGGGCGGTCGTGGTGGAAAGGGGTCTAAGAAGAAGTAGGAGAGCCTCGAAGGCGAAGTTAGGCATGCTTTCTACTACACCTATATTAGATGCCTGAATAAGCGGCGATGGTCCGCTCGCTTCTAATCATGCTGTGTCTATGCCACTTCCCCATGCTCGTGGTTCCTAATTCTTCTTGGCCATCGCGAATGCTCTCAAAATATCAGCCTTCTGATGCTCCGAAGTCCAGTCGAATTGGAACTTCCCAGAGCGATCCGCTTGCACCTCCGCCTCCGTAGCCCAAACAAAAGCCTCGTGCTCCTCGGGATCAATCACGACCTTGGCGTCGCCCTCGCCGTCCGTCTCAACCTCGACGAGATACGTAAACTTCCTCCACGCGTCGCGACCCTTGGCCGCCTCCGGCGACCTCTCGCCCTCACCGCCCGTCTGCACCGACGGCACCTCCACCGGCTTGCCGCGGATCCCGACGCCGCCGCCGGGCAGCGCGAACCCTTGCTCCCCGGGCCCGACGGGGGCGTCGAGGCTGGGCCCGAAGCCGGCCCATTCGTAGCTGCCCACGAGGCCGAGCACCGTCTTGGCGCGCAGGCCCGTCTCCTCCCACAGCTCGCGGGTGGTGGAGGCGACGAGGTTGCCGTCGACGGCCTCGGCGGCGCCGCCGGGGAGTTCCCACTTGTGCGGGAGGGCCTTTTCGAGGGCGCTGCGCTGGAGGACGAGGACCTTTGGCGGGGTGGCGGCGAGGTTGAGGACGGCGGCGCCAACGGCCAGGCGGTGCGTGACTAGGGTGCGCGGGTCCGTGTCTGTGGTTGACGGGAGCGGGTGGTAGGGGACGAGGTAGGGGTTTAGTTTGGGGAGGGTGGTGTAGGCGAGGGGAGGGTTTGGCGGTGGTGGCGGCATTTTGGACTTGAAGGACTGAGGCGTCGTTGAGAATGCGCGGGAGGTGGTGGTGGTAGGACGAGTGAGGGGGAGGAGGAGGGTGCGGAGGCGTGAGGGACGCATTTGTAGATGGATGCTGCCTGCACCCTTTTCCGTGTCTGCCTTGGGTTGGGTGTATGTGTGTGTTGGTTGGTAGGTGCCTGTTTGTGGCTTTTGAGCGGTGCCTGGTTGGTTGCGTAAGTGAGGTATGACGCTCTGCTTTTTGTGGTTGCGGTGTCGCGGTCGGGGGAGATTGACGCCGTCTCCGAGCGCGGAGGCGGGACGAGGACGTAGTTGCCGATGTGGGGTCGTATTTTCGGGTCCGGTGCGGAGTGAACTGGGATATTTCCCCGTGTCGGTGGGCTTTGATGCAAGCTTGGAGGTAGTTTTCTTCCCGATTGTGGACGGGTTCTGACGGCTTAAACTTGGCGACCTTATTCTGTGGTATGCATCGAGCTTGATAGCTTCCCTCTGTTCTCCAGCTCATCTGTGATTACTATTCCTCTCCGAGGTATCTGCACGTGCCCTGGTCGATGAGGTTCATTTAGCCGTTGAACCGCGTTGTTTGCTCTTGTCTTGTTCAACAAACACGGGCCCCGCTTGAAGTTCGGTGACCCGCCTGCTGTAACCTGCTCGCTTCCAACTCGCGAGCGCGAGATCTCGCTTTGGCTGCTGCCCTAGGTCGCCAGTCAAAGCTTTCAAAATTACTATGCGTTGCTCCTGTTTCTTTAACCAGATTTCCAAATGAGGGCAACATAATAAGTTTGATATACATAAGAGGATGAGTAGTACGTGTACTCATTGACAGCTTACTCAGTAGGCAAGGGCATAGTTGCTGAAAGAGATCCTTCTGGTCATCACCGTCGTCATCACCGTCGTCTTCTTCGTCTTCTTCGTCTTCTTCGTCTTCTTCGTCTTCTTCGTCTTCTTCGTCTTCGATCTCCTAGTCTTGTTCGAGGGTCTTGGTAACTGCGTACAACATAATGCTTCGCAAGGAATCTGTAAAGTGCTGTTGAATGAAGGTCGCAATGACTCCATTGCCCAACACCTGCAAATACTTGTCAAGTCCACCACAATGGAGTTGAACGAACATGTCTGCCAATAACTGATGGCAAACAACTCTTGTAATAGGCACATGACAGCTGCTGACTATAACCAAGACAATGCTCAACCAGAAGCAGAAGTTGCGGTCGCGCTTGCGCTTTTTTAACTATCTGATTTGACGCTTGAAGCAGAGGCAGCAAACCGATGATACACCGCTGAGGTCGAAACCCGGGACCACGACATACGTCAATGAACGCCAAAACAGAAGAGACTCATTCTGGCATAATATAACTGTGTCAGCAGAGGGGCCAGGTGCAGATAACTTGCCGTGGGCACGAGGTTTAAACAGGCTATGACTTCGGCGAGCACTGCCACCTGGACCGAGTTCCACGCTAACAACAGACTTGTCACGGACGCTTCAACGACTAGATATGTTGACACACTTGAGCTTGAACACAGCTACCCACAAGAGAGCAACTGGTCCTCCCATTAGATCTGAGATCCGGGATATCGAGAGCGCATGCAGCGGCAAGGTCCATTCCAGTCCGTCGATGAACAAGGGCACAGGAAGAATGGAGATGTAGAGCAATGAAAGCGGGTCTGAGGGTGTGTCGACGTGTAATTAGAGTACTTTCGCCGCACGTCTTCGGGAATGGCGACTAAGACGTCCATGTTGATGGCGTGCTCGATCAGAGTGATAAGCAAGGTGTTGTGAAATAAGAAAGCGTGACGCCGGTTTGAGTAGTTTCGATAGTAATACTGGGGACTAGAGTCTTTCGTTTGCACAGCACCGGCATGGGAACAACGCGATATTTACTTGCACCAACGCATTCTTCTCCGGAACCTTCATGATGGACTGGATTACACGATAGGAACAGTAAAGGTCGTCGTGAAAGAGAAATTGGGCCGTGAGCGTGGATGGCAAGTCGGAGGAAGATGGCCACCCTTTTATCCTATTACCGAGCGATGCTAATAGAATCAGATTTGCGTCAAGAATTGAATTTGAATTGTATTGTTCATCTGAATATATCGGATCTTTTCGCTGTGAGGACGATCTTGAGGAAAACGGTACTGGCTCTTATTTCTTGGCATATCCTTGAATCTTCAGCGGGCTTTGGTGACAGAAATTTCTGCAAGGAGACCACGTTCCAAGCTGTTCGCTTCTGGCGGTAATGGAGTTTGTCTTCAATAAAGCATTTACCAAAGTTGGAAGGTGCCGCATCCGGAATGCCTTTCGCAGGTATGTCATCAGTTCCACCAGTTCCACCTGTTCCCTGGTCCACGACCGGGGAGACAGGCAGCAGGGCCGGGAATACGTCGATGTGTAGGAGAAGATTGTCCGTCCTGTTCACCTGTGCGATTGTTACCCATGCAGAGAGTCTCTCATTCGCCGCCGTAGTTTCCTCGCTCCATAGAATTAATCGAAAGAGGAAAGACTCTCACGGCGCATATGCGGGTTTTCGTTTGTTGGTTGCTGCAAACCCCTGTTGAAGAAGAGGGGTTGCAGTCAGGATGTTGGTGCGGCCACAACAAGGACGAGTGTGCCTCCAAACCTCGGCCGGGTCTCGACTTTGCATTTTTCCATAAATTCTGTATGACTCTCTGGAAAGTCTTTCTTGGAGTTGTGTATTAGACCAGTGGAATCTTTTCTCGAAACCTATCCTTGAACAAACATGGCTGAAGCGGACCAGGAAGTGCAGATTGCAGCTGCTGGTGATGAGGTAAGTCTAATTATCAGTCGAGGCTCAGATTTGGTGCTGACTATGATCAGGCTACCGATGACGGACTATCGGAAATCTCGGTAAGAAGCCTTTGGGATGCCAAACAAATGCGACTCGATGCGGATGGACTCAAGACTAATATGCTTATGTTGCAATCACCCAGGCGGTCGCATCGTCAAGTACCAGTGTTAGCAGCTCTCTTCTCGAATACCGCATTGAGAATGGCAGAACCTACCATCGGTACAAAGACGGCAGTGAGATAGCCCATATCTGCGGGTAGTGAACTTGGATTAATCAATCTCAGAATACTCTTGGCCCAACGACGAAAGGGAAGCCGAGAGATTAGGTATTGTCAGCGTGTCCTTAATCGATGCGGTGTTTTCACACACGGGCAGATATGTTGCACGAGATCTGGATCTATACGCTGGATGATAGACTCGGCCTAGCTCCCCCTTGCGATCCCAACGCTAAAGTCGGAAGAGTCCTCGATGTTGGTACAGGAACAGGGATCTGGGCTCTTGATTTCGGAGAGGAACATCCCGAGGCTGAGGTTAGTCGCCCTGATGACAAGCTTGTGATGTTTCTTCTTTGGGAGATTTGGCCAACTCACCTGATGTTTAAACAGGTTCTCGGAGTAGATCTCTCTCATACTTTGCCGACTTTGTGAGAAACAGTTCTTGCCCCATCACAGCCTTTCAGAGCATACCTTACTAATAATATGCTATCCTTAGTACACTCCCTAACGTCGCATTTGAGATCGATGACCTAGAGGAGGATTGGACCTACTCGAAGCCTTTCGACTACATCCACAGTCGATTGCTGACCTCGGCCGTCAGCGACTGGAAGATATACCTTACCAAGTGCTTTGAGTAAGCATCATGCTCACAGTGCATTGAAGTTATATAATCTTCACAACTGATAATGAGCGCAGAAACCTGACACCAGGCGGCTGGCTAGAGCTTCAGGAAGCAGACGTTTGGCCCTTCTCCGATGATAACACGTTCCCCAAAGACAGCGCGTTCGCTAGGATGGCAATCTTGCTCAAGGAAGCGGCTGCGAAGATGGGACGCCCCTGGTTTGACCTACCGTCCCTGAAGACTATGATGCTTGAGGTTGGCTTCGTGGACGTTAGATTGAAACTCCACAAGTGGCCAATCAACGACTGGCCTAAGGATCAGCGATACAAAAACATCGGCACCTGGACGTACGATAACGTCACTAACGGTTTGGAGGCTATGGTAATGGCGCCTTACACCCGCGCCCTCGAATGGACGCGTAACGAGGTCAACATCTTCCTCATCGACGTGCGCAAGGATCTGAAGAACAGACACTTCCACGCCTACTACCCGGTGTAAGTTCATAATTGACGTTGGCTTTTGGATCATTCCTGTGAACCATACTGATGGTTTATAGCTATGTCATCACTGGGCGTAAGCCCGAGAAGGAAGCCACGCCCGCCCCTCCCACCGCTGCAGCAGCGACAGAGCCTGCAACGGCCACAGAGTAATTCGGCAATACATGATGTATGTGTCTTCTTTCCTGGTTCACAAGGTGAGCCACTGATTTGAGTTACGGATACGATTCGTGGGAATAAGTTGGAAGGCATCACGACAGGATCTGGGCACCTCAACGTCGATGAAAATTTTGGAACTTCTTCTTTCCGGAGGAGACAAGATATGATAGACCGTGGTTTCGATGCCAGCCAGACATTTTCGGGACTTCTCCAGTGCAAGTTATGAGTCTGTCCAGAAACACGGCTCCCGGTACCCAGCATCATACCAAATGAAGATGGCAAGTCGGAGAAAGATGGCTACCCTTTGCTATTGCCACAACGCTAGAGCTTTGTCAGCATTCTACAAGGAGAAGTCAACTCGAATGACGATGGATGAAAATGTTGACAAGAAGTCCCAAGGAAAACGTGGTGTGATCTACGGTTGCCGTGTACAACTTTTGCATGTCTTGGGGTGCTTGCGACTTCGTCTTCGGGGGTACCAGGAACGTCGACAGATTTAGTTTCAGGTCAGTTAGACAGGGAGCACGTCACAAGGTGAAGTTCCAGTGGCCCGTGCGACAACGCATGACTAAGCAAGAGCTGCCCCTGAGCAGGAGCCTCCGTTCTGGCGTATCCATCGTGGTCCCTGAATTCAGTTTACCAGCTTCAACCGCATGCCGAATGCGCAGTTCGCATTGCTCTGGCACCCAAAACAAGCATGATAAGCAAGCTTATTCGGCATTTCGATGTTGTTTTCTCGCTTGGAGGTAAACTCCCGCCAACTCGGAGCTCAGCTGAGCGCTAGGCGACGCTAAAGCCAGAAGCGACAGCGAACGGGCACGACGGTCTGGAATTTTCAATGAAGGCTTGTTTTAGCCTCAGGGTGAAGCAGCGAAGTGAACCAGCCGGCTGGAACCCACGCCGGTAGTACCCGCGACTGACTCTCCTCCTGTCAGGTCTGACATGCGCGGCAGTTCGATCGGGGCCAGGCATGCCAGACTCCGCAGTCCACCTGGAGCTGTCCCACAAAGTGACAAAGCTGTCATGCCGTTTTCTGACTTATGGCATGTGGGTCGAGATGCCTTCCGGGTTAAATCAAAGCATAAAACCTGTGATCGATGGTCTGGGCTGAGGCCGAGAGCCTGAAAACACACAGGCCTGCCCGACGATCAGGGTCCAAAGGAGGGGCATCCCCATGAACCCCTCGTGGCAATCCCGCCAGTATGGAATTTGGCAAGCCATCTTCTCGTCCATGCCGACTCATCCGTATCGGTCTCTATGAACAACAATCCGATGTGCTCTCATTGTCTCCTGGCGCCAAGCGGCGGCCCCTGCAGCTCGCTCAACGCGGGACGGTGCCCAGCGCCATTATTTCTTTTCTTGGCAATGTTCTCTTCATCTACCTCGCCATGGCTGCGGGAAACTCTCTGAGGCTATTTGCAAGCTAAGTGGTGGCTAAGTTAGCTTGTCACGATCTTGCCAGTCATTGGATGCCACCCGAGCCATCACCGGAGAGCTGTTGGCCAGCCACATGGCGGTTTACCCCTGGCTAAATCTACTTTGAGCACTTTACTACTTTGGACTCGGATAGGTTTCCGGAATCGACATCGCTCTGTAACTTCTCTTTCCGAATAGCGATGGTCCCTCTAGCTGGCTACGAATTCTAACCCGGATCGCCTAAGCTCTGTGGGATGGGCCGCGTCAAAAGTAGTCTTGAGGCGTCGGTCTCAAGTGGGATACGGAAAAGGGTGGAAGCTGGATTCAGAAGTCGAGAAGCTAGAATACAGGTCGTGGAGGACATTGCAATCGTTACTTAAGGGAACCGGAATCCATGCCGGATGGTAGGACATACTTGCCATCCCGCTGTCCATCCGATCTTTCGTTCTCTATACTGCGGTTTCCGCATTTACACTCTTTCCCCGAGCTCATCGTCAAAGATGGCCAAATCCACTCATTTCTTTGGTCTGGGCTCTGCGGTCTTGCTAGCATTGCAAGCCCAGACTGTCATATCTGTCCCATTCAATGGCCCACGAGCCGTCTCGCTGCCCGCACAACATGGCTACACGTACCAAGGATGGTGAGCTTTAGCCCTTCACTATCTGGAAGAAGATGCCTAACTCTGTGAAGTTATATGGAACCCTCGAATGGACGTGCTCTTGAGACTGTCACTGGTAGCGACGGCTTGACGCTGGGAGCATGTGCCGACATCTGTGCTGCGGCTGGCAAGGCATACTTTGGTGCTGAGTATGGAAGAGAGTGCTGGCAAGTGAGCCCCTGAAGGGTCTTCTGCCTACGACACTAACAAAACACAGGTGTGGAAGCAAGCTGTCTGCTGCTGCTACTCTTGCCGCAGATGACACCGAGTGCTCATTCGCCTGCCCTGGCAACGGCTTTCAGAAATGTGGTGCTGGAAACAGACTAAGCGTTTACAAGAACGAGAACATTGTGACTCCTGCCGGTCCTTCTGCAAAGGCCAAGGCAGGGAGCTACGTTTCTGCGGGATGTTACAGTGATCTTGTCCAGGGCCAACGTGCCTTATCCAGAACGCGTGCTGATGATGCCATGACACCTGATATGTGTGCCACATTTTGTGCCGGCAGTGCGTGGATGGGCGTTGAATACGGTAAGCAGTTATAGGGGACAACTTCAGTTCAACTACTGATCTGATATTGCATAGGCAAGGAATGTTGGTGTGGCAATGTGCTTGGCTCGCTGAGTCTGCCAGCTACTCAGCAAACAGACTGCAACATGGCTTGCGCAGGAGACTCTACCAGCCTCTGCGGTGGCCCAGCTCGATTGAACATGTATACATTGGACACCGCCAATGGAGTCTCCAGCGCAAGTTCAGCTCCTCCAGTTGCCCCCAGCGCAGTCAGTACGGCTGCCGATCGCGTGGGCGACTTCATCCACCTCGGATGCTGGACTGACGATGCCGCCAACGGCAGAACGTTTGGCGACCTCTATGCTTCCGACGACATGACCGTCAAGAAGTGCGCTGACTGGGCTATATCAAAGGGATACCTCAACTTTGGAATCGAGTACTCGCGTGAGTGCTGGGCGGGCAACTCCGTGAACCCGCTTGCTACGTCTGCAGGGTCTTCGACCTGCAACATGAAGTGCATGGGCGACGCCACTGAGAGTTGTGGAGGTCCCAACCGTTTGGATTTGTACAAGTATAGCCCAGCGCCGTCATCGACTTCTTCTGCCGGCGCATCCTCGACATCCTCGACTGCTTCCGGATCCTCCACCTCGTCGACTTTGCCTTCAGCCAACTCTGCTCCCAATGATGCTACATTGCCCCACGCTGTCAGCGCCTCACTAGCTGGAGCCACCATTGGCGACAACTCTCAGCTTCAAACCGTTGATGGGAAGACTGTAGTGTAAGTTTTCATCAGAGATATGTGCTGAAGAAATTCTAATGGAGGCCGCAGTGATCTTACACCACCAGACAATGGCCAGGCCTCTATCACAGTCGCCGCCGCGTCTGCTCCTGACCTGCAGAGTGAAGACTCCGTAGTGGTACAATTGACTTACAAGACTGAGGCTTTGAAGAAGCGAGCGACGAAGCGAGCTGTCCTGTCTGAGTGTACCTTGACAATGATGATTGGAAGCACCGTCATCTATTCGAGCAGGATCTGGACAACGGATGGAAGCTACACCACGGTGACCAGCATGCCTACTAGCGCCGGTATCACGACCTTGATTATCGTTCAGTACTGCCCTGCCACTGCAGTACCCATCGTCATTGGAGATGTTGCTGTTGCACCAGCTCCGTCATCGAGCTCTGCCTCCAGCAGCTCGACCGTCATCGTCTCATCAACCGTGGTGATCATCCAGGCAACACCTTCAACAACAAGCACCAGCTCTTCTCGGCTCTCAAGCACAACAAGCAATGCTGGTTGGGCAACGTATGTCCCACCTGCCACAACAAACGCTCCATCGACAACTGCTGCTCCGGCTGCGACGAACGTGGCCGCCAACGTACCCACGTACCTCGCGGGGGTGTATCAGGCTGGGACATGCAGCAGCCCCGGGTACATGTCGACTTGCACAATGTCTGGGATGCCTGTAGCGACCATCGACATCGTCGGAAAAGCCACTGCGTCTCCTGTGCCTGCCTCGGGCAACATGCAGCAAGCGTACGAGCAGTGTGCCGGCATCTGCGCCAACCTCGACTCGTGCAACTCCTGGGCACTGGATCGCGGCGTCGGCGTGTACCCCGATGCCACAGCCTCCACATGGTGGTGCAACTTCTACTCGGGCCAGGTTGGAAAATACCATCCCAACGCTTACAACGCTCAGTTCGCCGCCGTCGTCTACTTTGCAAAGACTTGCTACAGCTGCCAGCAACGAGACCTGGCTGCCCTTGCTCCTGCGCCTGCGGCGGCAACTACGTCCACAACCTCGTCGTCTTCTACGAGTGTACCCGCCGTGACACAAGCTCCAGTCATCCCCGGTGTTCTGACCTTCTCTGCGCCGGCTTACGATTCTGCTGCTTGCACGTTCGGAACGCCGCCAGACTGCTATCTGTCCGGTGCTCCTGTAGCAACATCTGGTCTCCTTGCGGTCGCGACGGGCATCACAGGCTTTGTTAGCTCTGAGGGGCCGTTCAAGCAGTGTGCCCAAGCTTGCAAACAGGTGCCTGGATGCACAGCGTACGCTCTTGATCAAGGCACATCAATGATTTGTTACATCTATGGCGGTAACGCGCGAGACTATTGGACAACATTTGACAACAACTATCGTTCGGTTGCGTATTTCTCGGCGGGATGCTACAATTGCAAGGCTGCTTCAACGTCCACGCTGCCCTTGATAAGCTCAACGACGATACGGCAATCTTCCACTTCATCGCCTAGCTCGACTACCAGCACCTCAGTCCCAACCGCAGCATCATCGCCTCCGTCGAGCTCTCAGCCTCAAGTCACACCTAGCTCCACAAAGGCCGTCCGGCCAGGCGCCATCACCCTGTTCTCATGGATCCCGACTCTCGCCGTTCCTACCACGGTGACGGAGACCAACTGCCCCCGACCGACGGCTGACAACTGGTACACTGCCGGATGTACTCTCTCCGGCGGCGTCCTCCAGACCTCCGGACTCGTTGCCGTCGCCACAGGTGTTCCGGCTCCGCGAGTTCAGAACAGCAACCTATTCGAGTACGCCTACCAAGCTTGCGCGCAGATGTGTGCGTCAATGTCCACCTGCTACAGCTGGGCCCTTGATAGAGGATTCTGGCCGGCCGACTACTCTGACTGGACGTGCTACTTTTACTCCGCCGGCGCGAGGCTGATGACTCCCCAGAACGACGGCAACTACTGGATCGTCTGGATGGACAAGCAGTGCTACGCTTGCAGCACTCCTGCTGCAGCGATCTCGTCACCTACTCCGTCAACATCGTCATCCATCGCCCCAGCGGCTACTTCATCTACCAGCGCTGGGTCATCGACCAGTAGCGCGGCATCCTCGATATCTACTGCCGCTTCGTCAACTTTCAACGCAAACGCTGCATCATCCACGTCGAGCACTGCATCTCCCACAACAGCCGCGCCAGCAACAACAAGGCCGCCCTCCGAGGCCTACGTCTTCTCGGCCTCAGCCTGGACCTCTGGCACCTGCGTAACGCAGCGCAACAACGACGGCGCGACCCCTTGCGCCCTCTCCGGCTGGCCGACCCCGACTTCGCAGTCCGGTCTCCTGGCTGTAGCGACAGGCATTGCTCCGGCTCCATCGGGGGTGTTTGACTTCAGCAAGCCTTTCGAGGTCTGCGCCGGCGCTTGCCGCGGTGTGAACGGCTGCACCACCTGGGCCATCGATCGTGGAAACTGGCCCACCGATCTGTCTCCGTGGTCGTGCTACATGTACAACTTTGTCAACTCGAGCAACTATAACCTCCCTGGCAACTACTTCCGCCTCACCTCGTATGGCTCCGCGTATGCCAAGTTCGCATGGGGAGTGACGGAATGTTACAATTGCACCCTCAACCAGGCGATCGCGTCCTCTATCAGCAGCAGCGTGAGTATCTTAGCAATTAGCAGCAGCAGTAGCACCAGCAGAAGTAGTACCGTCTCATCTGCTACGAGCACGCCCTTCAGCAGCAGTTCTTCTTCGACTTCCTCTACAACTTCAGGACCATCTGGAACAGTCACCGCCCTCGCCACCACCTTAGCTCTAGCAGACACAGTGACAACATTCTCCGCGCCGGCGTCGACCACGTCTTGCGGTCAACCGACCGGGGCTCAATGGTACACCAACGGCTGCATCCAGTCCGGCTATCCGACAGCGACGCAGGGTCTCATTGCCGTCGCAACGGGCATCGCCCCCAACGTCTTGGGCGACTACAACTTCGACCCGTCGTATCAGCGCTGCGCAGTCATCTGCGATGGAATCTCCGGCTGCCAGGGATACGCCCTCGACCGCACCAGCACCGTCTCCTGGAACTGCAACTTCTACAACCTCCCCGTCATGACGCTGCTCAAGTCCCTGTCGCCTTCTGTGGACTACAGGCCGGTCGTATGGATGAGTATGCTCTGCCACAACTGCGCCAACATCGTTCCAGCAAACGTCTTGTCTTCATCTTCGTCCTCGTTTTCTTCGTCGAGCTCTTCTTCATCCTCGCTTCCGCTCTTCGTCGGCTACCCGCAAGCCACCGCATCGCCATCCTCCACGACGCCCGCCAGCTCAAAGTCGCAAAGCGCGGCATCCTCGAGCACGTCCGCCTCCGCGGCCGCGGTGTGTTCCCGAGCTGCGTCGCCGCCTGCCACGGCAAATTGCAACGTGAAGGGCTTCCAGCAACCGGCCGGCGGGGTGCAGGGTAGCTATCTATACGCCCAGACCGACTGTGCCGCGTATTGCCTGAGCCTCGGAGCAGCTTGCAAGAGCTGGACGTGGGTCCCGGGATCCGGTTGGTGCGGTATCTACAGCTTGGCCGTCTGGGACGCCATCGGCGATTCGGCGGTCGCTGGCCGGGCGTACAAGGACAATGTCATGGATGAGCCTGCGTGTTGGAGCTGCCCTGATGGCGCGGCTGTGCATTACCTCCCCGTATAGACTAAGCAAAAGTACAGGACATGTGTTTTGGAGGAGGACAGTGGAGGAGCTTGGCATAGCTCAGCATTCTTCTTAATAAGGGGATGCGATAGTATATTTCGAAGTTATGAACCAAGTAGAGAACATTCAACGTATTTACGCGACAACCTTGATGCACCACACAATCCTGCTAGCCCTTTGATCAGTACTGACATGCAAGTTTGCAAAAAGAACCCATTTAAATTAATGGCCACACGAAACCTGTGTTGGAAGACCTTTTCGGAATCTCTTAGCATTGGAACAGATCAGACTGTCTCCCATCTCCACGTCACTCTTCCTGCCTTCACCTCATTCATGGGTTTCTACTTGCACTATCTCAGTTCTGTTATCACCTCTACCTGTGGCTTTTCCGAGCCCGACTCCAACTACACACAACCCACGCTGATCGCCAACATTCTTGAGCCACCATGTCCAGTGCAGACTCCGCAACCACCCAACTTCTCTACCCCAAGGACAAGGGCTGGTGCTTTTCCCTCACAAGAAGCCCTCTGAGCCGTACGGTAGGCCCAAGTACGGATGGCGAGGCGATATAGAACCGCCCAATCCTACCGACAAGCACCCAAGCAACTACATCCCGCCCGAGAAAAGAGATATCACCGATGACGCGGCGCAGTCACGGGCCCCTGGGCGAAGGATCTTAGCTGTGGTACTGATTCAGAGCCTGTGGAATATCGTAGAATATCGCCATGGGGCTGAGAAGAAAGACTGACATGAAGATATCAGCGTGCAGAGGACGTTTGATTCAGTCGCGAATATCTTCCGATGCAGCTCGGATCAAAGGGGATGTTCCAGCCCCTCGTAACATGAACAGGAGCCTGCACTGACGGCGCACCGGGGATGTGAGACGGGTTAGCGCCTTTGGGGGGATCACCCCGATCCTCCCGCCTTGGCGACAAGATTGAGCTTATTTGCGCTCAGATGTGAGCATCCATGTCAGCTCTCTGCTACCCTCATCGGTACTGCGGATAGCAATGCAATGCAAGCTTTCGTGCTGGTGCTGACTTGAACATCGTGCCACTTTCTGCTGCCTGCTGGTTGACCAAGCGTGAGCTAAATGCGGAGGCCTTTCCGCCCGCTTGAGCACGGCCGCGGATTCCCCTGGCCGGTTGTGGTGTGGCACGCATGGCATGGCATGGCATACATAGCATGGATGGGACTACTGCCACAGCTGAGGCCATGCAACAGAGGTCGTTCGTCATAAAGGGTCCATCCGTCGTTTAAAGGAACGCCAATTACCTTGTCATTGGCTGGGTTAGCATGTGATTGCATCTTTCAGCACCCTCGACCACCACCAGCCAGCTCTGCGAAGCCAACGCATCAGAAAAAGCAATTATTAGTATTGCTGCCTGGCGATGATTATTTGACGCCCACGCTGCACGACAGGCAATGGACGCCGCCGCCGAGAGTGACATGCCCATGTCATCCAGTAGGAGTGACAGGTTGGACAGCCCCAGGCACGAGGCGGGATACGCGACTGATATTACTGATCTGGTGTCTGAGACATTGACCGCGAGCGGGCGAGGGTGGCACCCACCACCCAGAAATCTGGTCAACCATTCCATCCCTCGCCGAGATGTAAACTCGACGACACATGGTGCGGCTTTCGGACAAGGTCTCAAGCCCTGGGATGAGAATGTCAACGTCCAGAACGCCGGAGAAGACCACATCATGTCGGGAACCGCTGCGGTTGAGCCCTCGACGCGCGCCTTCTTCGACCCTGTCGTCGATGCGGTCGGGTCATCAACAGAGTCGCGAGACCCTTACTGGTCACCCGATGAGCCCATCGAAGCGCTCATGACAGGGACCGGCACGGCAAACCGCGATGGAAACGGGACCTCCGGCATTGAATACACCGACGACTACTCTCAACGCAACTCGCTATCGCCCCGTGGCAACCGTTCTGCGGCGTTCGAGCCTCATTTGACGCATCCCAATGGAGTCCGCATTCTGCCCGACATGTCTGCTGAGCAGCAAGCACAAGAGTCGTCAGAGGCCACAACGCAAGCCGAGGGCTTCATTGCGGTTGACAGGAACGAGCTAAATCTTTTCGACGCGAGAGACTCATCTGATGCTGGTTATGACACAGACACAGAGTCGAATGTCAGCACATCAATTACGTCGTCGGTGAGAGACTTCATGTACGAGAACGGGCGGCGATACCATCGTTTCCGAGAAGGGCGGTACAACTTCCCGAACGATGAGGTCGAGCAGGAGCGCGAGGACATGAAACATGCCATGGTTAAGCTTCTTTGTAGCCAGAAGCTCAACTTTGCACCGATCGGGCGTTTCCCTCAGAACATACTGGATCTCGGAACCGGCACAGGCGCCTGGGCTATTGAGAGTAAGTGAAGGCAGCCGTGCGAATCGAATCTGCTAATGACAGAGAAGTGGGCGACCAATATCCAAGTGCCCAGGTTCTCGGTGTGGATCTCAGCCCTATTCAGCCAGACTGGGTGCCACCAAACGTCAAGTTCGAGGTTGACGATGTCGAAAGTGCGTGGCTGTATAATGCAAACCACTTTGATTACATTCACTCGCGGCACACCGTTGTGGCCATCAAGGACTGGGAGACGCTCCTCCAGAGATCCCTCGAGTGAGTGACAGGTCACGCCCAGCATCCATGCCACTGCTAACAAGGACTCAGACACCTTAAGCCTGGAGGCTGGATGGAGTTGCAGGAAATGCACCATTTCCCGGCCTCGGCCAACAATTCACTATCGGCAACGCACCCCGTTGCTGAGTATTGGGGTCTCGTGGGTGAAGGGCTGGTGAAGCTCGGAGTCGACTTGGAGTTGGCGGCGGGGGACCGGCTGGCGAACATGATGCGCGAAGCAGGATTCTGCAATGTGACGGAGAGAGTTTTCCACGTTCCCATAGGAACATGGCCGCGTAACAGGGTGCTCAAGACCGTGGGGATGTACTGGCGGACGATCCTCCTGGATGGACTCCAGGCCATCGCGTTGGGGCCTTTCACGCGGGGCTTACATTGGTCGGCGGAGCAAACGGAGCTTTTCCTCGTCAACGTCAGGAAGGCGTATTATGACAATTCTGTGCTGATGTATATGCCGCTCAAGGTGGTCTATGGGCAGAAGCCGGTGGAGTTTGTGGATGTGTAGGATAGTCGATGCGGTTAACGCAGACAATTATTTTTTGCCCAGTCGTAATTGCATGATGTGTCGTGATCTTGAGCAAAGCGGATGCTAACAAAGTAGCGAGGAGACCGCAAGCAGGTTGGATGCAGGTCCGACTGTGTTTCTTCTCCGCGGATACGGACGTACGGGTTTGGCGTCGCTGGTTGCGTGGTGGTGGTGGTGTGGTGTGGTGTGGTGTGGTTTTGGAGACGGTCCAACTTCAAGGTCCTTGGCAAACCGGTGGCGATTGGGAGGGGCTCTAAGGTTCTTAGGTGCAGCATTCTGCAAGCGTATCCGGAAGAAGTATGATGGTCTTGCCAAATAGTCGTTGCTGCAGAGGGGGTGCTGCATCGTCGTGGGATCGGGTGAGGAGAAGTCGATGGGTGGTGTTGAGGGGAGTTGCAGATTGGATGGATTGGGCCCAAGTTTGAAGCCTGTGAGGACTCGGAAGGAGGAGGTGGTGTACTGCGTAGTAGTGGTGGGTGGGTGGCATCGCGTGCCAAAGACGTGGACGCTGTTTCCAGTTCCAGAATGGCGGAACACCCTCCACTGAGGTGCCCGCCCGCAGAGTGGGGACGACAGCGACCGGTGCCCTGGCTCGCTGAAACAATGGAACATGGTAGGTAAGGTAGGTGCTGCAGTACAGGGCATGATTGGCCAGAAGTGCTCTTCCAAGTCCATTCTTCGCCCAAATGCCGGCGGGGGAGGGGAGGGGAGCTGTTGTGTTCCCAGTGCCCGCAGACGCATGCTTGCCGACCCGTCCCAGTGGAACCTGTCCTGGTGCTGTCTTTTCTGTCTTTCCTGTCTTCACCCCCCGCCCTCTGTCTACCGCCGTTACAGTCCGCGACAGTCCCTGAACGATGGAGATAGACTTCTCACCGCCGCTGCTATCAACGTCGCCCAGCCGTTTCTCCCGTTCGGATGGTTTACTAATTACCTCCATTGGTGGTACTATGCAGTATGTTCCCATCCAGGCCTTCAAGGGTGCCAGGAAGTCGATTACACTAGTGGGATGGACGAATACCACGCCACAATCGACTACCGCCTGTCAAGTTGCCATCCTTCGGCCTCCCCTCTTCTCGCCGTCCCAAGAGCTGCTAGTCCATTGCACCGTCGTATGGAACCATGCTCCCGTGGCCATCGTCTCAGGAACACCTTCCAGCCAGGTCCATGACCTCCGCGATCGTCCGTCGCCTCCGGGCGGCGCTGGACTCCAAAGAGCGGGTGGAAGCCCACTAGCTACAAAAGAGACGGGGAACAAGGAAACGGCCCATGAACAAAACAACAATGGCGTCGGACCGCAGAAGCATGGGCCGCGCTAGTTGATATCGTCGCAACGATTCAGCACCCATCCCGGTCTGGTCCTGTCCCGCCCACATCCAGGACCCGTCACCCAGGAGCACAGGAGGGGCCGTTGTTGACATCTGGGCCCATCCTTAAAAACAGACACCTTCCCAGACGCCTGGGTCCTGATGGCGCGAGCTTTCCTCCCCCCGAAGAAAAAAGCTCGACCGAATCTCCTGGTTGCCGTCCTGTGTCGCAGAGCCGCCGTGTCTGATCTCTCTGTGACACATACCCCGAAACCTACGTCAATCAAGCCCAAGTCCGAGGCCTCGGGTTTTTTCGTGTTACAACGGCCCGAGCGGCATCACTACCGTCCAAAGCATCGAGCGTTGATTTTAATTCGAGCCTGCCATCACAGCACTGATAGGCGTAGCGTTGGTTTTGACGTCCTTCAAACTTGACGGTCAGTGGAACTCGCACGTCATTCATCTCCGGCAGATAATAGAGCAGGGGAAGCAATCTATCAGAGTTGAAATTGGCTTCTCAGAGACTTCTGGTGTTCCCACCATGCAGCTAGGCTATGGGCAGTCTGCAAAGCTGTGAAGCTCAGACAGCCAAGCATGGCTGTGTCTACAGCCAGTGGTGCTGGGATACTAGTGAAGGAGGACTGGAAATCTCTTGCGTTGCTCGTTAACTGAAGTGAGGATGTGCTGACATGAAAAAGGAACTCTTAATCGTAATAGACCGGGTGAAGTAAATCTTGCTACAAAACCCACCTGTAAAATGACAAAATTCAAGCTCGGCTCGTGGCTCAACACCAGTCCGTCATCAAACACCGGAGAGGCCGAAGGCAAGAAGCAGAACCGCCTGTCCTTGTCACCCTTTTCTTCTCGGTCAAACGGTACTCTTAAAGATGAGGTTACCAAGGCGGAAGTCTCGGCGGCAAACGAGCCTGCAAGTTCGTCGTCAAGACTGACAGAGCTTGCTACGAAGATCGCGGCGGAAACCGGAAAGCTGGAAAAGTACATGAAGGAAAATGGCATGCCGTTGCCGAGTCTGGACCCCGAGGGACCCCTTGACTTTCCCAAGCTTCCCGAGGACATTCAGAAGAGCCGGATGGAGATCATGTTTGCGACTAGAGAGCTGGAGGCTTTGGTTCATGGACCCCGAGAAGACGTCAGGTGGAAGGCTTGGAGCGTACGTTGCGGTCTGCTACTGTTGAATTTCCAAGCTAACTATTCGACAGTGGCAAGACAGCTTGAGCCTTCAATTGGTCAACCACTTTTGTCTCGGTAAGCAACAAGCTGCTCATCTTCGTGCGTCTTAACACTAACATTGCAAAGCGAAACTCGTGCCAATCGACGGCACTATCACGTTGGTGGAATTGCAGACCAAGACCACTCTCGACGCTGTCAACCTCGCGCGTGTACTTCGCCATGCTATGACAAACCGAATTTTCCGCGAGCCTTCGCCGGGCGTGATCGCTCATACTGCAGCGTCCCGCCTATTGGCAGAGGACCAGTCGCTCCAGGACTGGGTTGGCTACAACCTTGAAGACAACTTCCCCGCCTCTGCTCATGTTCTCCAAGCCCTCAAAGCCTATCCAGAGGCCACTTCACTCACACGGACTGGCTTCAACTTCGCATTTGATACCGTGGACAAGGAGCCGATGTTCGTCACCTTTGGCAAGGATCCGGCTCGAGCTAAGCGTTTCGGCGGCGCCATGGTCAGTCTCACAGGCGGCGAGGGCTATGAAGTCAAGCACCTCGTTGATTCATACGACTTTAGCGACATTAATGCTAGAGGCGGAACGCTGGTGGATATCGGCGGCAGCCAGGGCTTCGTTTGCGTCGACTTGGCGAAGAAGTGGAAGAATATGAAGTTCGTCGTACAGGATCTTCAGAAAACGATTGACTCAGCCCCGAAGCCGGTTTCGGACGACACCCAGATCGCCGAACGCATCGAGTTCATGGCACACGACTTCTTCAAAGAACAAACTGTGAAGGATGCCGATAGTGAGTCCTCTAGTGTCTGATATTGGTTCACAGAAAGCGACTGACTTTACTCCTTCAACAGTTTTCTTTTTCCGATGGATCATGCACAACTACTCCACGCCTTACGCTGTTTCTATCCTCAAGAATCTGGTTCCTGCGTTGAAGCCCGGCGCGAAGGTTGTAATCAAGGATCAGTGCCTACGCCAACCTGGAGAAGAGAACCCATGGGATGAAAGGATTATGCGTGGAATGGACATGGTCATGCTGGCTGTGCTGAACGCGCAGGAGCGTAATGAGGACGAGTACCGGGCTCTCTTTAAGGCGGCCGACGAGCGATTCGTCCTGACTAAGATTTTGCGGCCCAAGGGATGTAGGATGAGCATCATTGAAGCGGTGTGGGACCCTGAGGCGGCCAAGGAGGGTGCGAAGGGTGAAGAGACGACCGAGGACTCCAACGCAGAGCCCCCTAAAGAGGAAGCATCGTGATGCGTTTTTGATACCCAGTACTCCGAATGTATCATTTCTGTAGTCAGCTTGATTCTTGAAGCATTCTTCAATAAGCGGAACCGCATTTCCTGGGTTGGACACAAAAACATGGCCACTAACATCCACATCACGCAGGCAGACGAGCCTCCCGTCCCCACATCGTGAGTGGGACGATCAATCGCCTCAACGGTCTAGCCCGCACCCCTCTTCCCTACTTAAGTTGCATTTGTCTGTCCGTTAGTCATCAATCCAGCATGGCCTGCTGGCGAAATGGCATCGCGTCAGATTTCGGCTTTCTAGTCATACTCTGAAGATTCTAGGTTCGATCCCTGGGTAGGTCGGCATTTCCTTTTGCCTTTTTGGCGTACTTCTATGCGTGGCTGTGAACAGCGTCAGTAAAGCATTTGGAGGATTCGGCTTTTAACTCTTGAAGAATACGGGCATGGATCTTGTCGGGGTGTTCCAGGATGGCCATCTGGTCCGTTCCAGCGTCATTAGGTTAGGCATAGACAGTGGTTCAGTGCAGCAGCCCGCTGTTATTTGCCCCTAAACAGCCCCCCGCCGGAGACAGTGGTCACTTACGGCACCATTGGCCGGAACCGTCTTCGCAGATATCTTCTCATCCTCTATTTAACAAGCACTCTCATGGCTTCCAGTACTTCTCCAGCATCTCCCGCGCCGTCAGCGGCTTGATCTCGGGGAACATCTCATTCAGACTGCCCTCCCTCTCAACCTTGCCCAGCCCGGTCGCCATCCACAGCTCGAAAATAGCGAGGAACCACTGCAGCTGCTCCTTGGGGAACTTGTCGTACGAGGCCTTGTGCCCGGGCAGCTCCGAGATCTGCGACGCCCTTACCTTCTCCACATCATCATACACGACGTCGAACTTGACGCCCTTGACCTCCTCGGCTATCTTGACAAAGTCGTTGAAGGTGAGCTCGTCGCCGACGATGCGCAGCTCGTGGTCCGCCGGCCAGCGCTCGAGGTCCAGCGCCGCGACGACGAAGCGCGCCACGTCGAATGTGTAGGTGAAGGTCACGGGGGTGTTGCCGTCGCCCGGGATCGCGGCCGCGTTGTGGTGCATGTCGAGGACGATGACGCTGTGCGGGTGGTGGGATTTGAGGGCGGCCGGGGCGAAGTATTCGAGGAACGTGCCGTTGAGGACGACGGCCCACTCGAGGGATGTCGAGGACAGCGCGGTGAGGGAGGTGAAGTAGTGTTCGAGGGGAGGGAGGATCTTGACGCCGCTGTTGTCAGGGCGTTGGTCAGCTGAGGTATTCAGAAACTAGGACGATGAGGTTGGGCCTACTCTTCGGGGTAGCGCATGGCGAAGGAGCTGGGGATGAAGCGCTTCGTGACCGAGGACTCGTCGGCGGCTTTGATGAGGTTGAGTTGGGATGTCGCGAGCGAGGTGGCGTTGATGCCAAAGGCGCTGATGACGGTGTGGATGTTGTGTTCTTCGAGGAAGGCCTTGAGAGAGTCGACATTGGAGTAGTCGACCTGGTAAGTCGGCGCGAGAGCCTCTTCCTCCGGGCTGGGCGCCTGATGACGTGCAATCAGTATCGAGACAACTTTGGCAAACTTCGTGCGGTAGTCAATACCTTGCGGGTGAGGATGACGGCTTGATGTTTCGTCTGCGAAGCCATCACCTCGATGAGGGTCTTGCCCACGGCGCCGGTACCGCCTGCGATCGCGACGTTAACCATGATGTCAGTTTTCTGCTCGTAGCTTCTGGTCGAACTGAAAATGGCGCATGAGACGATGATGTCTTGATGGAATGCGCCATCATAAGGAAGGTCTCTGGTTTATATTCCTCCATGTCTAAATCTCGAGCTGTAAGTGTGCTGCGACGATCCAGTGGACGCACTGGGCCGCTGAAGGTCCACGCCAGCGGCTTTAGCGGACCTAAGACCGCTCTTATGTAGTTTGCTGACAGCAACCCCATTGATCGCTTGTTTTCACGTTGGAATCGACGCATTTATCCCCATAAGTCGGTTCCCGCGGGCTGCTTGATGCGTTCATCTGGCTGGGTTACCTTGAATCCGAGCGTGATGTGGGTGGACAAAACGGTTTCGCACTCTCGCTGCCTTTTCTGGCACGGTCAGGGCGACGAAGCCTTCCTAGAAGTTCAACTTCCAACCGGGGCATTCAGCAGCTCAGAGATATCTCAGGAAGGGGCCGTTTTTATCGAGGAAGATTGCTGAGCACTTGGAGCTGGCCATGAGACCAAATCGATTTCGCATCTCTGCACCATGTTGAGCATGCATGTTTTGCGATGTTGGCGTCCCATTCCTCCACAAGACGAACTCGCCGAAACCCTGCCTGTTTCGTCCAGCTGGTGGAGAATCGTGACAACATGATCGCTATACTCTTAACGGCGACCGCGGCCACCGAAATGGACCTAGAGACGGAGCTGAGGCCGGGGCAGTGGATTTAGATATGTCTTGAAGCCGGCGATGTTTCTCGGAGAGGTCAGCATCGTACCGGATTCGGGTGGCAGCAATGGCCCGAGTCAAGCAGGGGAAGACGAATGGTTTTTGAGGTTGACGTCAAAGATCTGATCTGGCCAGGCTGGCTTTGTTTGTTTTTGCTGCTAGGGAAGAAGGAAGGAAGTAGCCCGGTGCTTGCCTTGGGTAGGTAGGTAGGTACCTTAGGTACCTTACCTTGGCTGACTGCAGCACTGCTCCGGAGTGTCTCCTTCCCTGCTGGGCAGGTGCCTCCGGAGTGGGGCCGTGTTCCTCCGGAGTGCACCGGAGCTCCCCTCCGGCTTCACAGCCAGCACGGAGCCGAAAGCCCTCAAACTTCACAGATCGCCACCTGCTTCTTCACCCTTCTTTGAGATGATTGTGAGTCTGAAAGAGAAAGAGCAATCTTTGCCGCAGAGGTTAAAGCCTTACAGCATTTACCCCTTTATTATTTACTTTCCTTGCTCTCTCAATTCTCTTTCTCCTCCAGTGACAGACATTCTTTATTAGATTGATCGGGAACCTATCACCTATCGTCTTATACGCAAGGTTTTTCAATCATCTTTTGAAAATTGCTCTGATGCTCCAAGTTTCCCCTTTCTGGTGATGCCTTTGAGATACTCAAGAACCCAAGCGTAATTTTCCAAGTAGTGTCCTGTCGGTGAAGGTGCACTTGATGTTTGGTCAAAACATTTCATGTGCAGAGACTTCATGCTGAAGAACCAAAACAGCGAGAGCCCCTGGTATTGATGGTGATATCGACAGAAACCCACGCCTCCTGCCTTGAAGAGCACATCCACATCAGCAACCATAGCAACCATAGCAGCACGAGAGCAAGCAGACCCTTTCGGACAGACAACCCTCGACGACTCAGCAGGACAGACACAGAATAAAACCTGGGGATGGGAGGAGCAGAAAGTTGTTCTCTTCCTACTTTCCCCCATACCCCCCAACTTTCACATTTCCTCTCCTCTTCTACATCACCACCAACAACCTCACACAACATGGCGGCGAACAACGTTGGCCACCGCGTCTTCCTCTTCGACGCCCTTCCCGAGTCGATTCGCCGCCAAATCTTTAACGAGGCGAATATCGGTCGTCTTGTCGGTGTCGCGCCTCGCCGCGACCTCAATGCCCCTCGTAAGCAGAGCATCCTCACCCGCATTTGCAAGGAGAGCCGTCGGGTCTTCAGCATCCATGCCTTTCGGCTTTACGACTCCATCTTTCCCTTCGTACTGATCGGGTCTGAAGAGGAGCCCGACTGGGTTTACATCAACCCTCACCTAGACGTCCTCTATCTTGGATATGAGACCGTCTCCGGCGAGTGGAACCTGATCGAGCCGCCCAAGTCGCACTCTCTCATCACCGGCCTCAAGCGCGTCTGGCTTCATTACTTCGATGTCCCCCCCGTGGTTGGCTACACCTCTTTCGAGTTCGACCCTACCATGCCCGCCGTCGAGATCGACGTGACCCGCCTCATCTACAAGAACCTCGAGCGCGTCACCATCACCAGTGAGAGTGTCGCTCCCTCCATCGTCGAGGAGCTTAACGGCTACACCGACTTCAAGTTCATCTACCACGTCGAGACCAACACCGTTCTCGTCTCCCAGGGCACCATCCCTGAGGATGCCATCATCGATGAGCGAACTCAACGTCACCTGTCCGGCGATGATGTCTTCAAGGTCGAGGTCCTCTTCGACCGCAAGCCCGATCTCGTCCACGACACCACTGAGTGGCAGACAATCAACAACGGCGACACTCATGCTGCCGCCTTCGACAAGGCCTCCGAGCCGGTTCAGTTCGTCTGGACATTCTCTGCGGAGTACCTTCTGAAGCGTCTCGTCCGCAACTAGATCTAGTCTTCTTAAAGGTATGCTACCCAGGGCAACAGCACACTGATGAAACATTCTAACAAATTCTACAGACTTGCTCGGCACACTCTTGCTCGCACACATGATGTACATCTTGGGAAGGCAGGGTTTTGTCTTGGGAGGCGATTGGACAGGCGGATTTGGTACACTCGAGATTGGAAGGAACGGTACAGGATGATTCTTCCGACGCCCACAGGAGGCCTATGATTTGGTAGCTCAATACACTAAGTGCTATCTGAATGTTTTCCCTGCTTGGTATCCACCTCGAAGGCAATGGACGTTGCCCTTTTGACCAGGCGAGGACCGACAAGTGATGTTGCAACCGGCGGCTAAGTTTGTGAAGCGTCGGTAACCGTCGAGGGCTGCTCAACTGCTTTCATATGATCACGCCAGGTGACTTAGTCGACAATCGATGTAATGAACAATGAACTCCCAAACCGCGTTCAAGTCGTGATAGCGCCCAATCACATTAATCCGATGCCATCCCTCGCCACCTCCACCGAAGCCTCCGTCTCGAACGATGTCGACGCGGACAACTGACAAAAGCGCAGGATCTTGTGGTGTTCTGTAGACGCGCAGGCCCTCTTCGTAGTCCTCCTGCCTGATCCGCTGCACGTAGACTTCGCCAGAGCGTACGCAGTACCGAAACGTCAGCCCTCGGTTCCAGCCAGGGTAATTCTGAGGAAAGAAGATGCGGCTGTAGCTGCTCGTGATCCAGATGGTGTCCAGGTTCGGGTAAATCAGATCCGCAACACGAAGATGGCATTCGTGAACCAGACCCGCGGGCCCTGTGTGCAGTGTGCAAGCTATTTGCGTCCAGGCCCCGACGCCCCTGTTGATTGAGAACACTTTCAGATCGCGCTGCTGTAGACGGACCTCGCGTATCATCTTGGCGTGCGGCTCGCTCAGTCTCGGAGGGCACACCGGCGCGTAACCTGTTAAACCTGGGACACCGTAGTCGCCAAGCAAGAGGCTGTCGATGCGTGGGTTCAGATAGGCGCAGGCGGGAGCGTGCTCGGGAACCAAGTTGGAAGTATCGTGAATGGGCTCGTACACTCGGAGGAAGGCTGCTCTGCTCTCGCGGTTGACTGCTGATGCGGCGGGATTCTTGCGCTGGTATAGGTTGGGGTCGGCGGCAGGAAGGCATGTTACCATATTACCTGCCTCATCGAGGGCGTAGAGCCAGATCATCTGGCGCAGCTCGGCTGGAAGTCTGTTGAAGTGCTCGAACTTGGGTTCCGTCGTGGCCAGCATTTCGGAAGCCATGTTGACGACTGACGCCGAGGCAGTGAGCCATCAAATCGGGAAGATATAGGTCATTTGATGACGAAATGCTTGAATATTGATCCCAACCGTTGTACGAACGTCGGGGCAAAAAAAAAAGGAATTGTGGTGATCTCAGATGCGAAAACAAGCAAAATTTGAACTCCCACTTTTTAGACATTCACCTTGACGGCCCCGACGATACACCCACGTGGGGAACTGCGACTTTTCATCCAATTTGATTATTTCTACATACGCAAAGCCGAAAAATTTTCACACTCGTGAATCTTGCACCTCCAGGCGTCCCTAAGCATACTGGAGACGGCTCTCATCCCAGCCAGGCCGCAGCGCCTCGCTATCGAAGCTCATATCGAAGCTTGAAGTGTGCACGTAATCCGCCTGCCATTCAATCTTCAACTCGGCGCCCTGAGACGACTGACTCCAGATAGTGACTGCGATGGTGTTGTCGCCGTTGTAGTTGAGGATGCCGGTCGGCACAGGGTAGTGAATCTGGTTGCCGATGTACGGGTTGAACCGGCCGTACTGGTAGCCATTGACGAACAGCAGCGCACGGAGCTGGTTGCTGTATCCCTCTTGTGTCGGCGCAAATGTATCATTAGACGAAGCGGTAAGGCGGAAGGAGATGGAAACGTCAAGGCCGACAGGAACGTCCAGGGGAACGACGGTTCGGAAGATCTTGATACCGGCATCGGGCACGGAGAGTGTCTCGTTGGAAGAGCTGAGGGTTTCCCAGTCCTCGTCGGGGAAGCCGGGAAGGGCTGCACCAATGCGCTCGGCGTAGAGACCACCCTCGTTGATCGGGCCACGGACAGTATCGATGAGGTCGTTGCGGCCTGCTGTTCCAGCAATCTTCCATTCGGAAAACTTGTACGTAGAGGCGTCGGGGCCGAGGAGAGTTGCGTTGGTGATACCACGGGGGGCAAGGGCAGCCTCGCGAAGGTCGTGACCGGAGTTGTCCATAACGACGACGAGAATGTTGTCGCCCTCCTTTGCCAAAGTGGCGTTCTCAAAAGAGAACTCGCTGGCATCAGCACCGAGGTAGGAAAGACCCAGGTAGGAGCCGATGTACTCCGAGTTCAGCCAGACGGAGTAGCCGAAGGCGAGTCCTCCGGTGAGGTTCAGGAACACGCCGGTAGGAGGGTTTTCGCTGGTTGGGAAGGTAGCGCGGTAGATGTGGTTTCCGACGTGAATTTCATACTCGTCGACGTAGAGCACGGGGTTGTTCGAGGCAGGCTTGACCGTATTGGAAGTGTTGGTCTTATCGGCAACTGTAACGTATCAGCACTTGGAAGAGTGATCAGAAGTAAGGTATTACGTACCAACCCACGAGTCAGAAGTGGGCGTATAGTCAGTAGCGATCTCAGGCAAGCTATCGTGGACCTTCCACGGTCCAAGAGCTGGAAGACTGAATTCGGCAGGGCCCTCGATCTTCGCGGTGAAGACATTGCCCTCCCTCGAAGCAATCTCGAGCTTCTTGCCGTTCCAAGTAATACCGCAGATGGACTCAGAAGCAAAAACAGTGACAGTGGTCTCCTTGTCAGCGTCTCCATAAAGAGCCAAGCTGCGACCCGTCTCGTTGAAGGAAGCCGAACGAACAAGATAAGGTCCTTGAACAAAGACGGTCTTGTTGGCAGGGGCCAAGACGTCATTGTCGAGAGTCGGGACCCAGAAAAGGTAAGCTGTAGTGCGGTCCAGCAAAACAGCACGCGAGCCATCTCCAAGATCGACGATGGTGATACCCTTCTTCTGGGTGTATGCAACGGTGACGTTGCTCTCTCCTGCGAAGGTCTGGAAATCGCCGACGTTTCCATCTCCAACAAGCTCAGCAGAAGTGGTACCGCTGACCACGAACTCGCCGGCCTCACCCTCTGGAAGCCAAAGAGCAATGACCTCCTTGCCGTCGACGATGATGTAGCTGAGAACCTCGGCAGTGGAGTAAAGCAGCTTCTTCTCGCCAAAGGTAAAATCGGTGACAATGACCTTGGCCGAATGTCCGTTGATTGCGATGGAGTTTCCGTGTTGAGGAATAGTGAGGGCACCCTCTGACGTGTTGACCGAGAGTTTGAATGCCTCATTGGTGTTGGAAGGGGAATATGCGTGGCGCGCGACGTAGAAGGCGGCGTCATTGTCTACGTTTCGCAGCTCGGCGACGGTGATGGCTGCGTTACTCGAGTATGATGTGCTATTTCCGACTCTCTCCGTCTTTGTCAGGTCCTTCGCCGCTCTCGTGAAAAGGGTCAAAAGCTTGGTTTCGTAGAACTTGCTTCCGATAATTCTGTTCTCGGATACCGGGGAGGAGTAATCGTAGCTGGAGGCTGGCAGTGTGTCAGTCAATCAATAACAGCTGGGAAGCAGAGTGTGCCTACCGACGACAGGACAAGCAAGCCAACCCCAGTTGGTACCGCCGAACATCATGTACAGGGAGATTGCAGTGACTCTCTGGTAGATGAGATCGCGGTAGAAGATATTGGCAAAGTCAACACCGATGTCGCCTGGGCAGCCGCCCTCCGGTCCACCCCATGGGTTGTAAGAGCCTCCCTGGAACTCTGGCAAGAAGTTTGGCTGGGACGGGGACTGAACCGTGAAGTAGTCGTAGTAGTTCTGGGTCAAGTACGGGATGTACTGTCCATTTGTACCGGTGCACTCGCTCAAGTTGCAGCTCCAGCAAGACGGATAGCTGTCCACGCCCACAACGTCGACATTTCCAGTCGCGTTGGAGAAGTCCTTGGACCAAGAGTATCCTCGCATGTTGGGAGCATTGTGCGACAAAGGCACATCGATGCCGTTTTCCCGTGCGCTATCTTGGAGTAGCTGCATGTAGTTCGCAATGGGCGGGTTGAGGACGCGGTTGGGGATATCCTTCCACTGTCCATTGAGCTCGTTCTCAATTTGGAACATGATGACATTTCCGCCATTGGTGATCAAGTGCGGCTTGATGATCTTGGAGATCTCGGCCCAGAAAGGAGTCCATGCCTCGGTGTACCTCGAGTCGTCGTTTCTCAGAGAACCGTACTCGCCGGTTGTGGCCCAGAGAGGGAATCCTCCGGCGTTGGTCTCGGCGTTGACGTAGGGGCCAGGGCGAATAATCAGGTAGATGCCGACCTCCTTAGCGACGGTCATGATGGATGTGAAGTTGTGGGCGCCGGTCTCGAAGTCCAAGACCCCAGGGGACGGGTTATGGTAGCCCCAGTGGTTGTAGATGGAGAAGGCATTGAAGCTGTCGCCAATTGTTAGTGTGGGTTGGGTGTGTCAGTCCAGTACGCTCTTACCCTGCCGCCTTGATCTTCTCAAGAAGGTCTCTCCAAAGTTCCGGCACCGGGATACGCCAGTAGTGGAACTGGAAGCCGTCAGTATCATCATCATGAGGAACTGCGATGGAGGAGGCCGTACTTCACCTGAGAAGACAAAGAGTCTCTCGCCATTGACGATGTAGCTGTGGTGATCCCTGCATGTCCCTGCATCAGTACCTGTTTCGATGAAACATCTTCGGCAAGTCTCACCATTGGACGACTTCATTGAGGCCATTGTCGTGGATCGGCCAGTCAACGTCTTCCTGAGCCAAAGCACGGCCAGACCCGCAAAGCGAGGCCGCGAGCCACAAAAGGCCACCGGCTTTCAATCCGAATCTCATCGTGATAACCGAATCGGATGCAACGCAACAGACCAATTGGCAATACCACTCGAAAGCCGTCTCAAGCTTATTCTGGATTTGACAGCGTCTCTCTTCTTTTTAAACGTCGCAAAGTAACCCCTGTGCGCCCTCGAGAACCCATGTTCGTCCGGTGTGTAGCCCTGGAATCAGCGTAGCATCCGGACAAACGCGCTCGGTGTTGATGGCACCGACAAATGCGGGGAATCATGAGGGGAGAGCCGGGGTTGTTGTCAAGGTGAACCTGACGATCCCCAATTCATCCCCGCCCCCGCGATTTCGGCTAACCGCGTCAATCATCGAGACAACTGAATTTTGATGCCATCAAACCGCAGAAGCGTTGACCTCATTTCCCAAGAGCTAAGGGCTTAGTGGTCCCTCTTGAGCGACCATTTCATCGACAAACTAGCTCGTCCCGCACGACATGATTTTGCGGACCCAAGAAATCGAGGTGTTTTCCCTTTCTGTTTTCTCCACAGACTTGGGCGCGTAGGCCGTTGCCACGAGCTCCACCTTGGCAGCTTAGATGGCTTCTAGGTTGGTGTTGGGCCGTCGCAATATCATGAGCCGATGCCACTTTTTATGTCAATTCGGGACAAACCGAGGCACCGATCGCGCAAAATAAGGTAGGATGCTGGACGAAAATCAAATCAGCACCAAGAGCTCAGTAACATCGCTGTGAGGTCATAGAACGCAGCCCGCGGAAGCACGGCCCGAGGCAGTATGTCGGTGAATTAATGGATTGGGACCTTGTTTGCTTGCCCTGCATGTGCATTTCTGTTCCACTCCGTTGGGCGCTCCAACGGTTCACGCCAGAACCCACAATCTCCGAAAAGAGCTGCAGCCGATCGCGCCATCGCATGAGTGAGGATCACTTCGTCAGAGGAAAGTGCGGTACGCGAGAGGGCAAATTGCCGTTTGCAACACCTTCCCGCTGATTTCCCAATCGACCCGTATTTTCCAACTCCAGTCTCGGTCCGGTCTACCAAATCAACTGCATCTCCATCACGGAAGCCGGCCGTCCAACATCCCACCAAACTGCACTAAGTCTGTCTTTCGCCGACTTTCTAGAGTGGTTTTGTTTGTTCGTGAGTTAGCATCAGGTCCATGACACAAGAGGGTTGGCGAATGACTTACCACCCCCGAAGGAATGGTCCCGGTTCCCTGCCGCGCCGCGGGCCTGGTAGCACTGGAATACCGACTTCTGTCACCCTTTACCACCCTCCCGGGCAGGAACAGTCGATCGCTATTTGCGAAGCTATTCGGAGCGCAACAAGAAGGTCCCATGACGTGCGCCAGCCGTCAGCATTGCCACTCTTGAAGAGCAGGGCAGGGGGACCGGGACAAGTTCGGTTTCCACCCCATCATATTGCCGCGCCGCGGACCTGGTAGCACTGGGTACCGACTTCTGTCACCCGTTTCCACCCTCATGGGCAGGAACAGTCGATCGCTATTCGCGAAGCCATTTCGGAGCGCAGCAAGAAGGCCCCATGGCGTGTACCAGCCGTCAGCGTTACCACTCCTGAAGAGCGGGGCAGGAAGACCAAGACAACCTCGATTCTTCATTCCATCATCTTTGCCTTGCCGCAGACATGAAAACACTGATGATACTCTCATCTGTTCGGCCCTTACCACCAATGTGGCGCGATTGAGACAGAGGGTTTAGCTCTTCTCGCTCGCCGGACCGCAGCATGAAAGTTCACAAGGCGTGTATCATCCGTCAACATTGCCACTCCTGAAGAGCAGGGCCTTTCCATGATAGTGCCATCACGAATCCCAAGCACACCTCCAAGCCATGCTAACGAGACAAGTTGCCCGCTTGCCCAAGGCCAATTGGCGAAAGGTCTCGCAGATCTTGCTCGCAACATCTCCGGTCGACTTTGCAGAGCTCCATCAGGATGACTCCGGGCGGTATCGCAGAGTTGGGTGGAAGTAACTTCGGTCGACTTCGCAGAGCGTTCCTGACGACTCCAGTCGGTGTCGCAAAGTGCTCGAAAAAGGCTTAATGTGTGGTCAGCAATGTACCACCGGAGACACAAAACATTGATGAAATTCTCTGCAGCGACATGTTTCAAATTCACTTACCCTGTCATGACGAATATCGATAGCACAGACGCCAAAAATGGTTGGAAAACCCATTGGGTGGTGATGTTGAAGAGAGAGGGTGACTGTGATGCTGGCGGATGGAGGTTGGACGACAGAAACTGGGCGGTAAAAGTATTTTAAGCGGGGTGACGATTTTCTCCGAGAAGGAAGTGGGAGAAGCCTGGGTGCCTGCCTTGATCAGATAAGGCAGATGAGGCAAGGTAGGTACGCCGAGAGGCAGGAACGACTTGTTGCTGCTCCTTCCCTAAGGCAACGTAGGATCGATCTCTCACCGCCCACACAAGTGTCCTTCTCATCACACCTGCCTTTAGTTAGGTACCTTGATAAAGAGCTGGGATTCGTGAGTCTGTCGATTTCGGGGAGCTCAGACTCGGGGCCGTCTTTACTTCAGCAGCAGGTCGCGAACTAGGGATCTTGTGCAAAGCACGCAACGATTTTCAAAGGCTCGATTCCCTGAGATCGAGTTCAGCCTTTTCCCCCTGTTATTCATTTTATACTTTTGGCATGCTACTCTCTGGTGATACTTTGCCTTTCTCCATTTCCTGAATTCCCACGTCAAATGGTCACAGCTAGATCGGATAGGTTGTGACGATGCATAACTACCGTCGCTCACGTGGCCCTTTATTTGAGAAAATGCTTGGCATTTGAAGACTACACAATGTACCAAAGGCATCGTTTTCACATGTGGCTCATGATGACGCATTGGCCACACCCGTTCGCTGCGCCAGATCCGAACCACACAGTCTCGCAAGCCACACCAAGCCATCATGATTTACTTATCGTTTCTTTTCATCAGTTTGTCTAGCAAACCGGCGTAGCCACAGCGTACACATTTCTGCACCCAATTCTGTTGCACACATCAGGCTGTTCACATCCAAAATCGACAGTCGTCGTAGCAAGAGCGCTCGAGCAACCACATGATCTGGTGACGGTGGAAGTCGTCGTACACTGCGCTACGAAGCAGCTCTTGCAAATCGTGCCCGTCGAAGTGATCTTGGGGCAGTTGACTAAGGAGCACGGCACTGTGGTCGTCTGAGTGGTCGTTTGAGTTGTTGTCGCAGTCTTCGTGGCCACTACGGTGGTTGTCTCGCGGTAGGTAATGGGAGCAGTTACGGTCGCAGTCGAAGTAGCGGCGGTTGTCATTATTGAGGTAGTGAGACTGACAGAGATTTGAGTGATTGTCTTTGTGACTGTGGTCGTTCTCGTTCGGTCAATCGTGGAGGGAGTCAGCGTAGTCTGGCCAAAAACGCCCCTAGCCCACATCAGTAACACGTATTGCGATATTTGGATTAAGGGAAAGACCAAGCTAAAAGGCTGAAGAAGAGGATCACGACTGAAATGTTCTGCATTGTGAAATATGTGGTTGAACCCTTTGTGGGGCCTTACGGTGGAAGTGCAGTTTACCAGGTATTAGAGGTCGAAGTCGAGCACCTAATTTATATTTGTGCCAAGCTTCCCTGCGCTCGTACAAAGGAAGCATCGTCCAATACTTACCTGTGCCAACGCTTTGTAGAACTGGATTTGTAGGACATATCCGGCCCAGTCTCTCCGTAGACGCATTCGATCTGGTGCGGGGTTTACACGTCAATATACCTCTTTACCCGGAACCAGAGAAGTCACAAATGACACGCAGCTTGAATTTAGATGAAATTGAGCTGCAAGACTCCTCTTTGAGCTGGGAAGCGAATGCTGCAATATGATATGCGGAGTAGGAGAGCTTACATTTGATCCAACTGTGTCTGGACTGCGAATTAATTTATCCTCGCATATCGGTTGAATTCTGAAGGCTGGTTTGACATGTGCCTATATCAGATAATGGCTCGAAAGAAGCCAAGTCCGCTTGATTCGTCTTCCCAATCGATACGCTCCGATACGGTGAAAAGAAGCAGTATTGCATTCTCTCGGAAGTAGAATGTTGCTTAAAGTTTGTTCTGTGAGCCTGGATTCTCCCTGGTTGTGGATTATATGTGCCTCGTCAAATCATTGCACATCAGATTGAGTTGGAGAAGGCCATTAATATGACTGTGAGTAAGTTTCTTGCCCAAATTTGAAGCATGAAACTAACATCTCCTAGTCACATGCTTCAAAGGCCTCTGTTGCACGCCGAATCGATCTATCGGCGTCGCTTTGGTCTTCTCGATGCTTTATCACAAACGGTTCATCAAATGATAGATGAGCTATCGTGAGTTTTCCGGTGCATTTACGACTACATGATGCATTTAGACCTTCACATCGCACATACTATCCGGACGAAATATACCATGTATGACACGCAGTTGCTGTAGGTTCAAATATCAAATAATAATTACCTCTTTGTAAGGTATCTGGGCTACATGAACATGAAGACGAGCCATGAACGACGGTGAATTTGCCAAGACTATGCTCATATTTAGGTCCGTCTGAGTTCATGATGATGCGCTAGTTCTGAAGTATGTTCACTTGCAATCCAAGTCCACTTGACAACAAGTATGCGGGGTCTGGGCTTGGTCGAATTAACACAATTTAGACATGACAATGATGATTCGCCCAATGGCGGTGCCCCAGTATATTGTTTGCTATCTGAGTGCTCAACTATCCCTAAACATCTCCGACGTCCCCCTTCGGCTTACTGTAAGACCGGAGCTCTCGTCTATTCATGTACGAGGCTACTGATTTAGCACCTCCAGGAGGTGATCTCGTTGTCGTACTCAACAGTGCGAGGGTCATCAGGCAGAGCAACGGCCAGGTTGTAGTTGTAGGAAGAAGTGAGACCGCGGTCGTCGCCCTTGTTGTCGCAGCCCTTGAACCTGTTGACATTCTTGTTAGCATCCAATGATACGGTAGATGAAAGCAGCCGACGTACTTGTAGAACTGGCACTTTCCGCCAGTGTTGGTGGACAAGGAGGTAACCTTGTCGTTGAAGCGGTCGCTAACCTCAGTGGAGTTGGGGCCGTTGAAGTCAAAGAAAGAGACTGCGAATCAATCATCAGCATATGTCACCTCGCCGGGGATCGCGCCATCACTTACCACAAGAACCAGGGGGAGCACCAAAGACGAGGCAGTCACCACGGAAGCCCTGAACTTTAATAAGCAATCATCCAAAGACACGAATCAAGATTCTAATGGACTCACAGCGTCAGCGCACTGAAGCAAGAAGACAACGTCGGGGTTGGTCTCGTTACGGTTTGGGTCAGGCTCGGCCTCCTGGCGCGAGTTCAAGACGTTGGGGGCGACCTTGACCTCGGTGTTCTTGAAGGCGTCGAAAGCGGCGGAGTTCATGACGGAACCGGCCAACTTGAGGTCGGCCCCGGTGGTACGCTGCTCAATGGGCTGGGGCTGCTTGACAGCAGCGGACATGACGCCGGTGGCGGCAGCAGCCGCAAGGACAATGGTGCTGAAGCTCTTCATCTTGAGATGGTTTATTGAAACGAATGTCTGTGTTCGGATTGAATCAAAAGAGTGACTGGGAGAGCGGTGACAAACAGCTTCTGGGACTCCTATCAACACGAGTAATACGGCGGACTGGCAGCCTTATTTATCTTCGCGAGTTCTGAACCGAAAGTTCCGCGGACAGAACTGACTTTCGATCCAATATCTGCAAGCAGCCCCATCCCGGCCTCGCGAAGACCGATCGCCCTCATAATCGTGATATTGTTTGTGGAGTTATACGACTCTATGCTATCCCGAGTGATTGGTGCCGAGAGAAAGGGGGAGACTTTGTGGCCCGAGTGTTCCGGAGTTGACGATTTAGACTTTGGAGGTTTTAATATGTGAACGGGGCTCATCACTTTTGCCAACTCCCACCATCCATGACAAGGTTTTGAGTCGAGAATAAAAATAGTGGAAACCGGCGCATGAGGGATGAACAGTCTGGGGCGACCCGTTCGGGCTGCGGGCAAGTCCTCCTATCCGTCTGCTATTGATTGCCGCCATATGTGTTGGCTCGGCGGGAGCGTTTATCTGATGTCTCATGTTCGTCTGAACTGACTCGAAGATCGGACGGCTCCTTCGCTGCGTATTTTCTGGTAAGGGGGCGGTGATCTTGGGATCCCCATACATGACTCTTGGCTTCCGTGATTAGGAACTTCTTATTCTTCTCGAAGGGGCAAATTTCTTGCGGATCGGCAGTGAAAGGAGAAACTTTCGACATAAGTTCCTCAAGTGACCTTAGGGAAATTTCCTGAGCCAACCTTGAATGCCGACGGATGAAATTGCTGAATGCGAGCGAAACCGAGTGCCTCAAGTATCCTATCTATGGTGCCGTTCTTGCCGACTTTAAGCATCAGTACCAAATCATTTAATGTATCAACACCTGCTCGCAAAGACCGTTTTGCCGAAGCGCTCGCGGTTGCAGCAAACCTTCTCTCTGCAAGGAGTACCTGGATTCAATCCAACATCACTGCAGGACTTGATGCAGACTAGAGTGACTAAATGCAAGTCCCGAAAATAAACTAGCATATCGCCGGGGTAGTCTCTCGGCAACCTATGGGGCAATTGACGAGGCGCAACTCTGCACCTATCAGGCAAAGGCGAAGACTCCGTCGATACTCATGATCTACATTCTAGACCCCTTTATTGATTAATCTATCGTTGCTTTTTCTTCTCCGAAACTAAGTCGACCCATATCGTCGTTTGACCATCGATTCTAGTTGCTCATGCATAGACTGCATCAACCGGCCCGTTCAGTTATCCTGTCCAATCAGCTCAACGTCATACCAAATTCGCGCTGCGACTTTTAGCTTGTGATCCTATCGTTATGGATCTTCGACAATTAGGCTGCTTCGTAGGACGCAAAATTTTGACGAAAACATGATTTTGGTGAACTTATTGGCTTCTCATTTTCCGAACGTTCAGGAATGGTGTTCTCTTCTCCGCAAAGTATTGGGGAAACGAAATTACATGCAAGCACAATTGAGGATTTTAGGTGATTGCGAGATGTTTTGACTTGGTCTGTTGCTGTTGTTGGTGAGCAAGTTAACAATAGTTAACAATTAGTCCTACAAGAAACCCCCAGGAGCCAGAACTCTATGTGATAGCTGTCATCCAAAATTGAGCATTGCCGAATGAGAAATCATGTTTGAATACAACTCGAATTTCATTTCTTTGAGCCATCAGTCACCCATCAGCTGACACTCGCCTTGGGTCTATGGACTATATCTCATGATATCAGCCATTGTAAAATAGAGTCTGGTGGCTCCTTGACTCCTTGAAAAATCACTGAACAGGTTCAATTGATAATACTGTCAGTACGTCAGCGAGTACCGTTTCTGAGAAGCATTAGGCTGTGCTCTGTTATTCATGTAATAACTGCCGGAATATTTGACGTGATGATAAGAGAAAACTCTCTTCTTTTATTGCTTGACTGGTTGATATGTGAGCAAGCGACTCAGAGCTCTTAAGTAAAATCGCATTTCAACATGTCCGTCTGTCTTCTAAAGAACTTCTGCCAATCCGCACAACTTATTGCAGATTTTTGAAAGACCAAAGGTGCCCGTTGATGAACATTTGAATATGATCCCTTACTTCGAATCCTGCTAAAAGTTTTCATCTTCCCATCGTACTTTGGACCAAGTAGAAGACACATAGAGTTTTGCTCAACCGCGCGCCCTTATTTCGTTATCATTTTATCACTCGGTCTTCGCCACGTGAGGTTACCACTGGGTCTTGTTTGGTTTTCTTTCCCCGACCCTCCGCGTAATCCTCAAGCCCAATCACGCATATCGGTCTGATCAGCAAGAGAGGGATAAAATAGAAATATTCTCCCACTTTTATAGATTGAAGGTGAGAAAATGGAGGTTGATAGGTTGAAAGTGGCCCTAGATGTGCAGATATCTGTGGAGAAAGTCCTCACGCAGGCGGGGTTGGGTCGAGGTGCCCGCATCTGCTATCTGACGCGGGGTTGTTATCGAAACGCGTCGTTTCCCCCCAACATGCTCGAGTGATCACACTTGTACCTGTCTGACATTGCGACTTTTCCAAACAAATGTTGCATCGACGGTAAGTGAGACATGCTCTCGGGGCTTTGCCTCTTTTCTTTTGTGTTTCTACAACATCCCCTCATACGACAGCGGCGCAAAGGCGATACAATTTGTTGCAGAATGGTAAGACAACTTGTCATCGTTCTTGGCATGCAAACAGGTCCCGTCCCCTTGTTGTCGATGGAATATGTGAGGGTCAACAAGCGGTGTGTCAGCCAGCTGAAACTACAACAATCTACGTGGTAGGGGCTAAGTGGCCACCTGCGGGCCGCAGTTAACCGAAACTGGTCAAACTGGTGCTGCAATTTAGGCTACGTAGGTTCGTGTATCGCCGCCCAAAAAACTTGTTTAGCAGCGAATCCGCACCGCGTCGCGCCCCTGCTTGGCGTACACACGCCTATTGGAAGTTTGAACTCCAAATGTTTATACCGCCTCCCAAACACTCAGGGCCCCAATGGGAGAGGGGTTTCGCCGCGCAGAAGAGGCACAAGGGGGGTCATGTTTTGCCAAGTGACGTCAATTCGCTCCCTCTGCCAAGGAATGACGACCGTCCCCGCGGGCTACTTGGCATCAAAAACATGCTGATGTCTTCGTGTTTTCCAAGGTTGGACTCCATGATCGGTTCTTCTTGCCTCCTCTTCAAAAGTCGGGGTGCCCCACATTCTTATTTCCAACGTCGTATTTCACTCTTCTTCATTGAGGCTCCAGTACTACATTCTCGACCTCATCTTTCAGTAGACACATTTTCATACACCATTTCATCATGGCGACAATGGCGACACCACTTGTTGAGAGACTGAAGGCGTCGGGGGGCGCCGAATCGGCCGGTAAGATACTCATCTGCTCAACTGGCTAATGTTTGAACGATGAACTCTGGCTAACTTCATCCAGGATTCCTAAATGATATTGTGGACCAAATGTGGCCGCATATCAACATCGCCGCCGGCCGAATGACAAAGGAGATTGTTGAGCCAATGCTCGCCTCAATGTTGCCTGGTCCTCTGTCAACCCTGCGTTTCGTCAAGATTGATCTGGGAAATGTGCCAATGAGATTCTCTCAAGTGGATGTGCACAAGACCGACAATGAGGGCATTAAGCTTGACATGGACCTCGACTGGGATGGACAGTGTGATATTGATCTGGAGGGCAAGATGGTGCCCAAGTTGGTAAGATGCTCGACAAACTTACGATGAAGATTTGCATGACTAAATTTCGACAGGGCATTGAGAAGGTTCACATCCACGGCAGACTTTCCGTGCTGCTCTCGCCGTTGACCGACATTATTCCTCTGGTAATACATTTTCGTCCATCTGCCGTCAGGAGCATACACTAACATGATTTCAGATTGGTGCGGCTCAAGTTGCCTTCATCAACCCCCCAACCCTGAAGCTCGACTTTGCTCACGCCGCGAACATCGCCGACTGCTTCCTGATCGAGAAGGCCGTCCGCAAGGTCATCCTCAACATCATCGCCTCCATGGCCGTCCTCCCCAACCGCTACCTGGTGAAGCTCGACGGCAACCTGGACTGGTTCAAGGCATACCAGCCCCACCTCGGCGTGCTGCGCCTGACCGTCGACAAGGCGACCGAGATCAACGGACCCAAGAAGAGCGGCGCCAAGAGGCTGCTGGACAAGATCATCAAGGACATCCCCGACTGTTTCTGCCAGGTGAGCGTCGGCGCCGAGGAGATGTGGCGCACCAAGACTGTGAAGAACGACCACAACCCAGTCTGGAACGAGACGCACGACTTCCTCATCACGGATTTCGAACAGGTCATCGCTATCGACGTTGATGACGATGACCTCGTGGGCGACGATGATATTGGCCTTGCGTCCACCACGGTCAAGGATATTCTGCTGGAAGGCGGTACTCACGAGCTGGAGCTGATCCACAACGGCGAACCAACCGGCTCGAAGATCGTCCTCCACGCCCAATTCTTCAACTTCGTACCTGAAGTTGATGCACTCAAGGCCGCCGAGAGCCAGGGCGAGGGCCAGATCTGCGGACTCGCGACGGTGCTTATCGCCAGCGCTCTCGGGCTCGAGGGTAACCGCAGCGACTTGAACCCCAGCGTGAAGGTGACGTGGGGCGCGAGCGAGTTCCAGACGCCGATCAAGTCGTACAGCCCCGGGATGGACATCTTCAACCCCAACTTCGACACCGCGTTCAGGATCCCGGTGACGCTGGATATGGTCAACAACGCGTCAAACTTCAAGCTTGCGCTGATGAACAAGACCGACGAGACGGGAGCCATCGAGATCCCCTTCTCCGACATTCTTGAGGCCCCTGGCATGATCAAGGCGGATGCCTTTGACGTTGGATCGGGTGCGACGGTGAGGGCTAGCATCTCTCTGCGCGGGTTGCAGCACGCCCCGTTGCACTGAGCGGATGAAACCACTTGATTTTGGCCATTCATATGTATGAATTTACGGAGTATATACGATACAGAATGTATAGGACATAAAATACAGCGGTGTTCAATTGTCTTTGAAAATGACTGTTTCACGATTGTCTTTGTTTTGTTCGTTGTGTCGTGACCTACTTCATTCATGGCACCATGACTCCTGGTCGGCCTGGAATTTCTTAACTGCAATCTCGGAAATACCAATTGGACGCAACCATCTTACCTTGATACCATGAACGGTTTGAGTGGATGAGATATCGAGCAGGTTCCTTATTTCTGTTGTGGAGTTGCAACTTACAGAAGACAGCCAAAGTGAGTCCGATTCAGCTAGGCTCCTGTACTCAAAAAGAACAACCCGCAGCTAGAGAAATCTATGAAATCTGCCTGGATCATATCTCACATATTGGTAGTAAATTGACTCCATCAACATCTTTGAACATTTGGTCTACAGTGTGTTGGACACTGTCGAAACTGAAGTGGCAAAATCGGCTGATCAACAAAGCCTCTTGCCTCATGAGCACTCACATCTTACCTCAGCCAGCTTAGACGAACAGAATCACTCGAACGCGGTAGGGTCGCGTGTGTTTCAGCAGCGGACCGACCTCCACCGAATGTTCATGACGTAGCAATGATGAGGCTTCCACGAAAGGCCACATAAGGGAGACTGGGCGAAGCTATTTCACTATAATATTGGATCTTTATCCTCAATTGCATTCAATTGTAACAGTTCTCCACAATCATACAAATATCTCACCTAATATTATCATCACTTCGCCAGTAATAAACATGTCTGGTACAGCTCCGAACAACCCTGCGCCTGGTAGCCACGCCAGCGACCGCGGAGTCGGCCAAACACCTCTGGACGCAAACCAGCACGGCCAAGCGCAGTAAGCGATATTCCAATCAGCTCTTCAAATTCTCTTTGCAGGATAGAAATTGAATTTTGTGTGAAAGTTTCGGCCGTTATCGCATCGAGGGCTGACACGTCACAGAAACATCATCGACGAGACCAAGGATACCCATGGTTCGGCGGTTGACCGCAACATCGGCGAGAGCATCGACGCCGCAAACGCGAAATCGGGGTTGCCGTCGCGGGTGGATGAGATCCTGAACAAATCTTCGTCGTCGTCGTCGCCTGCTGCGGGCAGCGGGACAGCTGGCGCGGAGCGCAAAGCCACGTTGGCGACCGAGCAGGGATTCCGGGTTGGCGAGGAGGCGGATCTGCATCATCTGGCTAGCAGCAAGCAGCCATGATGAGGCTCGGGAGTGGTTATCATTGAGAAAGATCATGTGGCGAGATGATTTAATGCAGTGATCGGCGAAGAAGTAGGGGTCGTGCTCGGAAACCGAACTCATACCTCCGGAACGGATTGTTTTGATACAGTACACTAGAAACGGAGGCCCTCCTGTGGTCTCGTCCAATAATAGGGTGGAAAGAAATTGCAATACTACGGGCGGCCTGCGAAGAAGTGAGGCCTCACGCTGGGCTTGGTTGAAGATGTGACCAAGGTCATGCAATTTTCTGTCTTTTGGACGATGAACCGGAGGGAGCATCACCAAACCCAAATGACAACATTCTATAAAGCAGGTCAGGTATATGCAATCAAATTGAGTATGCTGATGTACATGAGTCGTATGTACAAGATATGCTATTTTCATTCTTTCTTCATTAAGGCGTCTTCGGTCTTCATCCCGCGACATGATCCAAATAATTGTTCGCCTCTGGGAGAATGTACTCCTGTTCCAATGAAGATCACAAGGCGCACTGATCCAGGTTGTTTCCAGGTAGGCGCCTTTCTCGGGGAATTCGGGAGGACGGCACTGCTTGATCTTACCTCGCGGGCCTGCTGAGGAGAGGCTCTTGGTCGTCGCCCTCGTGCTCCACGTGCTTGTCCTTCTTCGCAAAGGGCCAGTAGCCCTTCTCGTTGCAGATCATGGCGAAGAAGCCCGTCGCGACGGCGACCCAGTAAAGGTTGTAGGAGACGACGGAGCCGACCGTGGCGGAGTTTTGCCAGCCGAGTACGGCGTTGAAGATTCCCCAGAAGCCGCCGCCGTTGAGGTCGGGGTTGCAGCACTGTTATGCGTTAGTATGTTGATTCGGGAGGAGGCTGTAAGGAACCATCTTACGTTTACGTGCCAAACACTCCTGCGAATGTCGTAGGAGCCAGGCCCGGAGCCCAGCTCTGCGGCGTCACCGCCGACAATCTTGTTCCACTCGTTCTGCTCAAAGTGCCAGACACCCTTGGAGAAGAGGCCAGCAGCAATGAGGTACAAGAAGCAGGTCGAAACGATGAGGAAGAGCTGGATGGGTGCGGTTTTGGAGCCCCTGAATGGGGAGTCAGCACGGGCATCATTATGGCTAGAGTTGTGACGAGGCAAACTCACTTGTAGATGAAGTAACCAACAAAGGCACCGAGAGCGAGTCCGAGGACCGAGGAGAGAGCAATGGCGCCGGCGGGAATGCTCACACCAACACCGACAATGAACAAGACACCCTCAAAGCCCTCTCGCAGGACCGTGATGAAAGGTAGCAGGAACAGGGCGTACTTCTCGCCGAGATACTTGAGTCGCTCACCCCAGGGGCCGGAGTGGCTCTCGGTAGCATTGAGAGCCTTGGACAGCTTCGCACGCCACTTGTCCTGGAGCTTCGTCACACGGAGGAGCACGGCGCCCATGGCGGTGATGATGAGGGAGGCGCCGAGGGAGAAGACGCCCTCCCAGATGCTCTCGGCGGCGGCGAACTGCTCCGCGCCGAGGCTGTGGATTCCGCTGATGATGGCAACGGCGATGAGAACGCACGTCAGCAGGCCGGCGACGGTGCCGAACCAGACCTGTGCATGTCAGATTTGGAGGTTCTCGTGAAAAAGATGGGACGAACTCACCTGCTGCACCATCTTTTGATAGAGAACGGGGTCATCTTGAGTTGCCAAAGTGCGCTTGATGAAGGCGAGCAGGACCGAGACGATGATGGCGGTCTCAAGGGACTCGCGGAAGGTGATGAAGAAGACTGGGGGGGTCAGCGACTACGTCTGAATGAGAATCGTCTCATCAAGCTTACTGGGCAGTGAAAATAGGTCCTCCATCTTGTGTGTTGTTTTGAGATGTTCTACGGGTGAGGCTGAAGATTGCAGATGGTGGGTGAGTGGTGGCGACTGGGGGCGAATGGTGGTGGTGCTAGGCGCGCGAGCGGCTGAGCGTCAGCTGAGAGAGTTCGGGCGGCTGGAACTTAAGGGGCTCTGGCTGCGCTGTTGGTCCTGGGCAGGCTTGACTCGACGAGGGAGGGGAGTGTGTCTACGGCGCAAGAGAGTCTGGAAGCATCGCAGACGACAGGCTTCTCGGCTGCGGTATATCGAAAGAAGAGAGAGAGGCTCGACGAGGGATGATGGATGCGACAGTCACCACAGCACAGCACAGCACAGGGCAGAGCGGAGATGCAGATGGATGAGATGCTGCGACAGCGGCCGGGGCGGCTCTTTTCGAAATGCGTGTGGTGGCCAGGGTGGATGGATGCCGATGGATACAGGGCTCTCACTGTGAAATTTCACGCTGGAACAATCCCGTCCCAACCAGCGTGAAGGATTGTCGGCCAAAGTCTGTCGCGTGACGGGCGACGGGCGCGGAGACCGAAAGGTTTTTCCTCGCTTTTTCGAGGACCGGGGTGTCCAGCGATGTCGGCTAGCGTCAAAGACGGAGCGAATCGGCAGTACTGTCCAGCATACCTAAGGTACCTTAGGTGTTGTGCTGCTGGCAGGTCGATGACAGGTTCGTCCCGGCGGAAGGGGTGGGCTGGCTGCTGCGTGTTTGATTTTCAGGCGGCGGCGGATCAGATAAACCCCACCGGGGTGGGCCTTTTTCGCTTTTCTTGAGGGGAGCTTTCCCTTATCAGATCCAGGCCGCCAAGACGCATGCAATTTTCCATCAGGCGACCCTTTTTCACGTGTGTCTCGCTTGCGACTTCCCCCCTTCCCTTTAGGTCCCTCTATTCGTAAAGCAGCCACACTGGAAGAAGGCCATGTTCTCCGTGCTCGGCCCGGTTCGATGAAGCCTTTGCGGAACCACGACGTTTTGAAATAGCGATACCAACACTCTGGTCGACGACGACGACGACGTTTGGCCCGGTGAGACAGCGACCGACACAAGGGAGACACACACAGAGAGAGAGTCTGGCAACTGAAAGCTTGTGTTGAGTCTTGAGTCATAGACTTGGTAACTTCGCCCACCACCGAGCGAGCACAGCACATCGCAACCCCAATTTGATGCTCACGGCCGCCATGGCCTTTTCATCGCCAAGTTCGCCCCTCATGGCTCGCCTCACAGCCTTGATGCTATTCGCGACGCCAGCCCTGGCAAAGACCATCAACCTCGACTGGAACATCACATGGGTGACTTCCAACCCCGACGGCCAGTTCGACAAGCCCACCATCGGCGTTAACGGACAATGGCCGCTGCCACTCATCGAGGCCACAAAAGGTGACAGGCTCGTTCTCAACGTCAACAACCAGCTCGGTGTTGAGAGCACCAGCCTGCACTTCCACGGTCTGTTCCAAAATGGCACAAACTACATGGACGGCGCTGTCGGCGTCACCCAGTGCGCCATTCCTCCAGGAAAGTCTCTTACATATGATTTCAAGGTGAGAGACCCAACTTATACACTCACATGGCCATTACATGAGGCTCACACATCTTCTCAGTTTGATCAATCAGGCACATACTGGTACCACGCCCACAACGATGGCCAGTATCCCGAAGGTCTGCGTGGCCCCGTTGTCATCCACGACCCCGAGGGCCCTTACGAGGGAAAGTATGACGAGGAACTCGTCATCACCCTGTCGGATTGGTATCACCAGTCGACGAGATATCTCATCAAGGAGCTCATCAGCGTCGAGAACCCCACCGGCGCCGAGCCCGTCCCCAACTCGGCTCTCATGAACGATACCCAAAACCTGCAGGTCAAGGTCCAGCCCGGCAAGACCTACCTCATCCGCCTGGTCAACGTCGGTGCCTTTGCATCTCAGTACATCTGGTTCGAGGGCCACCAGATGCGTGTTGTTGAGGTTGACGGCGTCTGGACTGAGGAGGCCGATGCCGACATGCTCTACATCACCCCGGCGCAGCGCTACAGCGTTCTTCTCACCACCAAGAAGGATGCATCGCAAAACTTCGCCATCGTCGGCTCCATGGACGAGGAGTTGTTCGATGTCATTCCCGACGAACAGAACTCCAACGTCACCGGCTGGCTCGTCTACGATGAGAAGAAGCCCCTGCCTGAGCCCGCGACCGTAGACGATTTTGAGGCCGCTTTTGATGATGTTGATCTGGTACCCGTCGACCATCGCGAGCTCTATGACAAGGTCGATTACTCCTTCAGCTTCACCGTCAAGATGGATAATCTGGTTGACGGCGCTAACTAGTATGTCTCCCGTCGAATGTTGTGACAGTACAATGACTAACATGCACAAGCGCCTTCTTCAACGACAAGACCTACGTCGCCCCCAAGGTCCCGTCCTTGTACACCGCCCTCACCGTCGGAGAGAAGAACGCCCTGGACCCCCGCGTCTACGGTACCTACACCAACACGCAGGTCCTCAAGCACAACGAGGTGATCGAGATCGTCCTCAACAACGAGGACGACGGCAAGCACCCCTTCCACCTCCACGGCCACCAGTTCCAAGTCGTCCACCGCTCCGACGAGGACGCCGGCGCGTACGCAAACGACAGCAGCATCAGCTTCCCAAAGTACCCGATGCGCCGAGACACCCTCGTCGTCGAGGGCAACGGCAACTTTGTGATCCGCTTCAAGGCTAACAACCCGGGCGTGTGGCTCTTCCACTGCCATATTGAGTGGCACATGGACCAGGGTCTTGTCGCCACCATCATCGAGGCGCCCGAGGCGCTCCAGGGGCAGAAGATCCCTGAGGGACACCTGGAGGCGTGTCGTGCGGGTGGAGTTCCCACCAAAGGCAACGCCGCAGGCAATACCAAGAATTTCTTTGACCTGAAGGGTGAGAACAAGCCTGCCGGGCCCCTGCCTGAAGGATTCACGGCCAAGGGCTATGTTGCCATGTTTTTCAGCGTTATCGCCGCCTTCCTGGGCCTGGCCGTTATTTCATGGTGAGTTTAACGAATCAGTCTCCTTTTCCATCACTGAAGCTTTCATGCTAATTCTTGCTAGGTACGGTTCTATGGAGTCTGACCAGAAGGAGAGCGCTGTCGAAGAAGACGAGACAACTCCTCTGGCCAGAGGCGGAGATGAGTGAGACGCATATAGAAGATCTTTACAACATCATACCCAAGCAATGTGATTTACCATAGCATTTATCAGCAATCGGTCAAATTTGAACAGAGAGATTCACCTGCTATTCGCTATCTGATGCTGCGACCAAGACTGTGGGCCTGGCGAGCCATCTCGGTCTCCGAGGCATGGCCCTCGGTATCTCGGAGCACAGTGTCAACCCCGTTCGGGAGCACTTCCATCTGTCGATTGTCTGTCAACCACTGAGGATACAGCGCTTATTTAGGATGGCTTGAGTAAGGTGGCTGTTAGGTTGTTGGCAAACATCGAATTGGCACACTGATGAGTGATACGTCGTTGGAAGCACCGAGCACATTTGGACTTGGGCGAGCACAGATAACCATCAACCATAAACTCATTGCTAAACTAAGAACTGGATATCATCTCGTCGCACATAAACACATCGTCCAACCAAAAGTCCATAAATCATGACATCCAACCCAGCCATCCACCCCTTCCCTCCACCATCACCAACAGTCCTATGTACCTGAAGCCATGCCGCACCCCTTGCCTCAGAGCCTTGCTCATCGGATATTGTTAAGCTGGACGCTGTTCTGCGAAGTTGAGTCCTTGGCGGCGTTCCAGTGCTCCGAGTTCCTCGCGTTGTCCTCCATGCGCGCAAGGCGGGAGTTGCGCTTCTTCTGCTGGCTGCGGCGGTAGAAGAACAACGCGGCGCCGAGGAGCAGGCCGACGCCCGCGACGGCACCGATGACGATACCGGCGATGGCGCCGCCGGAAAGCTTCTTGCTGCCGGAGGACGAAGAGCCGGAGGACGAAGAGCCGGAGCCGCTGTTGGAGGCGGAGTTGGTGGACGAGGCGGACGGGGAGGCGGTGGCCTTGAGGTCGTCCTCGCCGGGCTCGGTGGCGTTGAAGCAGGGGATGCGGGTGTTGAAGTTGGCGAGCTCGACGTAGGTGATGTCGGCGCAGGCGTAGAAGGTCTGGTTGTGCGGGGCGTCCCAGTCGGCCTTGTAGATGATCTGGAGGGTGGCGTTGCTGCCGGCGGTGACGGAGCTGGGCGGGTTGGCGATGTTGACGCAGGTGTGGCCGGGGTTCAGGTCGGCGACGCTCTGGTTTTCGATGAGAGTTTCAAAGTCGCTGTTGGAGGTAGGGTCTGGGGGAACGAGTAAGTATGTTGTTGTTGCAGAATGCAGTTTACACAAGTTGGTTGTACAAGAAGTGTCAAAATCTGGGTTAGGGGGTTAGGGTTAACATACCGTTCTTGTAGGAAATGGAGATCTTGGTGTTGTAGTAGTCATCCTGAGCAACGAGGGCAACCTGTCCGTTCACTGGCAGAGTTTATGTCAGACATGAGCAGTTGAGATTGAAGTCATCGCAACTCACCAAGAGGGAACTCGGTTCTGTTCTCAACGCCAGACTTGGAGCCGCAAGGGGCCTGGTTGTCCATATCGCCGCTCCATACTCTGTCGGCGGGCCACATGAAAGCAGCAGGGCTACGAGACAAAGTCAGTCAACGTCACTAACACCGCAGTTCCTCGGCGTCCGACTCACCCCATGTCGTCATCCATGACATTGTCCTGGGCGTAGGCGACAGACGCCAGCCCGAGGGCCAAGAAGGTCTTCAGCGAGGAGTGCATTTCGACAAGTCGATGAAAACGATTGCAAGTCGGATACCCGGCAGAACCCCAAGAGATGCAAAGCCACAACTTCAGACCAAGAGACTGGACTGGGATCGGGGAGATGAGCGATGGAAATTAAGAATTAAGGGGTGTGCATCCTTGGGAACACGAACCGGATGGCGGCAATGCGTTCAAGTTATACTACTGCTGCAAGTGCCTACCCGGTTTACCCAGTTTACCTTTCTGATGTACGGAGACTGCCTCTTCGAGGGCTGCATGTGTGTGTGTGTGTGTACATGTTCCCGCCCCGCGCACGCCAACCTCGATCCAACCACCTCCGCTTTGCACATGTGCAGAATAGACAACGCTCAAAAAGCAATGAGGGAAAAACTCGAACCGTCCGTCCACACGCACAGGACTACAGAAGTGCGGCCCAGAACGTGGGCTCCTCTGGCCAAGTGCGCCGAATCTCGTTGGGTGATGCATGGTCTGGGTGGTGGTGCAGGTGGCGACAGGTTCTTGGAAAGTCTTGGAAATGTACCGTGAGGTTCACAGGATGACAGGACCCAGCAAGATCCAAAGGGACCTTTGGAGGAGCGGTTCGGCAGCATTGCAGAGGAGAACTGGGGACAGGCATCGGCGGCAAATACGAAGTTTTCGGCCGCCGAAGGGGCCGGCCGGTTCAATCTAACGTCTCTCTCTCTTTCTCCCCTCTCTGTTTGTTTGTCCAGTCTTTTCTGCAATAGACTGGTGGGCAAAGGGCCAGCATCGGATAAGCGTTACTTGGCAAAAAGGCAACGCGTTGCAGAGTAGCGTGGGAGTCATGGAGAAGCGACAGGGTTCCGGGTTGTGAGTCTTGACTCTTGAGTGGTGAGATGCGCAACATTCGAAGAGGGGAACGAGGGATAAAAAATACAATTAAATAAAAACAATTTTCAGAGTGCAGTTTATCAGATCGCTCCGTCCAATCAAGTGCTGCCATGCGGCCCGCCGTGCCTCTTGGCGGCAGCGCCAATATCGCCCAAACAGGGAACGTCCGTCCTCTTCGCCGATGGCTTTCCCACTGATGTGATTGATAAGATTAGATGCATCACAAGGTCGAGATCCTGTGTGTGTCCAGTGCCCGGTGCTCCGCTCCATTTAATCGTACCTTAAACCCTTTCTCCACCGACAAGGGGGGGCTGGCGTCTCCTCCTCCTCCTTCCAGCCAGCCATTCAGCCAGAACTCAGTCCGACCTCGCCCACAAAAGAACAAGGGGGGAGGGTAGTTTAACCCATCCCGCCGAACGAAGCGAGAAAAAGTGCCCCCCTCACGCCACGGACAGTCATCGTCCATCAGATAATCGCTGTGGCCATGGGCGACCCCTGGTTCTGGGCCGAGAGCTGGGCCCGACGATATCGGTGAATCCAGACACACGCACCGGAAAGAAGAGCCCTTTTCGGGAAGGCGAGAAGCATCCTTACCGGCCAACCGAATGTTTTCAGCACTTGGCATCAGGTCACCGTTTCCCGACAGGTCGACAAAGAGGGCGGGGTGGAGGATGAGAGGGGCGGCGGCGGCACAGGAACATGATGTGAGTTTGTTGTTGCTACCTTGCCTACTGCAAGCTGCAACTGCGCGCGCGCGAGAGCGGAGCGGATCATGGATCATTAGTCTGGCAACAAACCACTGCCAACCAGTCTTCCTCCTCCTCTTCACTCGTCTGCTTCTCTTGCATAGCACACTAATCAAGACTTTAGTCATGTCCTCGGCATCGCCAGCTGGTTAAGGTAGCAGCCGTACCATGTAAGTACTGCGTACACTTAGAGTTGCGTTGGTTCGGCGGGTACCTGTGCCACGCCCCCTCCCCTCCTCTCCGACATGGATCTCGTTCTTGATTTTCCATCGTTGGTACGAGCTTTTCGGCATCCCGCACGAGATTGCACTCCCAAGCGCGCCGGGCCCAGTCATGTCGGGTCGGCGATCCGGGGCAAATCCGAGCACGCCAGATCCCAACTTGCTCACCTTGCTCACGCCGGATTGCCCTTTGTCTTTTGGCAAATCCACATGCGCGCGAGTTAGTTCATCCCCCTGTCTCCGCGAGCTGGATGATGGAGCTGAGCCAAGACTGCGAAGCTGGGAGTTCCCATGACGGATACACACACACGAACCCGGCTCGCAGTCTAGACTGACGCGTGGTTCCTGGGAATACGAAAAGCCAAGGGCAGTATGCATATAATAGGCTCTTCCCAACCGTCTCTTGGTCCGGCTTGTCTCCTCTTCCTCCTCACGCTCGTTCTTAATTAGCTGATTGGCATTTCCAAGACAATTCCCCTTCCAGTCCTCAAAGCATCTTCCTCGGCATCCTCAACCTTTAGCCTTACAAGCTTCCTAATAGCCTTCAAGATGCGTTCATTCGTTACCTGCACCGTCCTGGCCTCCGTCGCCTCCCTGGCTTCTGCCTCCATCCAGGCTCGCTGGGAGTACCCTGAGGCCGTTCCCGCTATCATGCGCCGTCAGGACCCTGGCACTCCCGCCTACGCCTGCCACGAGAACTGCGGTAAGAACAAGTCATCATTGGGGTCTCAACTGAGGCACAATGGCAGCTATATCACGAGATTTGGCGTCTAACACCACCTGACATAGGTCTTCTCATCACCCTCGGCCGTACCGACGGCTTCTGCGACAACGCCGAGTGGAACACCCGCTACGACGCCTGCATGGCCTGCGCCAACAACTTCGGCATCTGGATCTACTACCGCAACGGCGTGACCACCGCCGCCGAGAAGTGCGGCCTGTCTCCCACTCCCAGCCCCTCCGGCGCCGCCGCCACCACTGCCGCTGCCACCAGCGCCGCCCCGGCTCCGTCTACTGCCGCCGAGCCCGCCCCTACCACCGCTGCCGCCCCTACCACCGCTGCCGCCTCTTCCTCCGCTGCCGCCCCTCCCGCTGAGGAGTCCTCTTCCGCCCCTGCTGCCACCTCTGCCGCCGCTCCCGCCACCACCCTGACCACCGCCGCCAGCTCTGCCGCCTCCTCCGGCGCTGCCACCCCCTCCGCCTCCGGCACCGGTGCCGCCGGTACCTCCACCGCCACCGCTACCCGCGTCACTTCCATCGGTACCTCCGTCGTCATTGTATGTGTCGCCTGGGCCTGGTCTCTGTTGTGATGGGAATCTGTGTTAACGTGGTCTCTCTCTGCCTTTTAGCCCTCCGGAACTGCCACCCCCAGCAGCCCCGTCTTCGCCGGCGCTTCCAAGAACACCGGCGTCCTCGGCGCCGTCGGTGTCGTCGGCCTGGTCCTTGCTGCTCTCTAAGCGAGAACGCCGTCATGACGATGATTTGTACATACGCGATGAATTTGGAAAACCACACCAAGAAGCATTAGCTTGCTTCACCTTAATTTTCACTGGAGATCTGGGCCACGTTTCAATGTGTGTATGATAGCGAGCTTGTTATTATACGATTGGAGATAGTATATCAAAACCTAATGAGTCTCCCATCATGTGCTAGTTCTGTGTCTTCGTAAAACTGTTCTTGATGATTTAGAGTAAACCTGCCTGGTGCCTGTTTATGCAGCATGATATTAGGATAAATAGTAGTATTTCTGACTGGCTGGTGATCCATAGACCGCGTTCCTGAGCGGACTTTCAAAAAGGTCGCGAATCTGATCGAGGCTGTAGCCAGCGTTGATGGCAAGCTGAAGCATGATGCGAGCCTGGTCGGCCCCGACATAACTTGAGTAAATGCTACGACAACAATCAGCCAGCGGTCAAGGAGGTGAGTGTGATGAGGCTCTTCGTGGGAGAGGAAGAAGACATGGAAGGTCGACTCACAGAGCCCCGGGAATAGGACTGGGCACGCCGGAGCCGGTAACCGGGCGGGCGACGGCAACGGTGGGTATCCCTTGCTCATAGAGATCGGCAGCCGCAGCTCTGGCGCTAGGACTGACGGAAGCCGCTCCGGGCCCCAGGATCACCAAACCCCTGTTCAAAGATTAGCATCGGCGGTGGAGGGGGTTCTGCAAAAAGTGATCGGCTTACTTTGCCCCGTTTTGGACAGCGGCGTACATCAACGAGGCATCGAAGCCCTCTGGGACGTTGTCAGTGCGGAACGATCATTCTGCTGGTTTTAATGGGGGAATACATACGGTGGCCGTAGACAATGATGACAGCAGGCAGCTCGGTCGTGTTGCTGACGTCAAAATAGGGACGGCCGGTGGGGTATGCCGCGTCGAAGAAATAGTATGGCTGTCCGGCGAGGAAGGCACCAAGGTTTCCTTGCTCGAGAGCGTGGAAGGTGTCGGGAGTGTTGGCGTTGACCTTGGTTGAGTAGTAGATGGACGTAATTCTAAGAAGGTCAGATATATCATATGGATATCTTCATGAACGCTTCTACACTTCTTACCTGTCATTGAAAGCAATAAGTCCACCGCGGTTTCGCGAAGCAGGTGAGGCAGCGGCAGCGACAGCCTGGTAAAAGTTGGACCGTCCATCAGGAGATATATATGTGTCGGGACGCATGGCGCCTGTCGCTACGAATGGCTTGGAGCAGTTGAAGGTCAAGTCTACGCCGAAGGCCTTCACTCGAGTTAGTCTTCTGATTCTTTGCCCATTCCAAACCATCAACCCACTGTCTCCTCTAATGTGTTCGTCCCGTGGAACATGATGGCACCAGCGATATCGCTCCCCTCAGAACAGAGCTGTTTGTTGGCGTATTGGCTGATGTTCAAGTACAGCGAAGAATTGAGGCCCGCGCTTCCGCCTGATGCTGGGAACCTCACAATCGCAAGCTGGGCGACGTCGAGGACCTCGGTGATATTGCCAATCAGATCCTCGGGGGTGGGAGGATTGCCCGAGCCGTAGGCGATGTTGTCAAGACGACTGTAGTTTGAGGCTGACAGGATGGTTCCACCGGCGCTGTAAATTCTGCATGTCGTTGTCAGTCAAGAGGAAGACATATCCAAGCCTTTGCTGTACTCACACGACCTTGGGTAACGATGAGTTGGTCGAGATCCACTCCAGGTCCCAGTCGTTTTGAGTTACATCTGCACGAGAGATAGGAGAGGCGCACGAAATAACGGCCAATGATAGGAGAACCCAACAGTATCGAAGAAACATCATGATGGTATATGATGATATCTTGGCACAGGAAGTGGTGTTTGTGCGATGTCACGACTGTGAAAGCGTCTTCGGTACCGTGTCACAGACCACATGTCGTCTTTATTTATATGTCACAAGTCGGAAAATCCTGTGGCGTTCTTCATGAATAATCATAGCTGTAACTGCAAGCTTGATAGAGGATCCTCTCCGCATGTAACGAAGCATACATCGGCCATCGAGCCTGCAGTGAAGCTCGTAGGCCTGAATTCCTTCACGGCGAGACTGGATAAGGACCCCACCTCGTTATCTCGGCCAGCACCGCCGAAGGCTAGGATGGCGGTGTACCATTGCCCGCGGATCTAAGCTTGGCATTACAAATGCGTTGATTTTGTCTCCGATGCTTCTGGGCCATAGTTCACTTTGCTTCGAAGCCACAGCAGGAAATAAAGTCTTATCATGTAAACTCCGCTATCAGTATCCGTATCCTTGCAAACCATCAGCCGGCTGCAGAATGGTTAACTTGTGTTGGTATCGGGTGCTGTCCGCATGGTGCGAGGATGCGCGGGGTAGCTGGGTCTCCGGGTGGCTGGTATCTGTGGGGGTTAATGACGTTGATCCAGTGGTCGGCTGGGATGCATCGCGACCCTGCCCTCCGCCATCCCTCGTTGCCCTCAGTCATTTCGGTCTAGCAGTTTGGATACATAAGTAGAGAGACATAAAAGCAAAAAGATCAGTGGTCGGAATGTTAATATTATCTGACAATATAGGGCTCTTCTAATAACATTACTCTAACCGCAGAAGGTCTTCAGAAATGATAGGTTGATGCCTCTTCAGAATCTACCTACGCGTAATTGTTGAATAGTGAGATATGGGTTCTAGACGAAAAAAATGCTTCACCAGCAGAGGTCTGATGAGGATGGGCAATGCCCTTTCTATATACATGTACAGCCCCTGCTCCTTGCACTAACCATTCTGGGGCGACCCTGTTCAACAGCAACCGCCAGAAACTAACTAGGGTATGCCGTCGAAAACATGTGCACCAGAACTGCATCCTGTCGCAGTGAAATACCATCCCCACGAACGCTCAAGTGTTACCATCGGCTTCGTCTTGTTGCGGCTTTTCAGCAGGTAAACCAACGTCCAGGACATGTTCACACCGCCTACGATAGCTTCCAAAGCAGTCGTTGCCTCTTGCACAACTTCCGGGTCTTGACATCTAACCAGTGCAAAGCCTATGGGGCGGATGATGGAGTTCTCAAGCCCAATCGTGGCGGGGCCGTTGAGGGGCTTCTCCCGGGCAAGCTGCATCATGCTGCGGATGAGATCTAGGTAAAGTGGCTTCACCGCCGGCAGCATGTTTGCGTGTGTCTTGTGGCGGGCGTGCAGCTCTGAGATGGTCTCGAGATACATGGTCTCAAGAATCATCGCCCGCGACCATCGGGAGCCATGGGTGATTCTGTGTTCTTTGGCGTGTTGCAAAAGCGGCGTGAAAGCGGTGCGCCACGAGTGAAGGAAGTCGTCGCATTCGTTGTACGCAGCAGCCTTCGTAGCCTCGCTGACTCGTCGGACCCCGTCCCCGGAAATCTTGAGAGGGTGGAGCGAATGGGCCATCATGTGTTGCACGAAGTTCCACCAGGTAAAAGCCTGCTGAGTGCTGTTGAAGCGGTCGGGAATTTTGCTCATGCTGAGTCGGTGTCGACACCCATGAGGAAACCGTCGTGCTGGGCACAATATTTTGACATGACCTGCCTTGCTTAATGATTCGATCCAGGGGGATGTATCGTGTCGCTCTAGAGAATCGAACATGGCCTTGTCCATATCCGAGAGTCTAAGCTCCTCAAGGGGAAGACCCTGCTCCTCGATCAACAAATCAACATATTGGTACATCATGGCAACAGCGTGGTTGTGGTGTTTGGCGGCGTTGACTGTGCTGCCAGCCATGAACTCGAAAGTCGTGAAAAGCATCGACGCTAGAATGGCGCTGGGCAAGGTGGTCTTCGAAGACTTCAGTCGGTATATTGCGCGGACCCCGCGACCATAATGCTCCAAGGCCGCCTGGTACTCCTCACTGATGTAATCTTCCAGGGTCATCGACTGGAAGGACCTCCCAAGCGCACCCACAGCGCAACAGATTTGACGGACACCACTAGTCTCCGCTGCGCTTTGGGCGAACTTGGGAGTCATGATTGAAGCATCATCGATGAGGAGCGTGTCTCCCGACTCGACACTGAAAGCAAATGACTGGAAAGCCTCCCAGTCCTTCTGCTGGCCAAATAGCATTGTTTCATAGCCAGGGATCTTGAATAAACGGGTATCGGTGGTGGAGAAATTGTGGCTACGGGAGACAATCCGTGCCTGTTTCGACGGCAGCAGAGTGCGGGACGTTGAGTCTAGGTAGCCAGGACACTCGCGTCCGGACTTGACACATTTCATGCAGAATGGCCTAGCTTGATCGCACTTGACGTGGCGCCGCCTGGGCCGTTGTATGAGTACAAGGGATTTCGTAGGATGGAGACCCCAGGGGAATGGGGAGAATGGGGTCTTGCAAGTATCATATCCATACATACCTGCATTCTCGACATCCGGTACGGCTTTTCGGGGCGCTGGCTCGACTCAGCTTCGGGCGATTGGCAACCGAGAACGCCATGATTTGACCATTTTTCGGGGGCCTATTGGTTTCCTCTCAAGTCAGCGTGGAACTGCAAGCACCATGCAGCTCATTTATCCCGACTGAGACAGACTTGTGCCACCATCGGACCAGTCTGCATGTGAACCAAGACGCCGGGACCGATCCTTCCCAGTTCGGACCGTCCTTAGCATTGACACATCACAGCGCTCGACTCTACCTGCACCAACCCGTACGTACCGTTCATCTGGGCCTGTAGGGCTCCGCGATTGGGTTCTAGACGAGCTTCCGCTGTCGCTACCCTTCGTAGATGCGGAACTCGCATCCATTCTGTCAAGATACAATACACTGAATCAGGCGCTAGTACGACACGAGATGCCCCAAAGACAAACGTAAACGAGTAGCATGCGAATACGAGAGGAAGAAGGAATGCAGCCGAAGAGCTCCAACGAGTGTGGTGGTCTGAGAGCTGGAATTGGCATATCAAGAAGGAATCAAGCTTCGTCAAATGCCCCTGAAATGACCCTCTCGCCAACAGGCAACAGAGAATTAGAGACGGAGGATCCCGAGGACTAGGGAGCTCGGCGATCAAGGGTTGTGATCCTTCCAAGTTCTGACCAATCATAGCTTTAGAACTCTTCAATCTACAGATTTGAGCAGCCAATAAGAAAGTCGGACAAACGCACTTCCTTTTTGGGAACCCATGTCCGTCACGTAATTTATCACTAAATGTGGTCCCGGCATGCGACAAATGTGATCGAGCCCATGCATCCCGATAATTGATATCAAAAGAGCGTTGGCATGCAACTGTTTTTTGACGAATTACAATGCCGTCAGTCTTCCTTGAGATTCCACGAGAGACGCCGGAGGAGCCGGTCCGCATAAATGGGTCTGCTCTTCCGCCTCCGGTCTTAACACCGGTATGTGTGACCCGCTTGACCCGTCCGCGATCTCACCTAGTGCATCTCATTCACAGCATGATGTCAAAGGCGGCCTGACTATAATTTCTCTCCCATTGATGATAAGCAAGTATAGCGAGTCATCGCAGACATCGTCGGGATATAGTTTTCAGAGCGTCAAGTGTCACGGGCTGGAGCCCGGATTGATATCTCCGGCTTCGCCGGAGCAGTTACCGAGATCCGGCTCCGTTGGACCCATTATTCTGCCGCAGTACGCCGCCTAACGCGGCCTGCTTCACCGCTGTTAGGTGCCTACCCTTGTAAAGTCCTTTCTTCCTTCTTCAGCTTAGAATAGTCAATCGACGGCACCTCTACGCTGAACAAGCCTAGGGGCCAGCCCCTTACA